>NC_079164.1:42400518-42575518 GCF_947568905.1 Ostrea edulis
GGCTTAGTGGTTCTTGAGAAGATTTTTAAAGTTTTTCCCTATATATTTGTATGTAAAACTTTGATCCCCCCTTGTGGCCCCATCCTACCCCCGGGGGGGGCCATGATTTGAACAAACTTGAATCTGCACTATGTCAGAAAGTTTTCATGTAAATATCAGCTATTCTGGCTCAGTGGTTATTGAGAAAAAGATTTTCCCTATATATTTGTATGTAAAACTTTGATCCCCCTGTGGCCCCGGGCATTCAACCCTCGGAGCCCATGATTTGAACAAACTTGAATCTGCATTATGTCAGGAAGCTTTAATGTAAATCTCAGCTTTTCTGGCTTAGTGGTTCTTGAGAAGAAGATTTTTAAAGTTTTTCCCTATATATTTGTATGTAAAACTTTGATCCCCCCTTGTGGCCCCATCCTACCCCTGGGGGGGGGGGGGGGGGGGGGGGGGGGGGGCATGATTTGAACAAACTTGAATCTGCACTATGTCAGAAAGTTTTCATGTAAAAATCAGCTTTTCTGGCTCAGTGGTTATTGAGAAAAGATTTTCCCTATATATTTGTATGTAAAACTTTGATCCCCCTTGTGGCCCCGGGCATCCAACCCCCGGAGCCCATGATTTGAACAAACTTGAATTTGCATTATGTCAGGAAGCTTTAATGTAAATCTCAGCTTTTCTGGCTTAGTGGTTCTTGAGAAGAAGATTTTTAAAGTTTTTCCTATATATGTAAAACTTTGATCCCCCCTTGTGGCCCCATCCTACCACCGGGGGCCATGATTTGAACAAACTTGAATCTGCAATATGTCAGGAAGCTTTCAGGTAAATTTCAGCTCTTCTGGCCCAGTGGTTCTTGAGAAGAAGATTTTTAAATGACCCCACCCTATTTTTGCATTTTTGTGATTATCTCCTCTTTGAAAGGGACATGGCCCTTCATTTGAACAAACTTGAAAGCCCTTCACCCAAGGATGCTCTTGGCTATGTTTAGTTGAAATTGGCCCAGTGGTTCTGGAGAAGAAGTCGAAAATGTGAAAAGTTTAACAGACAGACGGACAGACAGACAGACAGACGGACGGACAGACGACTGACAAAAAGCGATCAGAAAAGCTCACTTGAACCTTCGGTTCAGGTGAGCTAAAAACTATTTAGGGAAGTATGAGCAATAGGGCCTAGTAGTAAAAGACCCCCCCCCCCTCCCACGATTTCAGAAAATGAAGTCTGAGAAAACTGTTTTTGAGGCAGGCACAGTGGAAGAATCCAAGCCTCCTCCCACGATTAGGATACTGAAGATCGGGCAAAACAGCAAAACACAGGGTTTTTAAATTTTTTTGATTTCTTGTCAAAACCTTTTAAGAAGTTAACGTCCAGCTATTAAAATAATCTTCTGGCTGTAGATCTGCCCCACCCCTGTAATAGGGATAGCAGAAAAATCCTGGGTTTACATCTTTAGTGTGAAGACATATGGAGGGAGGAGTGTGGTGGTTTGTCAAATTCAATTGCCAGTGGCCAGATAGCTCAGTTGGTAGAGCTTCTAACTAGAGATTCAGGGGGCCAATATTCGAAATCCCAGTCTGGTTCATTGCATTTTCTCCCTCTCCTGTTGCATGTTTATCAATTAACAATTTATTTCAGCTATTTTGCTTTTCATTCATAATGTAAATAATATGATATTAGATTAGTGGCACATTTAGTAAAAAAGTCACTTCTTGTCTCCAAGAGTACATGCACATTGTACTGCAATTCCAACCTGCCATATCTTAATGATTGTTTTAGTTAGAAATTGTGTACTACAAACAACACTTCATGGTATTTGTGAATTTTTGAGACTATGTAAAAAAAAATATACCCTGAACATTTTCTGAGATTTTAAATAAAATTCACAAAAATGTCATGAGAAGACTTAACAAAACTTTTACAACACATTTATTTCTTGACTTACTTGGCAATGACTGGTATAGAGAGTGTGTCAGCAATTTTCTTGATGACATCATTACGATTGGTATGCCTTGGTCTCTCTTCTTTTGTACGCCCATGGACACCTAATGCTGATACTCCGGTTCCCTCGATAAGTTTGGCTAGCTTCAATGTGTCCTCAAACTGTCAAACAATGCAACATTAGATTATCCATCTATGAAGTTATGATATTATCATACCTCATATAGAAGATTTTATGAAAGACCTAATCTGATTGGTTTATTTGGTTTATCCTGGGAGACATAGAGTTGGTCGGCCAATGCTATCTTGGAGAGAGCTGACGGAGAAAGATCGTAGAGAATGGAAGCTCCATACTGCCGACCCTCAAGACCAGAAAGAATGGAGATCTGAGGTGTGATCTGCCATGCGTGCAGCTAGCCAGATACCTGGAAGGGGGCCCACTAGTGTGGACACTACCCGTAATTCTGCACGGAAATAAAAAGGAACCGACAACAACAACATGTGACTGGAGAAAATAAGTATCACATTTTCCTGAAATAAAAACCATGTCCCACAATTGGAACTCTTCAGATGTCTCACACACTCATCATACACCTCAGATGTAATATGATAGCATCCATGAGTGAATCTGATGCATTGTTAGCTATGATGTCACAGCCAACAGCAGCACACATACTATTTACATGTATATCATCATCAGCTCAGCTTCAATTCAGCCCAACTCAAACATGTGATTCAAACCAGAACACTAAATACGTCAGGTAAAACAGAACACTATACATATGTCACGGGTAAAACAGAACACTAAATACGTCAGGTAAAACAGAACACTATACATACATCAGGTAAAACAGAACACTATACATACGTCAGGTAAAACAGAACACTATACATACATCAGGTAAAACAGAACACTATACATACATCAGGTAAAACAGAACACTATACATACATCAGGTAAAACAGAACATTATACATACATCAGGTAAAACAGAACACTATACATACATCAGGTAAAACAGAACACTATACATACATCAGGTAAAACAGAACACTATACATATGTCAGGTAAAACAGAACACTATAAATACATCAGGTAAAACAGAACACTATACATACATGTATGTCACGGGTAAAACAGAACACTATACATATGTCAGGTAAAACAGAACACTATACATACATGTATGTCACGGGTAAAACAGAACACTATACATATGTCACGGGTAAAACAGAACACTATACATATATCACGGGTAAAACAGAACACTATAAATACGTCAGATAAAACAGAACACTATACATATGTCAGGTAAAACAGAACACTATACATACGTATGGTAAAACAGAACACAATACATACATCAGGTAAAACAGAACACTATACATACATCAGGTAAAACAGAACACTATACATACATGTATGTCACGGGTAAAACAGAACACTATACATATGTCATGGGTAAAACAGAACACTATACATATGTCATGGGTAAAACAGAACACTATACATATATCACGGGTAAAACAGAACACTATAAATACGTCAGATAAAACAGAACACTATACATACATCAGGTAAAACAGAACACTATACATACATCAGGTAAAACAGAACACTATACATACGTCAGGTAAAACAGAACACTATACATACATCAGGTAAAACAGAACACTATACATACGTCAGGTAAAACAGAACACTATACATACATCAGGTAAAACAGAACACTATACATACATCAGGTAAAACAGAACACT
The DNA here is from genome assembly GCF_947568905.1 of Ostrea edulis. Lineage (NCBI taxonomy): Eukaryota > Metazoa > Mollusca > Bivalvia > Ostreida > Ostreidae > Ostrea > Ostrea edulis. The sequence continues at coordinate 42,404,207 of NC_079164.1, forward strand.
ATACATACGTCAGGTAAAACAGAACACTATACATACGTCAGGTAAAACAGAACACTATACATACGTCAGGTAAAACAGAACACTATACATACATCAGGTAAAACAGAACACTATACATACATCAGGTAGAACAGAACAGGTAAAACAGAACACTATACATATGTCAGGTAAAACAGAACACTATACATACGTATGGTAAAACAGAACACAATACATACATCAGGTAAAACAGAACACTATACATACATCAGGTAAAACAGAACACTATACATACATGTATGTCACGGGTAAAACAGAACACTATACATATGTCATGGGTAAAACAGAACACTATACATATGTCATGGGTAAAACAGAACACTATACATATATCACGGGTAAAACAGAACACTATAAATACGTCAGATAAAACAGAACACTATACATACATCAGGTAAAACAGAACACTATACATACATCAGGTAAAACAGAACACTATACATACGTCAGGTAAAACAGAACACTATACATACGTCAGGTAAAACAGAACACTATACATACATCAGGTAAAACAGAACACTATACATACATCAGGTAAAACAGAACACTATACATACATCAGGTAAAACAGAACACTATACATACGTCAGGTAAAACAGAACACTATACATACGTCAGGTACAACAGAACACTATACATACGTCAGGTAAAACAGAACACTATACATACATCAGGTAAAACAGAACACTATACATACGTCAGGTAAAACAGAACACTATACATACATCAGGTAAAACAGAACACTATACATACGTCAGGTAAAACAGAACACTATACATACATCAGGTAAAACAGAACACTATACATACGTCACAGGTAAAACAGAACACTATACATACATCACAGGTAAAACAGAACACTATAAATACGTCAGGTAAAACAGAACACTATACATACATCAGGTAAAACAGAACACTATACATACATCAGGTAAAACAGAACACTATACATACATCAGGTAAAACAGAACACTATACATACGTCAGGTAAAACAGAACACTATAAATACGTCAGGTAAAACAGAACACTATACATACGTCAGGTAAAACAGAACACTATACATACGTCAGGTAAAACAGAACACTATACATACGTCAGGTAAAACAGAACACTATACATACATCAGGTAAAACAGAACACTATACATACGTCAGGTAAAACAGAACACTATACATACGTCAGGTAAAACAGAACACTATACATACATCAGGTAAAACAGAACACTATACATATGTCAGGTAAAACAGAACACTATACATATGTCATGGGTAAAACAGAACACTATACATACGTCAGGTAAAACAGAACACTATACATATATCACGGGTAAAACAGAACACTATACATATGTCAGGTAAAACAGAACACTATAAATATGTCACGGGTAAAACAGAACACTATACATATGTCAGGTAAAACAGAACACTATAAATACGTCAGGTAAAACAGAACACTATACATACATCAGGTAAAACAGAACACTATACATACATCAGGTAAAACAGAACACTATACATACATCAGGTAGAACAGAACAGGTAAAACAGAACACTATACATATGTCAGGTAAAACAGAACACTATACATACGTATGGTAAAACAGAACACAATACATACATCAGGTAAAACAGAACACTATACATACATCAGGTAAAACAGAACACTATACATACATGTATGTCACGGGTAAAACAGAACACTATACATATGTCATGGGTAAAACAGAACACTATACATATGTCATGGGTAAAACAGAACACTATACATACATCAGGTAAAACAGAACACTATAAATACGTCAGATAAAACAGAACACTATACATACATCAGGTAAAACAGAACACTATACATACATCAGGTAAAACAGAACACTATACATACGTCAGGTAAAACAGAACACTATACATACATCAGGTAAAACAGAACACTATACATACGTCAGGTAAAACAGAACACTATACATACATCAGGTAAAACAGAACACTATACATACATCAGGTAAAACAGAACACTATACATACATCAGGTAAAACAGAACACTATACATACATCAGGTAAAACAGAACACTATACATACGTCAGGTAAAACAGAACACTATACATACGTCAGGTAAAACAGAACACTATACATACATCAGGTAAAACAGAACACTATACATATGTCAGGTAAAACAGAACACTATACATATATCATGGGTAAAACAGAACACTATAAATACGTCAGATAAAACAGAACACTATACATACATCAGGTAAAACAGAACACTATAAATACGTCAGATAAAACAGAACACTATACATACATCAGGTAAAACAGAACACTATACATACATCAGGTAAAACAGAACACTATACATATGTCATGTAAAACAGAACACTATACATACGTCAGGTAAAACAGAACACTATACATATATCACGGGTAAAACAGAACACTATAAATACGTCAGATAAAACAGAACACTATACATACATCAGGTAAAACAGAACACTATAAATACGTCAGATAAAACAGAACACTATACATACATCAGGTAAAACAGAACACTATACATACATCAGGTAAAACAGAACACTATACATACGTCAGGTAAAACAGAACACTATACATACATCAGGTAAAACAGAACACTATACATACGTCACAGGTAAAACAGAACACTATACATACATCACAGGTAAAACAGAACACTATACATACGTCAGGTAAAACAGAACACTATACATACATCAGGTAAAACAGAACACTATACATACGTCAGGTAAAACAGAACACTATACATACGTCAGGTAAAACAGAACACTATACATACATCAGGTAAAACAGAACACTATACATATGTCAGGTAAAACAGAACACTATACATACGTCAGGTAAAACAGAACACTATACATACGTCAGGTAAAACAGAACACTATACATATGTCATGGGTAAAACAGAACACTATATATGTCAGGTAAAACAGAACACTATACATATGTCATGGGTAAAACAGAACACTATACATATGTCATGGGTAAAACAGAACACTATACATACGTCAGGTAAAACAGAACACTATACATATATCACGGGTAAAACAGAACACTATACATATGTCAGGTAAAACAGAACACTATAAATATGTCACGGGTAAAACAGAACACTATACATATGTCAGGTAAAACAGAACACTATAAATACGTCAGGTAAAACAGAACACTATACATACATCAGGTAAAACAGAACACTATACATACATCAGGTAAAACAGAACACTATACATACATCAGGTAAAACAGAACACTATACATACATCAGGTAAAACAGAACACTATACATACATCAGGTAAAACAGAACACTATACATACATCAGGTAAAACAGAACACTATACATACGTCAGGTAAAACAGAACACTATACATACGTCAGGTAAAACAGAACACTATACATACATCAGGTAAAACAGAACACTATACATATGTCAGGTAAAACAGAACACTATACATATATCATGGGTAAAACAGAACACTATAAATACGTCAGATAAAACAGAACACTATACATACATCAGGTAAAACAGAACACTATAAATACGTCAGATAAAACAGAACACTATACATACATCAGGTAAAACAGAACACTATACATACATCAGGTAAAACAGAACACTATACATATGTCATGTAAAACAGAACACTATACATACGTCAGGTAAAACAGAACACTATACATATATCACGGGTAAAACAGAACACTATAAATACGTCAGATAAAACAGAACACTATACATACATCAGGTAAAACAGAACACTATAAATACGTCAGATAAAACAGAACACTATACATACATCAGGTAAAACAGAACACTATACATACATCAGGTAAAACAGAACACTATACATACGTCAGGTAAAACAGAACACTATACATACATCAGGTAAACCAGAACACTATACATACGTCACAGGTAAAACAGAACACTATACATACATCACAGGTAAAACAGAACACTATACATACGTCAGGTAAAACAGAACACTATACATACATCAGGTAAAACAGAACACTATACATACGTCAGGTAAAACAGAACACTATACATACGTCAGGTAAAACAGAACACTATACATACATCAGGTAAAACAGAACACTATACATATGTCAGGTAAAACAGAACACTATACATACGTCAGGTAAAACAGAACACTATACATACGTCAGGTAAAACAGAACACTATACATATGTCATGGGTAAAACAGAACACTATATATGTCAGGTAAAACAGAACACTATACATATGTCATGGGTAAAACAGAACACTATACATACGTCAGGTAAAACAGAACACTATACATATATCACGGGTAAAACAGAACACTATACATATGTCAGGTAAAACAGAACACTATAAATATGTCACGGGTAAAACAGAACACTATACATATGTCAGGTAAAACAGAACACTATAAATACGTCAGGTAAAACAGAACACTATACATACATCAGGTAAAACAGAACACTATACATACATCAGGTAAAACAGAACACTATACATACATCAGGTAGAACAGAACAGGTAAAACAGAACACTATACATACGTCAGGTAAAACAGAACACTATACATACGTATGGTAAAACAGAACACAATACATACGTCAGGTAAAACAGAACACTATAAATACGTCAGGTAAAACAGAACACTATAAATACGTCAGGTAAAACAGAACACTATAAATACGTCAGGTAAAACAGAACACTATAAATACGTCAGGTAAAACAGAACACTATAAATACGTCAGGTAAAACAGAACACTATACATACGTATGGTAAAACAGAACACAATACATACGTCAGGTAAAACAGAACACTATAAATACATCAGGTAAAACAGAACACTATACATATGTCACGGGTAAAACAGAACACTATACATATGTCACAGGTAAAACAGAACACTATACATATATCACGGGTAAAACAGAACACTATACATATGTCACGGGTAAAACAGAACACTAAACATATGTCAGGTAAAACAGAACACTATACATATGTCACAGGTAAAACAGAACACTATACATATGTCACGGGTAAAATAGAACACTATACATATATCACGGGTAAAACAGAACACTATAAATACGTCAGATAAAACAGAACACTATACATATGTTACGGGTAAAACAGAACACTAAACATATGTCAGGTAAAACAGAACACTATAAATACGTCACAGGTAAAACAGAACACTATACATACATGTATGTCACGGGTAAAACAGAACACTATACATATGTCAGGTAAAACAGAACACTATAAATACGTCAGGTAAAACAGAACACTATACATATGTCACGGGTAAAACAGAACACTATACATATATCACGGGTAAAACAGAACACTATAAATACGTCAGGTAAAACAGAACACTATACATATGTCACGGGTAAAACAGAACACTATAAATATGTCAGGTAAAACAGAACACTTTACATACATCAGGTAAAACAGAACACTATAAATATGTCAGGTAAAACAGAACACTATACATATGTCAGGTAAAACAGAACACTATACATATGTCACGGGTAAAACAGAACACTATATATGTCAGGTAAAACAGAACACTATAAATATGTCAGGTAAAACAGAACACTAAACATATGTCAGGTAAAACAGAACACTATACATATATCACGGGTAAAACAGAACACTATATATGTCAGGTAAAACAGAACACTATACATATGTCACGGGTAAAACAGAACACTATACATATGTCACGGGTAAAACAGAACACTATACATACATCAGGTAAAACTCGTATCTTGCAGGTTACAGGAATTGAGAGTCCATCGACAAGAGTAGTCAGAATCTGGAACCAAAAAATCTAATATTACAAATCCTTTTCATTTCTTATCTGACAGAGAGAGAGAGAGAGAGAGAGTCCTCATTGGTAAAAATTTTGAAAAGTTCTTAATTTTCTTACAAAATATGAAATTTCTAAAAATGGAAACCATTAACATGTGTATGTGTGTTCACCTTTCAATTCATTAAGCTGCTTTTCACAATTGCTAAAGATTCCATTATAACATAAATTTTTTATAAAATTTAATGTCTTGTACAAAGCAATGTCAATTTCAAAAGAAATATAAGAGAAAAGATTAAGTGAATGTAAATATTACCCTATGAGAGGAAAATAACAAAAATTCTATTGGATATGATGAAGTTTGGTTATAATGAACTGTTTTTCACTGGCCCTGGGCGTTTACTATTGCCATGTTTTACAAAAATGACCTACAGCACCTCAAAACCACCTGACCTCTTTAATCTTTTCTGGCTGAGTCAGTAGAGCAGCTCCCATTCCTCCCTGAGAAATAAAAATTAATATCACGTCATTCGAAGAAAAAATTGGAAATTCATGACTCTGCATTGAGCTTCAGCAGACTGGCTACTCACCTTGATTGAAAATTCTTTAGGACAGCCCATATTAACATCCACACCAGACACCAAGTCTTGTCTGCAAAAAAAATATCATATCACAACCAGTTGTAAGAAAATAAGATTCACATTTCATTTGGAACCAGTAAATTACAAAATAAAGATATCTAAATCCCTTCAATCAAAACTATTTCAACAATAGCTCCACACAGCCAGATAATCCCCTGTAACATGACATATTATATACACACAGCCAGATAATCCCCTGTAACATGACATATTGTATACATACAGTCAGATAACCCCCTGTAACATGACATATTATATACATACAGTCAGATAACCCCCTGTAACATGACATATTATATACATACAGTCAGATAACCCCCTGTAACATGACATATTATATACACACAGCCAGATAATCCCCTGTAACTTGACATATTATATACACACAGCCAGATAATCCCCTGTAACATGACATATTATATACACACAGCCAGATAATCCCCTGTAACATGACATATTATATACACACAGCCAGATAATCCTCTGTAACATGACATATTATATACACACAGCCAGATAATCCCCTGTAACATGACATATTATATACACACAGCCAGATAATCCCCTGTAACATGACATATTATATACACACAGCCAGATAATCCCCTGTAACATGACATATTATATACACACAGCCAGATAATCCTCTGTAACATGACATATTATATACACACAGTCAGATAATCCCCTGTAACATGACATATTATATACATACAGCCAGATAATCCCCTGTAACATGACATATTATATACACACAGCCAGATAATCCTCTGTAACATGACATATTATATACACACAGCCAGATAATCCTCTGTAACATGACATATTATATACACACAGTCAGATAATCCCCTGTAACATGACATATACACACAGCCAGATAGCATTCTGGAAAGTGCTACTGAAATCTGAAACACACAGAATTTTGGAAATTCCACCCCAAAGGAATGCACGAAATTCCTTGTATCACCGATCAATAATTTGTATATAATACTGTCTCAGATTACACAAATGGGATAACAAGAATATCTGTGATTGTGTGTTTTTATATTCAGGGCATAACTATCTCCTAATTTGTTAATTGTTTATTTTACTGGTGACACATTAGTGGAGCTGGTAAAACAGATGTCTGCAGCTGTCAAATTTGCATTAATGGTCACAAATAACAAATGAGAAGATAATTATTCCCATTTTAATGCAATTTTACATTTTCGTTGATGTTTATATCTTATTTCATTGAGCTAATGATCGATCTCGGGGGCATAAATATACACATGCACAAGATGAATTATTGTTCCTCAACTCTGTTTCCAGAAGAATATTCTACTATTACTGCTCTCAGACAGTCACTCACATTTTCTGGGCGGCTTTTAGTGCTCTCTTTGCATCAGCAGTACCCTACAAATAAATCCATAATATTTAACATCTCACCCCTATATAACTTTACTCCCCTCCAGAATTAAATTACAAAATTCAAACCAAAAAATTCATAACAAAAAATTCCATAATTCAAACTGAAAATTCCCAGTGGTCATACATGTACATAAAATACAGTCGTATGACTGATTCCTTTTACAAACTTACTATTTGGAATATGAGGTTCTCCTTCTCCTCTGGTAAGGTTCTAAATATGATGGTGCCATCACTCAAAACAAAGTCCACCGTTCCGAGTGCAGCTTTTGATATATGAAAAAAGACATTAAATAAAGAAGAAATGCAGATCATGACAGATTGTCATTTCATAATGACATCATGACAGCTTCATGACAGGGGATTAATATACACTGTACTGAATTTTTCCAAACAATATCAGTCAAATCTTGAGACATTTCTTTCAATATGCATGGTTCGGTTGTCTTTGGAACAAGTTGTCCTGATTCCATTATCAAAATGAAGACATGCAAACAATTATTAAGGTTATGTGCTTACTGAGGATATTTTGCCTATGTTAAATGTATAATTTTTGTCACCATTTAATGTTTCACAATGTTTCCACTTTTCATAGTGAAATCAATTTCCAATAAAGAGGTTACAGGACACTGAACAGTGTGTCAAAAGAGTCAATCAACTACGACTGGTTTACCATGCCGTAAAGTAAAAAAGAGAAAGTTTGGTCAACAAAAGAAAGCGTCAACAACTAAAAAATAAAAAGTGATGATTGACTGAGCAAGAGGTGAAAGATCAGAGACAGCAAAAGGTGTATTGTCACTAAATAGGAGGAAATTATAGAGCTTCTTTTCAATGTTTTAGGTGGCCCTAAGGATTGAATGCTAAGGTCAAAGGTCTGTCAATAATAATGTTCGGTAGGAATCTGTCTCCGTGGAACATAAGTATTTGTAAGCTGTACTTACTATTTTCCACTCTGTTCGATTTTAGAATTTTGAAGTCAATGATCTCCTACAAATAAAAATTCAATGGGTAGATCACATCAAGTAAGAATCAATAAAAGATGAATCCAGTTATGTCTCTTGTAATTTAGAGTAACTGCCCCAAAGTGGAACAATGGTAAATCATTAGACTTGTAAGCTACACTGAATAATAGTCATACCTTGGAATTTGGTTGCAAAAGGACATACATTCAGCTGATTTTTATCTTACCTCACAGTAAACCAAGTCAGCCCCGTACCGCACAGCCAGCAGTCTCATGGGTAAGGTTCCAACTCGTACCATAGGCGCAAGGATGGTTTTATTTCTGTACAGGTCACAATTCTTAACCATTCTGAAATTCAATACAGTTCACCTATTTAGTACCATACAATTCTTTAAAATGATGGTTCATATTAATCCTTTTTGAAAATAAGTATACAGTCTTTGACTGGGTTTGAGGACAACAGCAGATTTTGTATGACACAGGATGAATCTGCTTCAAACCAAAGGCAACATATCCATTAATTCTGTAGTAAAACAAAAATCATGTTGTCTTTGAATCCAGTCTATATTAAACCGTTTTGTTATACACCATCACATTTTCAGGACTATCAGAATCACGTGACTTACACAACCAAAGAAATGAAGGCAATCAGTGCAAAGGTTAATCAAGGGCAACATTTTGAGAGATCATGGACCAACAACCAGTCACCAGAACAGTAGATAAAGGATTTAGGGAATTCTACACTTAAAAGTCATGCTGACTTGTTTTAAAACTCATAGTAAGGCCTAAAATAAAAAATTGCTCTGTTTCCGCTAACCTAATCCAAATTATAACTATCTGTATATATAAAGAACAAGGGGTCTATTCGTTTCCCATCTCCACAACTGGTCCAGCTAGATACCACCAGTATATCTCCTATAGCCTTTACTTGCTATTTGAGAAGTAGACGAAAGAGATCTACTGGAGATCTCCAAACAGCAAATTAGGATCACTCATGTATAGCTCTCCACCTGACCACACGAATACACCCATGGCACCAGTCAATTATAGCACTCTACTAATAAATTTGTACAAAACGTTTTGTTTTGCAATGTTTAGCATGGGAAATGTCATAGGAATCTGCAATTCTATCAATAAAGTAAAAAAAAAAAAAAAAAAAAATTAAAATTAGAAACGAGTATGAATACTACCAGTGAACTTTGTGAGCCTCATTTCACTTGTTACGCTCGCGAAGCTCACTGGTAGTATTCATGCCCGTTTCTCATTCTGTAGTATCATATAAAGCATGTACATTATTGATAAAATTGTTACAGTTGTCTGTAGAAATGTATTCTGATGATACCCCCACACAACAGCAATTAGATATACATGAAGTTCCATGTAGTACTCTTAGGTTGCCCTTATTTTACCTCAAATTTGAAAAGAGCACGAATTAGATCTGTCAAATAATAAGAAAAAGTTCAACTGCTGGGCGCAGCCATGTTTGTCAATGTCTTCGCACGCTTGGCAGTGCAAGTGAAAAAAGTAAATCTATTAAACATCTAAGAGACGTCTTGTTTATTGCGCATGCGCATCTACATTTTTCTCATGGCGGCTTATTTACACATGTGAAAGTAGCAGCTAAGGTAGATGTGTAGGTGTTTATTATCATGTTTGTACTACATATACTTTGAATTTGAAGCCTAAATTTTAATGTTTGAGTTATTTAAGGAAAAGATCCATTTATGCAAAAAACCTGATGTAGATCTAGATCTGGTAATCTACGTTTTTCCAGAAAGAATGGAGACAGACATTGCTGATTTTTCTGAGCTTCGGCAGCAAGCAGAACAGCTGACAGCTGATTTTGACAGTGCGTCAGACTTGCCACGAGTAAACAGAAATATCGCCCAGATCTTGGAGGCAGGGTCTCGACTTCTGTCGAAAGTTGCTCCCATTAGCCAGGATTCATCTGATGTTAGAGCGTAAGAGCTGTGCATAGCACACATATATAGTCTCTCTATTGTAAATTTGTATGAAACTAATAGTTTGAATTCATGTGTTGAGCACATTAGTAGATTATTACAGCATGCTTGAGGTTCACGGCGAGATATTTTTGCCACTTAATGTCGAGGTATAATTATAAGGGACGTTAACAGAAGCTCTGACTTGTTGGAATAATTAATAGATGTGTTTGCTTCTTCTTGATATACTAGATATTTTTCATGTGCAATTCAGTTGCAAAGTGTTGATTGTTTGACTTAAAAACAAATTCAAATGAAGGAAAAAATACAATGCAGTCTTCACGAAAAACTTTGTAAAGCACAGGCCCTTCGGGCCTCCCAGTATAATAATTGTGCAAGCCCGAACAATATTTTACAGGCCCAAAATGTTTTTTTCTAATTTGACCACGTCATTTGCTGATTCTACATGATAGATACATACATGTTCTACTGTAGGAAAATACAGGTCAAGATGATCATAGTTAAGAGAACAACTGACATTAAAAGGATTGTCTTATTTTATTTTTCAACATAGTAATCTCGCAGATACATCAGCAGCTCTGTTCAACTTTGTTTTGTATACACCGCATACAAAACATTTTGTTTTCTCCAGAATCAAATGTTAGCCAAGGCCTACCCTCGGTCCAATGGGGCATGAATTTTCGCTCGTTTCTCCTCGTACGACAGGTTTTTTTTTTTATCGGATGGTTTTGATTATGAAATACGCTTGGGTGATTTTGAATTTTCCGGACGAGCCCCCTCCCTATACTTCAGAAAAGGCAGCATGGTTGATCGTTTTTCTATGCGAAATTTTACTACTAAGTCATGACATTTAGTCTGAGTCAATCTCACGCTTTATTTGTAATATATACAGAACATATAAGAAAACATTTACAGGCCCGCTGGACTCCTGGGTTTAATATTTTAAGAAGCCAGATCCCGATTTTACTGGCCTCGGGCATCGGGCCACTGGTTAACGTCGAAGACTGCAATGAAATCCTCTTAAAACTCATGGAGAAAAAGATATTTGGTTTTATTGGGATATAATTTCCTGGACTTGGTTTCTGAGTGTGGATTGGATCATTGATATTTTCTAAGTTGTGTATTTTGTGTTTGATAGGGTTACATGTAGAATGTCCACAAGAGTTTAGACCTCACAAAATATTGTGATACATGCACCACAGAAACGTAATTTTTCACAGGACCCATTAGATTTCCTTGCATGCAGTAACTGTGACATGAGAAGCTGTTGATCGGGGCTATAAACAACCCTTATCTCAAAAATACACTAGTTTTTGTCAATCAATGAAAACAGCAATATCATTCAATAGACAATCTTGCTAAAATGAGCAGTCAGTCCGGTCATTACTGCTTAGTATTTATGAAAATCAGTTCAGAAATATGTATCGCATTGAATTTGTTTTATTATGCCCCCACCATGAAATCGTCAGGGTATTATTAGTGTTCCCCTTTCCATCCATCATTTCGTTGTAGATTTCTGGACTTGTTTTTGCTCTGCTTGGAGATAATGAGCTACATGTAATATATGGTACATATTTCATTATATTGATGGCTCACAGATGTTTCATGTTCAATTACCTATTTTCACCAAAGATATTACCCTTAAACTTTGAAAATTTATAATTGACTGTTTTCTGGATTTTCCCCTGATGTTCTTTTAGATGATAAGTAGATTTCTAGTGTGTGATAACTTACAGATCAAGTTTCACTTTTATTAGTAATTCAAAAAGTGATGAGTATTGTTATGCCCCTGGAATCGAAGATTTGGGGGCATTTAGTTTTTGGCCAGTCTGCCTCTGACATAAAACTTTAAACTTGGTCATATCTTTTACACCATAAGAGGTAGACCTATGTCTTACAGTTCCACTTTGTTGTAATCCGAGGGCATCAGTGTTTCACAAAAATATCTTGTATTGATTTGCAATAATGTCCGCCTTGCACTAGATTAAAAAATTTATGTGATTCAATTCTCTTTACAACTGATTCAATACCACTATGATATTCTATTTTAAAATTTGTTTTGTTTGCACCTAATGTTATTTTCATTTCCTGGGACTTTCAAATAATTTCAAACTTGAATGTTAGTGAATGTCCCATTCATGTCGTACTGACACATTTATTTCCCTGTATGGTACACTAATTTCTCCATCTTTGTTTTCATGCAGTCCTTCTATTATTTATCCTTTAAGATCTAGTAAATATCGGTATTCTCTCTTTCAGGTCTATATTACTAGGCACTAAGGGATATGATGTGCCTAAAATCTCACAGAAACTAGAGGGACTAAGTGCCTCCAAGACATTTGAGCCACTGGAACCAGTGAAAGACACAGACATTCAAGTATAAAGAAATTTAAAAAATTCGTGTGATGAAATTACTCTTAATTTCTTTAAAACGATAGCTTTTATCAGTGTTCAGAATTATTACTCTATTGATTGAAACTTTTGTGTTTTAGAGTTTCCTCAAGAATGAAAGGGAGAATGCTTTACTGGCAGTTATAGAGCAAACAAGAAAACATGTGAGAAAATAAACTTCACTGAATGAAAAATATTTAGTAACTAATGACTATTGACTTTGTACAGTAATTATTAATGTGTATGAGGTCATTTCATTTAAGCCAATTAGAATGCAGATAATATTTTATTGTACTATAAAACACAGTTACAGTGAACACACTTATAATGAATTCACGCTTACAGTGAAGTGATTTTTATTCACTGATGACTGTAGTCAAAACATTATAAACTTGTTGGATATAACGAATTATGTTTATAACAAATCAGAATTGTTGCTTCCCTGCACTGCACTACAAGCATGTGTTACTGTACATACTGTAATAATATAAATTATTTTTCAGACATTTGAGGAGTCCGAGAGGAGGCACTGGGAGTGCATGGAAAATGAGTGGGAGAGAGAGAAACAGAAAATCCTCAATACACTGCGAGGTCTGAATCAGGACACAACTGACTTCCAACCAGAGGCAGAGGTAATCTAATGGCTCCCTATGTGAAGGAACTTTGTAGGGCTGAAGTTTTGCTCTATGAAGGTTGTTCCAAAAGAGTATAGACTTTCAGATCTGCAAAAAAACTAATGAATGGATTCCAGCCTAATTTTACTAATACTTATGTTTCTTTTTTAGAATATGTTGATGTGTTGAACCTTTGATGAAATGTACCTCAATTTCAAGGTTTTCACTTATTAAACATTCCGCCCGGTCTTAGAACTGACTGACAGCACAATACAAACATTGGGTCTCTCAGTACCATACCGAGAAATATCTGATAAGAGAACGATTTTGACTTAATTTTATTGTCAGATGTCTACATGTAGGATATTTATTTATTAATATGACTTTAACTCTTTCAACACTGCAGACCGCTTTTCCGGTCTTCCGCCATATTGTTTACAAACACTGCAGACCGAAATATCGGTCTCAGGTAAGCGCCTATTTTAAACAAAGCGTCTACCTGATTGGATAATATTTATACTCAATGACGATGTCATACGGGGTCTTGGTAAAGCTTATTCGGATTTTCTCTAGTGTTAACAATGTTCAAATAGATAAATGCCGAGAAACCCGGGGGTTTTTGAAAGGAATTTCAAATGTTGTAAAGAAGATAAAAATGGCGGACAGTGATGATCAGAGCGAGTTTTCCGGGGACGAGTTTATTGATAATGTCGGCGAATTTGATCTTGTGAACGTAAACCAAAGGAATAGGAATGATCTGGATAGACTCTGGAGAAATTTAGTCGGCGATAGTGACGATGAAGACGATGAATTTGATGGATTTGAGCCAGAAGACGCCTACGTCACACCTGATTTTGTTGATTGGGATAAGACCAGAAACGTGCGCCAACTTCATGCGTTTTCCGAGCGAGTTGGACCCACACGAGTGCTTGATGGATCTAATAGACCTGTGGATTACTTTAAGTTGTTCTACAGTGATCATGTATTTGCTGAAATCACGAGATTCACGAATTTGAATGCGGCAGTGAAGCGAGCTCGTGGCGACAAAGGTGTATGGACAGACGTCACTGTTCATGAGATAAAAGCATATTTTGGACTGCTGATTGTAATGGATACTATGACATTCGATCGTGACGAACTTTATTGGTCACAAAGTGAAAATCACTGGCTGTTAGGTTCCAAGATTGGAGAAGTGATGTCGCGCGACAGGTATGTTCAGATAAAACGTTACCTGCATTTCAGTGACGATACAAACATGACCACCGATAAATTACACAAAGTAAGATTCTTGTTGGACCACTGCAGGAAAACCTTTCAAGAGGAATACATGCCCCACAAGCAAGTAAGTGTAGATGAGGCAATGATACCATTCAAGGGCCGCCTTGGAATCAAACAGTATATGAAGGACAAACCGGTGAAATTTGGCATCAAAGTGTGGGTTCTAGCTGATGCAGTGTCGGCGTATTGTTACAATTTTGATGTGTACATTGGAAAAAACGCTGAGGTGGTGAATAACAATCTAGGATTATCCTCCAAAGTTGTGATTGAACTGACCAAACCATTGGAAATGAAAGGCTATGAAGTCTACACTGACAACTTTTACACTAGCCCCCAACTTGCCGACTACCTTTATGGTAGAAATACTTATTTATGTGGAACTGTGAGAACAAATCGCAAGGGCTTTCCAAAAGACTTGGTGCAAACCAATGCTACAGCAAGACGTCTCCAACGAGGCCAGTCTGACTGGAGAATGTGTGGGCCACTTCTTGCCACCTTCTGGAAGGACAACAGAGTGGTGTACTACTTGTCCAGTTGCCACGAACCAGATGGTGTTGCGACCACCCAGCGTCGAGCAAAAGACGGGACTGTGCAAGAGCTTCCATGCACGCCAACTGTTGAAGCGTATGCCCAATATATGGGAGGAGTTGACCGCCTGGATCAGAACACCAGAATCAACAAAGAAAAAAAAACTATGCGCTGGTACAGACGTATAGAAGCGAAACTTCGAGAGTGTGCTTTATATAATGCATATGTCGTTGAGGGAACTGTTGTGAATCATTTTCCGCCAAACAAACGGAAGCGTGACCTGCTCTCTTTCCGGATGGACGTAGCACATCAATTAATTGGAGGCTTCCGACAAGCCAGAAAGTCCTTCAAACGTCCACGGACAATTTCAAATGGTGAAGATGAGCGCCTTGATGAAAAGGGACACTGGCCTGTTCCCAGTGGCAGTGCTGATAGACTTTGTGTTGTTTGCTTGAAGAAGCATAAGAACTATGCTTCAAGTCATCCAGGTGTCTCAGTTAAAGACAATCCTCACAAGCGTAGCAAAACAACGATGATGTGTGAGAAGTGTTCCGCTCCTCTGTGTTGTAACTCCAAAAGCACCTGCTTCCGTGACTACCACAAAAAACTCTATTACTGGCAGTGATTTTACCTATTACACCTGTAAAATGACTTTTTGGTCAATTTCCACTAAGAGACTGGTACAATTAACATTGCAATAACTGTTGTTTTTATGTATGCTTGTTTGTAAATAATTAAAATAATCATAAACACTAAACGAGTTTTTACCTCATCTACCTGTTATCTAACGACAGGTAGATAAATGGGAAGGAAGAAACTGAGTATGCTGATAAACTTACTTCACTTGGAAGTGATCATATGGAAAGTATGATTGTTTACAAAGCTCTCTTTTGAGCCAGATAGTGAAATTCAGCAATCTACCTGATTATTTACCTGTTCACACCTAAACTTAGACATATATACAAAATATATTCCAGTCAAATTGAAGTTGAGACTTTCATCTTTCCATTGATACCTAGTTTGTTGAAATACATGGAATACTTTAAAAGTTATGAGTGTTTAAGTAACTGCCCCATTTATTTGTAAAGTTCCCCAAAGTTACTTAGTGTTGAGGGTATTTAGCTCTTACAGTTACTTAGTGTTGAAAGAGTTAACATAGTTTGTATAGATTTATTTTTGAATAGTTTAGATGCATGAAATAACTTATAACTTTAGCAACAAATCAATCTTTCACTTTGCACAATATTACAAATAGGAATTTCCTACCATTTCTTTTCAACACACCAAAAATCAGTATTTTTCAACAGTTTTTGGCTTTAGTAAGTGCAGGTACCATACATGAACCAAAATCAATATGCAGGTTTATATGATAGAACTTTCCAGTGTAGGAGGTGCATGTAGTTCTACTTTGAATGCAGAAGTGAAACAGATTGCACCTACAGTCAGTGAGAAAGATAATAAAAAATATTAAAAGATGTAAATGTAGAAAATACAAAATACTATCAAAAGAAATGTTTTACTAGATTAAAAACATAACAGCAATGCCGTATTTGCAAGTAATATCTTAGATATGGTATATACAAGTAACAAGATAGTGTGATATTATATTTTTTTACTCCCTGAACATTTATCACTTATTTGGTGTGTGTACCAATCAAATGGCCAGGTGATGAAACTGTGTATGAGAAACTTACTGTGTACATTCACTTATGTAGTGATGGGCACCCATGTGTAAACACTAATGTAGTGATGGGCACCCATGTGTAAACACTAATGTAGTGATGGACATCCATGTGTAAACACTAATGTAGTGATGGGCACCCATGTGTAAACGCTTATGTAGTGATGGACACCCATGTGTAAACACTAATGTAGTGATGGACACCCATGTGTAAACACTAATGTAGTGATGGACACCCATGTGTAAACACTAATGTAGTGATGGACACCCATGTGTAAACACTAATGTAGTGATGGACACGCACGTGTAAACACTAATGTAGTGATGGACACCCACGTGTAAACACTAATGTAGTGATGGACACCCATGTGTAAACACTAATGTAGTGATGGACATCCATGTGTAAACACTAATGTAGTGATGGACATCCATGTGTAAACACTTATGTAGTGATGGACATCCATGTGTAAACACTTATGTAGTGATGGGCACAAATTGTTTTGTGCCTTACTGTGTATGAGAGTTCTCTAAAAGGAAATAACTTGGACGCATCATGAAGCTTGCATAATGAAGATATGCTAAACTCTATATTTTTATATTGCCCATTATTACAACATATGCATTAACCTGCATATACACTGTACATCGGAAATTATCATTTTAGACAATTTTCACAGAAATCATAAAACATCACTAAGACAGTGTTGTATAGTCAGTATTAAGGACGTTATTTTCTGTTTCTAATTATCTCAACATGAAAATGATGTAATTTTTTTGTAATTGAAGAATTTTAGAGCTGTAAAAGCTTTATTTTCCAAAAAAAAAATTCAAATTTATGGAATTATTGAACAATTTTTGTTGTTAGAGTTTTGCGGTGGATCCTGTCAGCATGCATGGTAGAAGCAACCTCAACAACATAGAGATGGCATACTCCAGACAGGTCAGTATGAAAGTAGCCTAAGCAACACAGGTATGATGTAATCCAGACAGGTTAGTATAGAAGTAGGCTAAGCAACACAGAATTGGTGTAATCCAGACAGGTTAGTATAGAAGTAGGCTAAGCAGTACGGAAATGGTGTAATCCAGACAGGTCAGTATAAAAGTAGCCTAGTAAGCAACACAGAAATGGTGTAATAAAGACAGGTCAGTATAGAAGTAGGCTAAGCAGTACGGAAATGGTGTAATCCAGACAGGTTAGTATAGAAGTAGGCTAAGCAATACGGAAATGGTGTAATCCAGATAGGTTAGTATAGAAGTAATGTAAACAATATGCAGTGTATGATATAGATGCATGTATCTTGTGTTGCTGACAATATTAAGATGATACAGTGAAAACTGTCTAATCCAACACCTGTTTCACTGGGCATTCCATCCCTTAATTTCATTCTCAATTTTATATTTTCATTGTTTTTTATACTCTTTATTCCAACACACTGTGTATTCTGACAAAAATGTGTCTGTCTGTGCATGTTGTATAAGACAGGTTTCACTGTATATGCTATACACATCATTATTCTTATATCTATTTTAGTGGGATTTATATTTCAAATAACTAATATATGGTTGTGTCATCAAAAATAAGATTTTGTAGTTATCCTTTATCATGAATAACAGTACTACACTGTAATCTAGGATTATCTCAAACTTCAGATCTGCCCTCACTCAATGTAAATTAAGTTGAAATAAGTCAACAGACAATCTGTAATGTAATTCATGTAAATGTATGTATTATCCTTGGTTTTAAATGAATACACTGTACCTTGTACTGGTAAATAGAGGATATACCATTTAGCGAGTTTTTTCTGTGGGGTGCTGAATTTGGCTTATTTTAGCGGTTAGATAGCTTTCCGCCAGAATTTCACTTGCCAAATATGCATCCAATGACGACTTCAGTACTTGCTTGCTCTTCCTTCTCCACCGAAATTTATTCCGCTAAAATTATTAGCATACCTTTTAGCCAGCAAATCAACAAATTTTAGTTTCATGGAAAAAAAAACGCTACACAGTATTAAATTTCCCTTCATTAACACATATATTGACATTTGTTGTTTTTCAGGTGTACATGTATAATGAGCAGGTCCTACAGGGCAGTATTCGGCCAAACTTGGTGGATGCATTCTCGGACATTGCAGTCAGTCTTGATGATAAGGTATTGCACTGTTTTGTGTAGGGAGATATTTGCTGTGTTTCTGACCTCAAACAACAGCTATTTAATACATGTGCAGGCAATGAATTTTATTTTCATTTTCTACTTAGTATACATGTGTAAAATAAAACATGGTTACAGTAAATACACTTATAATGAATTCACACTTACGGTGAAGTCATTTTTTTCATTCCTGCCTGTAGTTTTAAAACATATCATGGAACTTGTTGGATATAACGAATTATGTTTATTATGAATCAAAATTGTTGGTCCTTAGCACTTCACTATATGCGTCTTTTGCTGTACTTGTATGTGTATGTAGAATGTTTTATATTACTTTGATTCATGGGCCCGAAGTCATTTATGATTCTACGAAGGATCGACAGTTTTACGATTGTAAGACTTTCCCCCCTCCTTCCCGCTTGTTATATTCTGCAGATAACTGAGAAGCGCCACAACTGAAAGAGGTGATCTTAATCTTTGAATACATGGTTAAGTAACCTTGTGTAGGATAGACACTGTTTCAGTCAATATTACTGTGACATATATTGAATGATTAACTCTCTGTTGGCAGCCGATGATTGACCTGTGGGAACAGGTGAGATACATGGTAGAAGTCCCACTGATCTCCTCCAACAGTATCAAGGAGACGCGGACTGACTACCGCACACAGGCAGCATTCGTACAGAAAGGGAGGGAGTACCTAGAACAGATGTAAAGAATTTATGTACACACACAGATATATTACAAATCTCAACAATGTATAATGCAACAATAAAGTCATTGAATGCCCCCAACCCACCCACCCTAAGTTAATGTTTAAAATGCTGATTTATATGTAACTAAATTGAGAAAAAGAAGAGATACCTTGTAATTTTTATAGGTTTTTTTCCCAATAATATAAAAAAAACATTGGTATTTTATGACTTTAAAAGAAGAATGGCATGTTGTGCTTTATTTTATTCACTGAATGAAAATTATGTGTTTCTTGTTTACTATACCATTGTAGATATATAACAGTTGTACCAGTATTAAGCATAAGAATTCTCATGGTGTTTACAGGTACTGCAAACACATTCAGAGTATGATCTACAGTAACCTACAGCAGGCCCAGCTGGGGGGAATCCCGTCCACTTACAACATGGTCAAAAGTTACCTCAATGTCCGACCTCCTCACATCAAGGGGCTGGAGGATGGCCTGGTAGATGGACATCCTGTGTGGGCCATGATCTATCTGTGTCTGAGGTGTGGGGACCTACAGGCAGCCCTTCAAGTCACAGACAAAGCATCGTATGTATCTGTTCAGTGTATCACAGGTATAAAGATGTGGTTCAGATGAAAAATTGTAATTTATTCAAGAAATAAATTTCAATTTTGAAAATACATGAGGGTATGAACTGTGACACTTCATTCCAGCATACTTTATGAAGTGCATTAGCACTTCATGAAAACTATGCCAGCGTGAAGCATTGTAGTTCAAACCCATATGCACAGTGAAAACTGCCTAATCAGACTCCTATGCAATCTTTATCACTGGGCATTCTGACCCCTATTTTCATATTCAGAGTGAATATATATCATGATCATAATTGGCATTAATACTGTGGATTTTTTTTTATATAATGCAAGAAGTGCAATTTATTGACAACAATTTATGGATGTTTTAAGTGGCTCTATGTTGAGTCTTGCAGACAGCAATTTTTGCATGTTTTAAGTGGCTGTATGTGGACAGCTCGGTGAAACATTCAAATTCTGTTGTTGTTTTATGTTCAATGTATTTTGTTCAATTTTAGTATTGTTTTGATGTGGCCATATCTACATCTTGCAGAAACGGATTAGAATTCTTAGTATACTGTAGAGAGCATACACCTAGCAACCTTGTAAATGTTATAGTTGTACCAAAACTAAGAATGCACTTTTTAAAAGCTTGAAATAGGATGCACCACTCAGCTCATGTGAGACTTTGATATTACATGTATAGTGATGAACTCATATCATACCATATTGCTAACTTTCAGTCACAGTCTTGGAGATTTTCCCACATATCTCAGAGAATATGTCACAGATGATGATCACAGGTAAGGAAGAAATTTGTCAGGATTTAAAATCTAAACATTGATCATCTACAACATTGATCACTACACTAGTGTGTGACTTACATTGTGACATTATAAACAACATTGATCACTACATGAGTGTGTGACTTACATTGTGACATTATAAACAACATTGATCACTTCATGAGTGTGTGACTTACATTGTGACATTATAAACAACATTGATCACTACATGAGTGTGTGTCTTACATTATGACATTATAAACAACATTGATCACTTCATGAGTGTGTGACTTACATTGTGACATTATAAACAACATTGATCACTACATGAGTGTGTGTCTTACATTATGACATTATAAACAACATTGATCACTACACTAGTGTGTGACTTACATTATGACATTATAAACAACATTGATCACTACATCAGTGTGTGACTTACATTGTGACATTATAAACAACATTGATCACTACACTAGTGTGTGACTTACATTGTGACATTATAAACAACATTGATCACTACACTAGTGTGTGACTTACATTGTGACATTATAAACAACATTGATCACTACACTAGTGTGTGACTTACATTGTGACATTATAAACAACATTGATCACTACATCAGTGTGTGACTTACATTGTGACATTATAAACAACATTGATCACTACACTAGTGTGTGACTTACATTGTGACATTATAAACAACATTGATCACTACATTAGTATGTGACTTACATTGTGACATTATAAACAACATTGATCACTACACTAGTGTGTGACTTACATTGTGACATTATAAACAACATTGATCACTACACTAGTGTGTGACTTACATTGTGACATTATAAACAACATTGATCACTACACTAGTGTGTGACTTACATTGTGACATTATAAACAACATTGATCACTACATTAGTATGTGACTTACATTGTGACATTATAAACAACATTGATCACTACATCAGTGTGTGACTTACATTGTGACATTATAAACAACATTGATCACTACATTAGTGTATGTCTTACATTGTGACATTATAAACAACATTGATCACTACATCAGTGTGTGACTTACTTTATGACATTATAAACAACATTGATCACTACACTAGTGTGTGACTTACATTGTGACATTATAAACAATATTGATCACTACATTAGTGTATGTCTTACATTGTGACATTATAAACAACATTGATCACTACATCAGTGTGTGACTTACTTTATGACATTATAAACAACATTGATCACTACATCAGTGTGTGACTTACATTGTGACATTATAAACAACATTGATCACTACATTAGTGTATGTCTTACATTGTGACATTATAAACAACATTGATCACTACACTAGTGTGTGACTTACATTGTGACATTATAAACAACATTGATCACTACATGAGTGTGTGACTTACTTTATGACATTATAAACAACATTGATCACTACATGAGTGTGACTTACATTATGACATTATAAACAACATTGATCACTACATGAGTGTGTGACTTACATTGTGACATTATAAACAACATTGATCACTACATGAGTGTGTGACTTACATTATGACATTATAAACAACATTGATCACTACACTAGTGTGTGACTTACATTGTGACATTATAAACAACATTGATCACTACATGAGTGTGTGACTTACATTATGACATTATAAACAACATTGATCACTACATGAGTGTGTGACTTACATTATGACATTATAAACAACATTGATCACTACATGAGTGTGTGACTTACATTGTGACATTATAAACAACATTGATCACTACATGAGTGTGTGACTTACTTTATGACATTATAAACAACATTGATCACTACATGAGTATGTGACTTACATTGTGACATTATAAACAACATTGATCACTACATTAGTGTGTGACTTACATTGTGACATTATAAACAACATTGATCACTACATGAGTGTGTGACTTACATTGTGACATTATAAACAACATTGATCACTACACTAGTGTGTGACTTACATTGTGACATTATAAACAACATTGATCACTACATGAGTGTGTGACTTACATTGTGACATTATAAACAACATTGATCACTACATGAGTGTGTGACTTACATTATGACATTATAAACAACATTGATCACTACATGAGTGTGTGACTTACATTGTGACATTATAAACAACATTGATCACTACACTAGTGTGTGACTTACATTGTGACATTATAAACAACATTGATCACTACATGAGTGTGTGACTTACATTGTGACATTATAAACAACATTGATCACTACATTAGTGTATGTCTTACATTGTGACATTATAAACAACATTGATCACTACATCAGTGTGTGACTTACTTTATGACATTATAAACAACATTGATCACTACATGAGTGTGTGACTTACATTATGACATTATAAACAACATTGATCACTACACTAGTGTGTGACTTACATTGTGACATTATAAACAACATTGATCACTACATGAGTGTGTGACTTACATTGTGACATTATAAACAACATTGATCACTACATGAGTGTGTGACTTACATTGTGACATTATAAACAACATTGATCACTACACTAGTGTGTGACTTACATTGTGACATTATAAACAACATTGATCACTACACTAGTGTGTGACTTACATTGTGACATTATAAACAACATTGATCACTACATGAGTGTGTGACTTACATTGTGACATTATAAACAACATTGATCACTACATGAGTGTGACTTACATTGTGACATTATAAACAACATTGATCACTACATGAGTGTGTGACTTACATTGTGACATTATAAACAACATTGATCACTACATCAGTGTGTGACTTACATTGTGACATTATAAACAACATTGATCACTACATTGTGTATGTCTTACATTGTGACATTATAAACAACATTGATCACTACATCAGTGTGTGACTTACTTTATGACATTATAAACAACATTGATCACTACATGAGTGTGTGACTTACATTATGACATTATAAACAACATTGATCACTACATGAGTGTGTGACTTACTTTATGACATTATAAACAACATTGATCACTACATGAGTGTGACTTACATTGTGACATTATAAACAACATTGATCACTACATGAGTGTGTGACTTACATTGTGACATTATAAACAACATTGATCACTACACTAGTGTGTGTCTTACATTGTGACATTATAAACAACATTGATCACTACACTAGTGTGTGACTTACATTGTGACATTATAAACAACATTGATCACTACATTAGTGTGTGACTTACATTGTGACATTATAAACAACATTGATCACTACATTAGTGTGTGACTTACATTATGACATTATAAACAACATTGATCACTACATTAGTGTGTGACTTACATTATGACATTATAAACAACATTGATCACTACATGAGTGTGACTTACATTGTGACATTATAAACAACATTGATCACTACATGAGTGTGTGACTTACATTGTGACATTATAAACAACATTGATCACTACACTAGTGTGTGACTTACATTATGACATTATAAACAACATTGATCACTACACTAGTGTGTGACTTACATTATGACATTATAAACAACATTGATCACTACATGAGTGTGTGACTTACATTGTGACATTATAAACAACATTGATCACTACATCAGTGTGTGACTTACATTGTGACATTATAAACAACATTGATCACTACATGAGTGTGTGACTTACATTGTGACATTATAAACAACATTGATCACTACATGAGTGTGTGTCTTACATTATGACATTATAAACAACATTGATCACTACACTAGTGTGTGACTTACATTATGACATTATAAACAACATTGATCACTACACTAGTGTGTGACTTACATTATGACATTATAAACAACATTGATCACTACACTAGTGTGTGACTTACATTATGACATTATAAACAACATTGATCACTACATGAGTGTGTGACTTACATTGTGACATTATAAACAACATTGATCACTACATTAGTGTGTGTCTTACATTATGACATTATAAACAACATTGATCACTACATTAGTGTGTGACTTACATTGTGACATTATAAACAACATTGATCACTACACTAGTGTGTGACTTACTTTATGACATTATAAACAACATTGATCACTACACTAGTGTGTGACTTACATTGTGACATTATAAACAACATTGATCACTACATTAGTGTATGTCTTACATTATGACATTATAAACAACATTGATCACTACATGAGTGTGTGACTTACATTGTGACATTATAAACAACATTGATCACTACACTAGTGTGTGACTTACATTGTGACATTATAAACAACATTGATCACTACACTAGTGTGTGACTTACTTTATGACATTATAAACAACATCGATCACTACATGAGTATGTGACTTACATTGTGACATTATAAACAACATTGATCACTACATTAGTGTATGTCTTACATTGTGACATTATAAACAACATTGATCACTTCATGAGTGTGTGACTTACATTATGACATTATAAACAACATTGATCACTACACTAGTGTGTGACTTACATTGTGACATTATAAACAACATTGATCACTACATTAGTGTGTGACTTACATTGTGACATTATAAACAACATTGATCACTACATGAGTGTGACTTACATTGTGACATTATAAACAACATTGATCACTACATGAGTGTGTGACTTACTTTATGACATTATAAACAACATTGATCACTACATGAGTGTGACTTACATTGTGACATTATAAACAACATTGATCACTACATGAGTGTGTGACTTACATTATGACATTATAAACAACATTGATCACTACACTAGTGTGTGACTTACATTGTGACATTATAAACAACATTGATCACTACATTAGTGTGTGACTTACATTGTGACATTATAAACAACATTGATCACTACATTAGTGTATGTCTTACATTGTGACATTATAAACAACATTGATCACTTCATGAGTGTGTGACTTACATTATGACATTATAAACAACATTGATCACTACATTAGTGTGTGACTTACATTGTGACATTATAAACAACATTGATCACTACACTAGTGTGTGACTTACATTGTGACATTATAAACAACATTGATCACTACATGAGTGTGTGACTTACATTGTGACATTATAAACAACATTGATCACTACACTAGTGTGTGACTTACATTGTGACATTATAAACAACATTGATCACTTCATGAGTGTGTGACTTACATTGTGACATTATAAACAACATTGATCACTACATCAGTGTGTGACTTACTTTATGACATTATAAACAACATTGATCACTACATGAGTGTGTGACTTACATTGTGACATTATAAACAACATTGATCACTACATGAGTGTGTGACTTACATTGTGACATTATAAACAACATTGATCACTACATCAGTGTGTGACTTACTTTATGACATTATAAACAACATTGATCACTACATGAGTGTGTGTCTTACATTGTGACATTATAAACAACATTGATCACTACATGAGTGTGTGACTTACTTTATGACATTATAAACAACATTGATCACTACATGAGTGTGACTTACATTGTGACATTATAAACAACATTGATCACTACATGAGTGTGTGACTTACTTTATGACATTATAAACAACATTGATCACTACATGAGTGTGACTTACATTGTGACATTATAAACAACATTGATCACTACATGAGTGTGTGACTTACATTGTGACATTATAAACAACATTGATCACTACATCAGTGTGTGACTTACTTTATGACATTATAAACAACATTGATCACTACACTAGTGTATGTCTTGTATAGCCACAGACAGAAACATTCTGAAATTCTTAGTATTTTATTTTATACTGTAAATATAAGTTAACTTACAATGCAAAACAACCAAGAAATGTTTCTTTTATTTACTTTTTTATTGATAAAGCACTTGTCCACGGGCAAATAACCTGTCCATCCAACAAAATTGTTTGTCCCAGGTGTCGGGACAATGCCATTAGTATAGCCCTTTTGTAAGGAACATTGATCAGCCACATGCGTGATTGACTTAAATGTGTAGAATGTGATTTGTAAACAATGCTGATCAACTGCATGTGTGTGGAACTTTGTGACATTATTACCAATTTCATTTGGTGTATTTAACAGGTTGTCTGCAGCTAATGAAACCAAAATTAATCTTCACTATCGCAGAATAATCAAGAATGGCAATGATCCATACAAAAGGTAAAATGTAGTACATGTGGAAGTTTATTGATGGTATGAACAATAAGAATACAGAGAGAGAACTCCATGCTTCATTTTGCAAAATCATAGATTTTTATGTCTATTTTTATTAGGGCCCCACCTATTTTGAAAGAGTTACGGAACCTTGAACTTTAGCAAATTTCAGGGATTTGACATTTTTCTGGACATTTTATGGCAATCCCTGTAGCTATTGAATTGAACATTTATACATGAATATATACATGTATCTATGGCTTACAGTTCAGGTTTGATTTGGGGTTTTGTTGACCCCTTTTTGAAAGAGTTATGACGCTTGAACTTTGCAAATCGTGCCACAAAGTGAGGTCCTTTTGCAATGTTTGCCTCCACAATGATTTCTGGTTTTCGTTGTTTTTAGGTCACCTGAGTCTGGTCTGTGTCTGTCGTCATGATGTGTCCATTGTGTGTTAACAAATTAACATTTTTAACTTAACTTTGGGACAAGAGGGACATAAATTGTAAATTTCAGGACTCCTGCAACCCTAGGTGGGGCAAATTATTCCAAAAATTGACCAATTTTCAAAAATCTACTATACAACCACATATTTCTAAGAAAAACTAGATGCAGTGAAATATTTGAAAAACATCTTTAATGTTATTGATACTAAATTGAAACTAATTGGATATTTAGAAGGAGCAAGTTAACCTGTACCAAAATTTTACATTTCATGATCCCAGGATTAGGGATTTTGGTTTCATGATCCTATGGGGTGAGGGTTTTAGGGTAGAGCCAAAATTATCATAGTGATTATTATCTTTATCATTTGATGGACTTCTTTAAATTTTGCTGATACTGTATAAAAACTTGATGCATATTTATGAAAAGCAGAAATTGTGAATTCTGCAACCCCAGGATTTTGATTCTAAGGGGGGGTGGGGGGGGTGTCAAAAATAATAATAGAGTGTTGACATAACAAACATGTATATTGTATTATGTAAAGTCATTTACCAGTATGGACACTTTTGGGGGCATTTGTGTTTTAAGAATGCATCTTGTTTTATTCTGCTGCAGAATATTAGAATTTTGTTTAGATATACAGAACAGGAAAATCATTCTAGATTTTATAGTCCTTGGGGCTAGTGATACTTTTAACTAATACTCAGGTGACCGATAAGGCCTAATGGCCTTTTGTTGTAGCATTGACATACTTTCAAATTTAATCTTCAACAAACAAACAAAAAAAGTCAATAGCAACAAAAATAGCAATACCTACCCACAAGTCTCCAGGAGTATGTTTCATGTTTATTTTTTTTATGCCCCCATAATCAAAGATTCAGGGACATTTGGGTTTTGGTCTGTCCATCTGTCTTTTCCTTGTGACAAGACCTTTATTTAGGTAGCAAAATTTTTGACACCTGAACCTTTGGGTTTGACCCACTTTTGAAAAAATTTTGAATGGTTAGTGATATGGATTTTATATTTCATGTGTATTTCTTCTGACAAGACCTTTCTTTTGATACCAATACTTTAGACTTTGACCTTGGAGTTTGAGCTACTTTTGAAAACCTTTAACCTAAGCCATTGCTTTTGAATGGTTTGTGATAAGGCTTTCATATGAATTCACATGTTTATTCCTAGTGACAAGACCTTTCTCTTTACCAGAATTATTTTGATGCCTTACAGGGGCATCCATGTTTCACAAACACATTTTGTTCAAACCACAAAATCTTACATCCCCCCCCCTCTCCCAACCACCACCAACAAATGAAATAAGTGTTCAACAGAGTATGTGTCCAAACGATATTTACTGAATTGATAATATGCTTGTGTGTTTAACAACTTCCCTTTGTATCCCTGCAGAGCTGTGTTCTGTGTGATCGGTAGATGTGACTCTTCAGAGGACCATTCAGAGATTGCAGATAAAATTGATGACTACTTGTGGATTAAGTTATCTCAGATTCAGGTCGATTCAGACCCTTCCAGACAGCATGGATTTACCTTACAGAGGCTGCAGAGCCTACTCTATGAAGATTTTGGTGGGTGTTAAACATTGTATAAATTGATTTTCACTTTTATGCCCTCAACAGAGTAGTTATAGAACTGTAGTTCCCTGGGAAAATATTGAAACAGACCATAGAGCTACAGATCCACCCGTTATACAAATTCTTCAATTAACGAAGATTTTTTTCTGTATGTTTGCGGTCTTATATTACAATAATGAATATTCTTGCATCACTGTCTCAACATTTTGATATATAAAAATTCTAACATACTTTTTTGCTCTACACTTTTGTCCAAACATGCCTTCAAACATTCATTAAAGCTCCATGTGAAAAGAAACCCAAGCTTCAATTAATTTCATTTGTTATAACACAACACCCCCCCACCCCCCCCCCACCCCGGCCAAACAAAATTTAGTGTAAGGTGCCTATACTGGAATCACCTTGTCCATCTGTCTGTCCATCCATCTGTTGTAGACATAATTTGTCTGGAATATACACTGTATCTTTAATACAGATGAACAAGTTTGATTAAAACTGTGTATATCTTATATGAATAATGAAATTTTGATTGAGATATTTCAACATTCAAGCAAGTTCAGGTTATTTTCCATTTCTAGGGGTGGGGGTTGTGTTTTGTTGTCATTGTCCAGAGTGTATCTGAAAACTCATTCATTCTTCAATAAGCATAGATTCACCATTTCCCACCATCCAATGAGTCCTGCGGGGGAGGGGGAGGGGGGGGGGGTGGGTATTAATCCTATTACAACAAATTGAGTTGACGTAGCCTTGTTAAGATGCTGCCGAGTGTTGAACAGATCTGAATACATGATATGGCAGGCAGGAGTTCACCAGATTGAAAAGTAGTTTCTGAATTAGAGAGAATCTGTGACCCACAAAAGCCTGTGTGCTGGACAGGTGTGTGAAATGGCCTACATTGGTTATATTTATTGTTTCAGGGGAAAGCCACTTCAGTGGCTATCAGAATCCCTTCCTGTACTTCCAAGTTCTCATTCTCACAGCTCAGTTTGAGGCAGCCATTGAGTTCATGTCCAGAATTGACAGACTTTTGTGTCACGCTGTTCATGTGGCTCTGGTGTTATATGAACTTAAGATGTTGCTTCTTCCTCAATCTACACAAGCTCAGCTTTGTAAGTACATAGCTCTTAATAGCACACTCTCAGCAAAGTCCTGAAATCTCGTTTCACTTTAGAATGTATGTACATGTACTTTCACGTTTATAATGCATAATTTGTAATCCAAATAATAGAATTCACAGTAAACAAGAACCATGTGTAGTAAACAGTGGATTGTATACGGTTGTGTGTTCACTAATTTTGTGTTTGTTGGTTTTTGTTTTAATGTTTAGTAACGAAAGACTCGTCTGACGAGGGGCCATTGAGGAGATTAAACTTTTTCCGCCTGATCACCACATATACTCGTAAATTTGAAGCAACAGACCCCCGGGAAGCCCTGCAATATTTTTATTTCCTTAAGTGAGTGTAAACCTCAGAATGAAAAAGCAGTTTACTTACATATGTACAGTACATGACATTGTACGAAGTTGTTTATGTTCTGTTTTTATGAAATCTTTAACTCGCCATTCGTTTCGTTTTTCAGTGATCTAAGAACATCACAGGGAGAGAATCTTTTCATGTCTTGTGTCAGTGAGTTGGTGCTAGAGACTAAAGAGGTAAAGATATAGGTTCACAGAAACCTTAGGTAATCATAGGCACTACCCATCTCATGGGTTAATTAGAATATATACTATACCATATACATGTAACATGATGGGGGGGGGGGGGGGGGGGTGCCTATGACTGCAGCTAATGCTGAGGTCCATTTAGTCTATGAGGAGCAAAGTGTCCCTTGCTGTAGGTTATAACAAAGTCTGTAGGGCCTAGTGACAATATAATTATATACCATTGATTTTATTAAAAAGACAGTTGTCTTGAAAATTCTGTATTTTTATCCACTTATTGTAATTGTTTAGCCTTGTGCTGAACATTCTGTCACTTAGATTCTTCTAATCTAAATTTCAAAAATTAACCCGCAATGAAGTTATGGGGCGTATACTGGAATCACTATGTCCATTGTGTGTCCATCTATCTGACTCTAGAGACCAGGTTAAAGACAATGTTTAAATCTCTGTTTACCTTACTGCAATTGGAAGTCAAAGCAGATTTGCTAACATGACACATCTGGACACGATGCTGCATTTAGCCGAAGGCCTTTCTGATCAAAATTTGTTATTGTAAACTTTTCACAATTTCATCTTCTCCTCCAGAAGAACCACTGAGCCAATATAAATCAAACTTGGTACAAACCATCCTAGGGTGAAGGGAATTCAATTTTTTCAAATAAAGGGTCATGCCCCTTCAAAAAGGTAATCAAGAAAAGGCAAATATAGGGTGGGGTCATTTAAAAATCTTCTCAAGAACCACAATTTTTTTTTAAAAATTATGAACCTTGTGATTAGAGTGGAATTTGAATCAGGGATCAAATTTCTACATGGTACATGGAGAAAGGGAAAGAAATCTTTTAAAAAATCAACAAGGCCAAGTTAGTAATATTAATACTTAATCATCCCTATGTTGTGTGGATACAAATTCAATTAAGTTTTTCATGAGAATAAAGAGGGTAAACAATCTTTTAAAATCGTGTGATGAACAGCAGAACCAGGCCGGCTCTGGTGAGCACTGTGACCCATGGGCCTCATGTCCTGAAGTAAACAATTCAAGCATTGTCTTTATAAAACCAATAGCATGACAAATGAATAATGCTGTCAATAGATGTCTAATTATGTGATTGGGTTTTAAAAAAAAGTAGCTCTAAAATAGAAACTTAAAAATTGTGTATCAAGTGGGGATGTAAATTTTTGGATATGGATAACCCACAAAATCCACGAACATTGATCCCCCTGTGAACAATGAGGATTTCACGATATTCTTTTCTGTTTGTAGTTTGAGATGCTATTGGGTAAAGTGGAGCCTGATGGAACAAGGAGGGTAAGTTTAATGTAAAGAACACCAGGCAGGAGATAAAAGTTGGACCCCTGCATGTAATTGTTTTTTTTATCCTGATTTATTGTGTACAAATAGGTGAATTCGTACATATGACCCTGACTTCTTTGGGATTCCTTCTCAAGTATGAGTACATCACTGGGTTAATTTTAGATCAGCTAGTTAGTAGTCAGGTCACTCAATAGTCAGGTCACTTAATCAATAATCAAGTCACTTAATCAATAGTCAGGCCACTTAATCAATAGTCAGGTCACTTAATCAATAATCAGGTCACTCAATAGTCAGGCCACTTAATCAATAATCAGGTCACTTAATCAATAGTCAGGCCACTTAATCAATAGTCAGGTCACTCAATAGTCAGCCACTTAATCAATAATCAGGTCACTTAATCAATAATCAGGCCACTTAATCAATAGTGAGGTCACTCAATAGTCAGGCCACTTAATCAATAATCAGGTCACTTAATCAATAGTCAGGTCACTTAAAGGACACATCGCATGTTTTTAAACTTTTTAATTTTTTCAGCAAAATTAATTCATTTCATGCCTAAAACTACTTTACATGTGTTTTAAATGAAACAGTTTGCGTAGTTTTCGAGTTTGAAAGCGATGAAATTCAAATCTTGCGATATGCATATTTTCTTCGATATTTTACGCGCCATTATCTGTGACGTCATATGCGACCTCGAGCGAGAATATTTGAAAACAGTTGATAGCCATTTCATAAACAGATTAGATTTAATTGACAAACAAACAATTATCACATTAACAGCTTGTAAATAACACTGCATTAGGGTGTTTTGTGCCGTTTAAGGGTGTACTTGCTGTCAGTAGAGAGGATTTGGACTGTGTTTTTTCCAATTTTCGAAGGAAGGTATGAGGGACAAGACGTGAATATTTTTTGTCGGCACAACGACTTTGCCATAAAACCCCCCAGTAGAATTTGTCCCTGTACTTTTTCAAACAAGCACTTGGACAAAGACGTAGATAAACTGCGAGAAAATGGTTCTATCGAAGCTACACACTGTTACATATAGGCCTACGGCATATGCTTTCCGTTCTGCTCTCGAATCCAATACACACTCGCACCAACTGACCTTCACCTTGTGACAACATATAGGCAGAACTTTGCTAGCAGTGTCTACCAACTGGTAGTTTTAAAAAAAGAAATTTTAAGATAAAAGATAATTGAACTTTCAATTATAAATAATAAGATATAATATTTCCCGACTTTGAATTGAATTACAATACTTTCATTTTTTTAAGGAACGCATACGTGTTTACAACAACAGCACGCCGCGCTCCCACTTCATAAGTAACAACGTGTTGATAACAAAAAAATAATGATTAGGTCTAATAAAATTGTTTTGATAAAATAATTTAAAAGTATTGTGATTTTCACAATAAGTTTGATCATTATTATTATTATTATTTTCGAAATGCACCCGTGACAGTAGGCCTAGTTGTCATAATCGTATCATAATTTATAGCCTATCTAACTTCTCCAAAAATAAATTTAATAATAATTGCACTGTTTATTTAAGAAAAGCAACAACGCTAATTACAGTTGTTTACAGAAATGGCATTACCAAATTGTGTTTAGACAGTGATCCCAGGTAAACATTATTTACTCGCAAATTTATGCAGATTTCATACTCGCTTTTCTCGCTACATTTGGGTCGCTATTTGTATACACTGGTGGCTAGAAGATATAAGACTCGGGGAATTTGTCGACATCGAAATAAATGTTATCCGTGGTAAATAAATTAGGTCCCTAAAACCCGAATTTTTAAAAAATATCTAACACTACTTTTACAAGTTGATCGACGAAGGTCGCATATGACGTCACTGTACCACGTGACTACCTATCTAATTAACTAGGCTTTTTGAAATCGGGGCTTAGATTTAAGTCCGTATTGTGGCTAATTATCGCAATACTTCAGCGAACGAACTATTACAATTAATTTCTATAAGCATAAGGAAGACAAAATCCATATAATTCTGTATACTTTGAAAACACGAGACGTGTCCTTTAATCAATAATCAGGTCACTTAATCAATAGTCAGGTCACTTAATCAATAGTCAGGTCACTTAATCAATAATCAAGTCACTTAATCAATAGTCAGGTCACTTAATCAATAGTCAGGTCACTTAATCAATAATCAAGTCACTTAATCAATAATCAGGTCACTTAATTAGTTGTCATTTCACTTATTCTGATTCTATAACCAGTTCTTTGTGAAGGATTTGTTAAGTAGCATTTTCGTGGAGGGGGACAAAATTGTGGAAGTAAAGGTCCTCACTCACTTGGTCCCTTTGTGGTTAGGCAAAAATTTTCAAATATGGCAGTTTTTAAAGAATATTTTTCACCCTTGTTCCATTGTATCTTTTAATAGCAGACAAATTGAGGACAAGTGCATGTTTACCAAAATAGTGAAATTCATGACCCCGAGGGTGAGGGTTCCTGTCTAATGTGAGGCTGAATTATTTATGTAATCTGTAAAAATCTTGTGATTGACATGTTGAAGTCTATTTTAATTTGGTCAGTACATAACACTTGATTACTTTTGCTTGCAGTTGGGTGCAATTGACAAGTTTCAGCATGACACCCAGAGAATCATAGAACTGGTTGCTAGGGATACAGAGAACAAGGGCATGTTTGAGGAAGCAGTCATGTTGTATGACCTTGGCAGCGTAAGTACATTTAGGTATCATGATACCATGATGCACCTTTGACAATCAAAACAGTGATTGTATGTTGAATAAAAATAATTACCTAAGGTGAGAATGTTATGATCTTAAATAGGGGAAGAAACTAGTTGAGTAAGCTTCATGCTGTAATGCTTTATGATCCTATGTCACAAACCATACCCCCCCCCCCACCCCCATCACACACAAAGGAAATTCAAGAGACTTTTACAGCACAAAGATACCTATGTTTAATTCATTAATGATGAAACACAAATATATCTAAGTACAACTACACATTTGATTCACATTATTATTTTTTCAACAGAAACACGACAAAGTGTTAGAATTACTGAACAGACTGATCAGTCAGGTGGTATCTCACCCGAACACTCCCCAGTCTGCGAGGGACAGACTACGGGCCATGGCTATCAGTATAGCCAAACGGTGAGTTTGGCGAAGCTGGCATTTCATTACTAACAAATTTTGAATTTTCTCTGGGAATTTACTCAAATGAAGTGGTTTGTGATTTACCTATTCTGTTTGTGTGACAACCAAATTGTATGTGTGCTTCATTGTCTTTTTACAGGTACAGAGAGAGAAATAATGAAGGGTCAAGGTCAAACACCAGCACATTTTACCTTTTGCTTGACCTTTTAACCTTTTTTGATTGTTATCATGTTGGGAATGTTGATGAGGCCTTTGAGGTTTGAATTTTATGTCTATTGATTTGAGTAACCAAATTACAGATAAAATTGAATCTTGTACCATCTTAATATCTTTATTTCTCCCCATACACAGGTTATGAAACAGCTGAAGTTACTTCCCTTGACAGCCGATGCTGTGGAAAATAAAGTTAATGCTTTCAGGCATTACACAGATGAGGTCTTATATCCATTCTTTAAAAAGCTTAAAAATTGTCTTAGTTTTCACAGCTTGTGTTTCATGAAAAACCAGGAGATGATTGTTGCACTATCTTAATTTATACATGAGTCTCTGTTTTTCGATTTCAGGTCAGACGATGTTTACCTGATATTTTGATTGCCACTATGAACATATTACATAATCAGTACAAAAATGCAAAGTAAGTTCACACCATGAATGTTTCACAAATTGGTATACTTATTTGTAACTACAGTAGAATGAATTTCACTTATAGAGTAAACGCATACATGTATGTACCAGTTGACCTGTAACAATGTTGAGATCAAGATTTGTTTTAAACCAATCATGCATGACAGAATGGAAAGATGATGTATTCATCATGGTTCTAAACCTTTCAGAAACTCTGCCCCAAGAGGAGGTTACTCAGGGCAAGGGAAGACTGAAGATGGGGGAAAAGAAACGGTAAATGTTTGCAATGCTGCTAAGTTAATTCAAGTTTAAAATGCGCTCAATTAATACAAAGTAAAAGTTGTGTGAGGTACATGTATGTGCTCTTTGAAGGACAAAAGGGGAACATGTTAATATTTTGACAGCTCTTCGTGGTATTTTTATTCTAGTGTTCCAGTCCTCCACTACAAAATGCCCCAAATAATCGTAAAGTCCAAAAAAATGTTTAAGGTTTATGTCATTGAAAAAAATTGAGACTTCATGGAAAAAGCCTTTTTAGCTTACCTGAGCTGAAAGCTCAAGTGAGCTTTTCTGATTGCCTGTTGTCTGTCTGTAAACTTTTCACATTTTAGACTTCTCCAAAACCACTTGACCAATTTCAACCAAACTTGGCAAAAAGCATCCTTGGGTGAAGGGGTTTCAAATTTGTTCAAATGAAGGGCCATGCCCCCTTCAAAAGGGAGATAATCACAAAGATGCAAAAATAGGGTTGGGTCATTTAAAAATCTTTTTCTAAAGAACCACTGGGCTAGAAAAGCTGACATTTGCACGAGAGCTGACATAGTGGATAAATCATGACCCCTGGAGGTAGGATGGGGCCACAATAGGGGATCAAAATTTTACTTACAAATATATAGAGAAAATCTTTAAACATCTTCTCAGGAACCACTGGGCCAGAAGAGCTAAAATTTACATGAAAGCTTCCTGACATAGTGGAGATTCAAGTTTGTTAAAATCATGACCCACGAGTATAGGATGGGGCCACATTAGGGGATAAAAATTTTTACATAGAAATATATAGGAAAAATCGTTTAAAGTCTTCTGAAGAACCATTGGGCTAGTAAAGTACACATTTACATGAAAGCCTCCTGACATTTTGGAGATTCAAGTTTATTAAAATTATAAACCCCTGAGGTAGGATGGGGCCACAATAGGGGATCAAAGTTTAACATAGAAATGTATAGAGAAAATCTTTAAAAATCTTCTTCTCAAGAACCACTAGGCTAGGAAATTACAAATGTACATAAAAGCTTCCTGACATAGTGCAGATTCAAGTTTGTTCAAATCATGGCCCCCAGGGGTAGGATGGTGCAACAATAAGGTGATCGAAGTTTTACATAGAAATATATAGGGAAAATCTTTTTAAGAACCACTGAGCCAGAAGAGCTAAGATTTACATGGGAAAATCATTAAAAATCTTCTGAAGAAGAATCACTGGGCCTTAAAAATGTTTACATTTAAATGAAAGCTTCCTGACATAGTGCAGGTTCAAGTTTGTTAAAATCATGGCCCCTGGGGGTAGGTTGAGGCCACAATAGGGATAAAAGTTTTACATGAAAATATATTGGGGAAAATCTTTAAACTCGGGTGAGCGATGTGGCACATGGGCCTCTTGTTTTGAAAATTTATTATTTAAAAGAATACATAAAGAAAGGAAATAGTTTGATGGTGTTTTTGTAATCATTTCATAGTATTATCCAAGAGCAGATCACTCTCAGCACAAACTAGTACACTGAAGCCATGTCTCATCTAAAAGAATTCATGCCTGACTTGTCGTGACCCTGAAGTTATCAATTTAACAAGAAAATACAGCCTTTGTTTAATGTGCTAACAATCTGTAAATCTTTTTTGTAAGTTAAAAGAAAAAATACACACATTGAAACTTCAGTATGCAGTGTAGATATATTAAGCTATAACACTCAAGTCAAGTACAGTCTATTCAAACTAGATTTTCCACTTTTGTTGAATTTACAGTGATTTGTTGAATTTTTATCAAGAACAAAGAGATACAAGGAATCATCTGATATTTTCTTTTATTTCAGTTCCTGAATTATCTGCGGAGTCAAGCGAGGGCCTTAATTATGTTTGCGGGTATGCTGCCCTACAGATTGCCAGGCGATACTAATGCTCGTCTGGTTCAGATCGAAGTGTTGATGAATTAATTTTAGACACTGGTGCTAGTTATGTGTTGGAGCACTTGTATTCATACATGTAAAAATTCAGGATTTTAAGTAAAAAAGACTTTGGAAAACTGTTTTATATTGTGATTTCTCAGAATGGTAATTCAAATAGCCCTGGGGAAGATTTATACTACTATAGACTGTGTGCATCTCTTCTTAACTGTAAGAGATAGGACCTTGATATTTATCGTATACATTCCACCATCATTAATGATGCCACATGTTCATCGGAACATTGCCGTTTTTTTTATCAGATTTGAATCTGTTGGACTCTTGTTTTGATAATTATCATTATTGTGTTAAGAATTATTTTAGTACTTTTTGGAAGAGCCAACATTTCTAAGTGAAAGGTCACTGGTTATTTCATCATGTGATTCTTCAGATTATCAGTCTTACAAATTATCAGCAACAGATGGGTGAACCAGATGCCATGGCTGTATTTGTAACACAGGGCCAGTGTTTGATTCATTGTTTTGGGGATTTTTTTTCTTTCATAGTTCACGTGAGCTATAGGCTCAAGTGAGCTTTTCTCATCACCTGTTGCCGGGAATGTCTGAAAACTTTTTTACTTTTTCTCTAGAACCATACATGTAGGTCCAATTTCAACAAAACTTTCCATAAAGCATTCTTGGGTAAAGAGGGTTCAAAACAGTTCAAAGAAAGGGTATATCCTTTCCAAAGGGGAGAAAAGAAATAGTGAAAATATAAATTTAATTAAAAAAAATTATTAGAAAAGATGAAACGTAAGTGAAAGCTTCCATGATTAATTTAATCATAGCCCATACAGGGAGTCTCATATTTTCATTTAAGCCTTGATATGAAGTCTTGTGCACATGTTTATGATCTTTCAATATAAGCATACAATTCCTATTCAATTACAGAAGGAACAAGAAATGTTTGTAAAACATGTATGCCCCCCATGGTGCAAATTTGAAAAGGGTTATACACATGCAACATTTAATTGATAGTAGTGCCAATCTATTTCAAAATATTGAGCAGACAATATCTTCCTATGTCCAGAGTGGATTGACCATGTGACCTAAAAATCAACAGGGGTCATCCACTCCATATGCTGTACCAGTGCACCAAGTTTAATCGAGCAAATGATTCTTAAAATATACTATAGAAAACAATATATTACTATGTCCAGTTTAACCCTTGACCATTTGACCTCAAAATCAGTAGGGGCCATCTACTCCTTAAGGATGTACCACTGTACAAAGTGATGTCTGTCAAGCAAAGGGTTCTCAAAATATTGAATGGACAGTGTTTTCCTATATCCAGAATGGATTGACTTTGACCTGAAAATCAATAGGGGTCCTCTTCTACTCATAACCAACCCAAATTTAAAATACCATTACTATCAAGTGAATGGTTCTTAGATATTGAGAGGACAACATGTGGTCTACAGACCAACTGACAGACAGGTGCACAAAGCAATATGTCCCTCTTTGAAGGGGGGCATAAAAATGCGAGTTTGAAGCATATAAATCATTTGGAAACCCCCCCCCCCCCCCCCCCAAAGCCTGTATCCATGACCTGAATTTCACAATTTAAGAAGACATTATAACATTATTAGTTGATCTCTGATGACTATGAAAGTAGAGAAGACAAGAGGTACTGTGAGCAATGCTCACTAAGAATACCCCCCGCTTACCCCAATCTCCGAAAGGGTGTTGGTAATAGGTATAAACTACCTCTTTTCTGAGTGTAAAAAACAAATGGCATGACAAACCGAACCATATTGTTACTTCGATGTCCAGTGCGCGTGACCTTTGACCTTTTGACCCAAAAATCGATAGGGAACATCTTCATCCCATGGGTAGTCCACATGTATGATATGGTAACTGTAGGTGGAAAGGATAACGCTTTAGAGCCTGGAAACCATATTGCTACTTCGATGTCCAGTGCGCTTGACCTTTTGAGCCCAAAATCGATAGGGAACATCTTCATCCCATGGGTAGTCCATATGTATGATATGGTGACTGTAGGTGGAAAAGATAACGCTTTAGAGCCCGGAAACCATATTGCTACTTCGATGTCCAGTGCGCTTGACCTTTGACCTTTTGAGCCCAAAATCGATAGGGAACATCTTCATCCCATGGGTAGTCCATATGTATGATATGGTGACAGTAGGTGGAAAGGATAATGCTTTACAGCCCGGAAACCATATTGCTACTTCGATGTCCAGTGCGCTTGACCTTTTGACCCCAAAATCGATAGGAAACATCTTCATCCCATGGGTAGTCCATATGAATGATATGGTGATGGTAGGTGGAAAGGATAATGCTTTAGAGCCCGGAAACCATATTGCTACTTCGATGTCCAGTGCGCTTGACCTTTGACCTTTTGACCCTAAAATCGATAGGGAACATCTTCATCCCATGGGTAGTCCATATATATGATATGGTGACGGTAGGTGGAAAGGATAATGCTTCAGAGCCCGGAAACCATTGCGTCTACAGACAGACGGACGGACAGACAGACAACCCTATTCCAGTATAACCCCCCCCCCCCCCCCCCCCCACAACTTGTTGCAGGGAGTATAAAAATATAAGTTTAATACATTATCATTATATGGCCATATAGCCCTGGCATTCACAATTTAGGTAGAGATCTTCATGGACATAACCATGCATTTAGTTTTCCTCAAATATATATGGGAGCAAGAAGATTTAATACATTTTCATTATATGGTGATATTGGCCCCACCCTAGGGCCTGAATCCTTGACCCATGAATTTCATAATTTGGATAGAGAACTTTATGGACATCATAATAATGCATTTAGTTTTTCTCCCACATTTCTGGGAGAAGAGAAGATTTTCGAAAATTTAGCATATATTGCCCTAGAGGTGGTTAGGTAATAGATTTCACAATTTGTATTCTTCTTATCTTATAGATGCTTCACACCAAAACTGGTAATAATTGGCCTTGTAGTTTTCAAGAAGTTTAAAATGAAAAATTGTCAACGGATGACAAGCGGCGACTGGCGAAGACCAATGACAATAGGTCACTGCATTTGTAAATTGTGAATAGCTTTCGAAACTCGCAGTAGCAAAATCAAACAGCACCTGTAATCAGTGAAGTTTACAGAAAATTATAATTAAACATCCATAGTGCAATTACAAACTTAAGATTTTGAAAACTTTTGGTTAATTACTTTAAATTTGGGGAAACTGAACATATTGAAACTGACCCCAAGAAAATTTAATTATTTTTTTCCTTGTCAAGATGTTCCAGACACTCTGGACCCTTCTTTTGTACCATCCTGCCTGCATTGCTTCGAAGTTTGATATGGATATGTCTTTGTAATGACCAAGAAAAACATCTTGAGTTTCTGTACATTTTATTTAGAATGCACGGAATAGCTTCTTCCATGGCATTTTCCACATGTGACAAAAATAATCTGAACATTAAATATCTCAATGTTAAAAAAAAATATTAGTACATGTTTTATCTGACATATTGCCATACAACATAAAATACCAATGAACAGGAGTTACTGGTGAAAATCCAGTTAAAAAATGTCGCGCAGTCACGGCATTCACACATGTAATATACATAAAAACATACGACAGGTGCTTGGTTAAAAACAATGTACAGAACAAGAATATTGCCATTGTGTTTGGATTCTAGACTAGGGAAAAATAAATAGACAAAAGTTTAACCAAATAACAAACACAATGAGATTCTGAAATTTCAGTAAAATTTTTATAACTTAAATTTTTACTCTCTGAAAACATGTATAAAAGTAACTATGAAACTTAAAATGATTTTGACTTGTTTGGGAATAACTATAAAATATAAATACTACTTTTTTATGATTTAAAAACATGATTTCAGTACATTGTACAACCAACTTCTATAACGATGTAAAGCTGTTGAATTCAAACTAAATCTACTAAGTAGCCAGCAGCTGAGAGTTGTCCCATGTTAAAGGGATGCAAAGAATTTCTACATTTAGCTAAAAATATGCTTAAAAAATTTGTATAAATATGCCTGATAAATATAGCATGTTCTATGAAGTTTAAAGGTGACTTTGAAGTTCAGATAGTTAAAATTTTTAAAAAGAAAATGATTATAACAGTCACTTTCATTTTAAGTCTTATGAGTACGCTGGTCGAAAAAAAAGCCGTAACGTGAATGCAGACTCAAATGTTCAACTTTATCTTAAAGACAATCAAGCAAACAGGAGATATGCAAATGGCTGAGAGGATTTTTCATTATCATTTTTTCGTCACTGAATTTTTCCAAACTGCAGATTTAA
Source organism: Ostrea edulis (assembly GCF_947568905.1). Taxonomy (NCBI): domain Eukaryota; kingdom Metazoa; phylum Mollusca; class Bivalvia; order Ostreida; family Ostreidae; genus Ostrea; species Ostrea edulis. The sequence goes on from NC_079164.1 coordinate 42,447,260, forward strand.
CTAAAGTCGACTACATTTCAATTTGTTTTTGTTTTTTGTTTTGGTTTGTGAGTACAAAAAATCCTGCATCACAACACAAATTGGGGGAGACTGAAAAGCTGGCATTGGTGATCTACATCTATGTGATAATGCAATGTCTCGCCTTGTGGACCCTGATGATTTACATCTGTGTGAGAATGTGATATCTCGCCTGACAGACCCCAGTGATCTAAGTCTATGTGATAATGCGAGGTCTCACCTTGTCAACTCCGTTGGTCTACTTTTATGTGATAATATGATATCATGCCTTGTGGACATCACTTCCACTCGCTGACAGACCTCCATGTCTGCACAGCAAGGGAACATGTCGTTTGTTCCTTCCATATTTTGGCCAGAAATAAAGCACTACATGAATACTCTGGTCTGCGCTGTGTATTGCACACACAAATCGTACATCAGTCACTCTCACCTTCATCTCGTACTTTCGCTTTTCTGAATATGAGGACAGCACTACAGTGGTGCTCTCTCTCTCTCTCTGTCTGTATCCATTGCCTTCACTTTAACACTTGGGGACAATATCCAAACAAACATGAACTCTCTGCTAGGTCAGGTCAAATTCGTGGACCTGCACCATGGGTACGTTCACTTCGTCTACCTCGGGTGTGGCATTATGGTCACACAGACCCAGCTCCTTCATCTTCCACTCCCAGTCCAGCTTCTGGATGGCGTACAGAGAATCCGCCTCCATGTGGTGCCGACACATCAGGTCCTCCTACAACAGTCAATATCCACCTCACAATTCATAACACTGACAACACTTGAATATAGTACACTACCACCACACATGATACTCCTGTCGGGAAGTGTTTCTTGAAACAATAGATCAAACAAAAGCTATTAAACTACCTATCTTTGACACTTGTTCTATCATTATTACAGCAAAGTAGGAAGGATTCATTCAGTATGACCTACGTTAAACAGATAACATAATACCAAAATGACCAAGTTCTCATTTGAATACCAGTATTTGCTACAACCACCCAGATCTGCACTCACCGTGGCTCCAGGTGCAGGCATATCAGATAATGTTACAAGCAGTGATAAGAAATGCCTTCTTGCAGTAAAACAATCAATTATCTCACACTTGGCAGATGCAATTCATTTAGTGAACAAGGCTGAGCTCTGCATCTTCATGACCTAGATAATGGATCCCAAGGGACAAATAATACCAGCCTTGTTCTGTTGGATGTTTTAATGTGATTTTTTACATTTCAGACACTAATATTTTGACGTTTTTATTGTTAAATAATAAGAGATTTCATGAAGTTTACCTTTACATTTCTAATGATTCATTATGTTCTTTTCTAATAAACAAAAGATTGATAATTTACACAATGTCAAAACTGTCTGCACTTCTAAATACAAATATTTACATGCCTGTGCACAATTTCAAACGTCTTGAGTATGCAGCCAGACTGGAATTTAGTGTATTGAGTGTTTCTTAGTTATAGGCCCAACAGGGTTTCATTATATTGCACTATAGTGGGTCATATCATTCCTAATTATGGTCAGTGCAACACAGACTTAGGTTGTAACATCCCTCCTCCCTAGCATCTTCACAAGTCAAGGGTTATCAATTCGTTACCTCGCACTAACCCTTGATATCAGTGACTATCAAAAGGTTGGGCTCGTTCTGATTGTTTCCACAAAAGATTGGGAACCAATGAGAATGCAGTTCTATTTATAACACCACGGAGCGAGAGATTCAAATAAAAATGTGTATTGATACATGTACCTACAGTTATGGCTATTTCAATCGTTTAAGCAATATTGTCTTAAACTAAAAGGTTTTAAACTTGATCTACTATCAATAAACGTAATTAGTGGTGTAAATATTACAATTGCGCGTGTTTATCAATACAGCAGTATAAGATTGCGTCATTTGTATCCATGTACACCATAGGAAGATGCAGTGATTTCATTGGATGTTTTATTTATAGTGGATTGCATAATGGTCTAATGAGCCCAACTTTTATATAGCGACTGATGTCAAGGGTTAGTGTGATGTAACGAATCAATAACCCTTGACTTGTGAAGATGCTTCATCGACAAGGTTTGATGAATCCATCATAGATGGCAGTTTCAAAATTGTGTGTTCAATACACATACAGCTATGGGTGACAGATGTTGTTAATGCCTACCTTGAGTTTTTCAAACTTGTCATCTAAATCTTTCAACCAGGACAAAAACTGTCGACCATTGTACCTCGCCCTCCCGCTTTTCTCTTTCTCCTCCTGCAAAAAAAGAGTAGGTCAGGTTACAGACTTAGTATACATGAGATTGCTTTAATACAAACTAAATTGCATTATCCAGAGTGAAATGGAAAATACAAGAACAAGAAAAAAAAATTCTCAAAGAAAGTACAAATAACTCAATCTCATAAAATTCTGTTGACCTGCTCTGAATCCATGGCATGATAGATCTCCTCATTCCTCAGTATCGTACAAACACTCAACGGCAGATTCTGATTGGCCATGGCACGTGCAGCTCGTCCATGCTCACGGATTCTCTCTTGTTCCAGTGACAAGATCAGTTTTTCCTAGAAAGCACATATAAAGTATAATTACTTTCTTTAACATGACGCATCCAATATCCAAAGAAAAGCTGATAAGTAATGAAACACATTCAAAGGATTTAAATTATGTTTTACCCTTTCCGTTAGATGCTGTAGTCTGAGCTTGTAGCGGACCTTTTCTTGATTGATAAACAATTCTCTGATTTCTCCTTGCACCGAGTTGGGAGGTGATAACTGAAAAAACAAAATGTTTAGGATTATATCTGATAAACATAAAATCCCTCTCTAATATAATGCAAAGGTTTACACAATGTTAAAGAATCGGATAAGTAGATCAAAGTCACAAGGTCGTTAAACAAGGTACCCTAAGAAAGGACTTGCCCAAGCAGAATTTGATGTGCGTCTTACTCAAGCGAAGATGACTATGATTTCTGACCACTAGGGGGTGGGGTGGGTGCGGAGATGGCTGATAAGGCCAATCTTCACTCAAAAGAATCTGTTGCAATAGGACAGGGGAAGCTGGGGGCTGGATCGGGCTCGGAGGTGGGGTTTGCATGGTCTTTCCTTTCCTGACATTTCTCTTCTCTTTCCTTGATGCGCTGCTCTTTGTAGTTTGCCTCTCCGTATTTTACAAGAGATTGTCAGGCAGGCCAGTCTCTTGTAGTCACTTTCCCAGAAGAAGTGGTGAATATCCCAGTCCTTTAAGAGCCTCCTTCAGCGTATCTTTGTGTCTCTTCTTCGGCCGACCAAGCAGGCGGTTGGCTGTGGACAACTCACAGTAGAGTAGTCTCTTAGGTAGTTGACTGTCGTTCCTGCGGTGAACGTGGCCAGCCCACTGAAGCTGAGAGCGCAGTAGTATGGCGTGGATGCTTTCACTTTCAGTACACTGCAACTCTTCAGCATCTGGTGCTCTGTCTTGACATGAAGCAGAGTCCTGGGGCATCTCCTGTGGAAGGCAGAGTTGTTTGGCGTGCCAGATGTAGACTGTCCACATTTTGCAGGGATGAAAAATTGACTGCTCTGTACACCTTCAGCTTTGTTTCTAGACATAATCCATAGCACTCCCAGACTTTTCCCCTCAGTCTACCGAAGGCTGCCCTGGATTTGGTGATTCTGTAGGCTACCACCTCATCAATGTTTACGTGGTGTAATAGAGTACTGCTAAAGTAGATAACTTGTCTGCAACTGCTAGTCTCTGGCTATACACGGTAATGTCAGGTTCAATGTAGGGGGGCTGCAGGTGCTAGTTGGTGCAGAACTTCGGTTTCCTCGGTAAAAATGGTGAAGCCAAAGTCATCGCAAGATTTTGAGAACAGGTCTATGCTTCCCTGCATGTCAGATTGGGTACTGGCATTGAGTGCAAACATGTTAGTGAACAAAAAGTCATGGGCTGTGTATTCATGTACCTTCGTCTTGGCCTGCAGTCTCCAGATGCTGAACAGGCCACTTTCAGTAATGAAAGCTGACACCAATGTCTGTAACAAAACAACTAACCCACATCTAAATTGTAAAGAAAGTAATTGACTCACCATCGGTACAGACAGAGTGCTGGCCTTCTTCCCTTCCAAGACATAGCCACATCTGACCATTAAGTAGTCCTTGAAGCCTTGAGGAGCCTTAGGATGGACAACAACCAAACTGTTCTGCTGCCGAAGCACCTGTTAAAAAAGGACACAATAAGCATGCGTATAAAAATACACATTGTCTTGTACATCTCTCCGCTAATACTGCTAACGCCAAAATCAATTATGTGCTTCCTATTACATTCTTTTCAGAAATAGGTGGGATTTTCGTTTTGTAAATGAAATATTATTAAAATGGTCATTAACTACAGTGGATATTCGAGGATAAAGGAAAAACATATATTTGTAATGTTGAACTATTATTGCGTTTACCCCTTTATCCAGTGGATATCAACCTTTACATAAATTCTAATTATTACACAGTGTTTTACTACGCTGAAAATGTACGTAAATTTTACTGTAAAAACCGTATGTGATCGATCATACCTCTGTCAACACTATTACGTACTTTAAAAAAGTGTTATGTGGCTTCGAAAAACTGGGGGGGGGGGGGGGGGGGGGGGGGGGTAATATGTGATAAAAAGAATCTCCCATGGTTTGTGATTTGATATGATTCATATCCTAAGGCTCAGGATAGAAAACAAACAACTCGTTGGATATAAATCATATCAAACCACAAACCCTTGTAGATCCGCTCACATACTCGCTAATTAGATGCGGGTCCACACAAACTAGTTTAGGTTTTAATCACAAAGATACTGTGTGCATACTGCTTCAACTTCATCAAAAGTTAGCCCCACTGAAGCTGAGGCACTGTTTGACATAATCATGAAATTAGTGCTCCAATTGTGTATGATAATGGATATTTAAAGAAGTTAATATTTGAACAAAACCATTGATTAACGCTTCTCATTTAGAACTGAAGATGCTACAACATGATTTCCACTAAGTACACATGTAGGTCAAAAACTACACCCCATCAAGCAATTTTGACAATAGTCCATCAGCGCCCACGAAACAATCAGACAATGGACGATCTGCGCCCGCATGCCCATGAAGCAAATCCAATGACAGTTGATAAGTGCCAGCAAACACCAAGACAGTAAATCAAATGACCATGACAAGGATCCACCCCTGAAGGGTCACAATAGTGACGCGATGGAGGGCAAACAACTAACAGAAGAAATGACAATCCTTAAACTTTTTATCATTAAACATCTGTGGAGTGAAAAACAAACTTAACTATAACGAAATCTGTGAATTAATTACAAAGTATGACATCATTGGGCTGGCAAATTTTTTTACTCCAGATGATTTTGACGACATAAAATTATCTGGTTATGTGACATTTGCTAAAGATAGACAAAAGCTTCAAAACAAAAGATGGGGGGGGGGGGGGGGGGGGGGGGGGAGATTACAGTTCTCATAGATGATGTTCTCAAAGAAGTAAAAACATAACTTATGGATTGTAAATATATTCTATGGTTTAAATTAAACAAAGTGTTATTAAATACAGACAAGGTCTTTATATGAAAAACGCTATTAAACTTCTGTAAGACAAATAATCACTTGCCAATAGAAATTGGAAGATGGTCAGGTATTCCTTTTAACTAAAGACTATGTACATGTACATTATGTCATACTTCTCATATATCCGATGAATTTCATTTTTAGAATGTAATGTTTTGTTAAAAATAACAAAAGAGAACTTTAGAAAAGATAGTGATATTGACCAAATGTACACAAAATTTGTGAACTAATGACATCTTGCAATACATTAATTGTAGAAAACGTGTGTCATAATCTGTCCTTCCTAACGATCTGTCCATATCCAATTGTACATTGCGCATTTCTTGTATCTTTTTTATTTCTTACCATACCCATTGTGTTGTGTATAAATGTACCTCTGTTGTAATCGAACAATGATTATTGTAAAATATGTGTTGTACCCCATATACCCCTAATTTATGTGGTCTGAGTGGATAATGAAACAAGGTCTGAGTGGATAATGAAACAAGGTCTGAGTGGAGCAGATAAAATTTTGGAAGAGATCTGTGTAAACATAAAGAGTGGAGAATTCAATTTTCTCATATTTCAACTCATTCATTAAGAGCTCAAAAGTGTACATCTGAAGAAGACTGTACATCTTTCTCGCTGATTCACTTCACCACTGCAGTGAATCACCTGATAACCATCACACACAAGGACCCAATCAATGAACTTGCATGTAACAACTCTTGGACACACTCACCTGTTTTCTGATCGACAAATACAACTCAAATGGATTAGGTGGCTTTTCATAGGACACAGTGGGGAGAGAAATTGTGGGCTCTGTAGAAGACTGGGGGGCAGCAACGTCTGTCTTTGGACGTAGACCCTTCCGTTTCCGTGGCAACATATGGACTTCTTCATCTTCCACTTTGTTTTTGGTGGTGCTTCCAGTCTCATCCTTATCAGAAGAGTCTTTACTTCCTGTAATAAATTGGAGTTCACAACTTAATATAATTCTTACATCATTAGAATACTTTTTTCCTATTTCCTGTTTATTAAGACAGGATGTTATCTAGAAATGATTAGGACACCTATCCTGTTACTATTAGTAACTAGTTGTCACATGTATACAAATGCTTTGTAAAATATCTGCAAATTCAAGAACTTCCATGCTTCAACTAACAATATTTACATTAACTGTGTGTTTTTTGCTTAATTTCTACTGAAATCCATTGCTTGTCATTTGCAACTATGAGGACGCATTTTGTTTCAATCTAGCTAAATCTGATGGTTTTAAATGTAGCCTATTCGCATGTGAATATATACATTCCACGAACTCCATGACCTACGGCATTGCAGAAATTGTTAGAAAATGTTTGGTCTGTGTCCTGCCTACAATGAATTCCTACTAAGTGATACTATGACCTTGACCTTTAACCTTGCGAAACATGGTGAAATGTTCCACATTGTAAGATCCTGGAGCTTACAGTCTGGTTTGTATCCTGCCTACATTTTCCTACTAAGTGATACTACGACCTTGACCTTTGACCTTGAAAAACATTATGCATCTTCCTCTCATCATGGTGATCAAATGTATTAAGTTGTAAGATCCTGGAGCTTACAGTTCATTTTGTATTTTGCCTACAAGGTCCGGACAGACAGACAGACGAACGATGCCATACTATAATACATCCTATCTTTGACGGGCATATAAAAACAACAGAAATTTGTAAATAACACAAGAGGCCAACAGGCCTTATTGGTCACCTGAATATTAAAAGTATCATTAGCCCAAAAGGCTATGAAATTTATAATAATTTCGTGTTCTCAGGGCTTGAAATTAACATATATGCCCATCAGTCTGTGACCGGTTAAAAGTCTGGCGGACTGACTGACATCTGTTTTAGTCAGTCCGATGGGACTGGTTAATTTTCTAAAGCATCATTTTGGAAAATATACTTATGAAATTTTATACACAGATTTGGCATGCTTCATTCTGTAGATATCAGACGAATCTGATTCGTAGATATAAATCCCACATTTCAGTGTTACAATATTGTCTGATATATATAGAGTGTATCAAATTTGGCCCTGCTCTGGTATTAGAACCTTTACCCCCATTTACAATATTTGTAGAAGCCTTTCTGCTCTACATGACTTTGCATAGATATATAGTTTTTTCTTGTGTAGTTGTAGAGAATAATTTTTTTTTTTAATTTGTAAATGTTTGGCAGTTATTGTCCTGCCCCTAAGGCCCCCGGGGTGCTGGAGTCCTGACATTTACAACTGATGTACCCCTTCTCCCATAGATGCTTCATACAAATTTGAAAAGAATTTGTTAAACGAGAGATTGTTGCAAACGTGGGACCTGGGTTATGCATTTTTCCTGCACTGTTTGTCTTTAACAGTATAGTTTATCAGCACTAATAATTAGTACATTGTTGAAGTTACACACCTGCAGCATGTGTTTAATGGAAGCATTGTTAAATAAACAAGTACTATTACATCCGACAGTCAAGAACATTTTCTTTCAATAAACGATATATGAAAATTGAAAAATACTTTCAAGTGATTACACATATAACTTTTAAAAGTGGAACATTATTAACAGTACGTTTTGCTGAATCCAACAGAACCATCTATATTTGATTTGTAGGATCTGTGGACACTTAAATTTTAAACTTCAAGAGCCTAATCCAAATTTCAGTGAAGTTTACACTGTAAGCAGTAATTACCCGACTCCTTCTCTTTGGGAGGTGGTCTGCCCTGTTTCTGTTTCTCCTGCTGCAGCGCCTGTGTGTGTGATCGTAGAGTCCGCCGTGTCTGTTGACTTTCCCTTTCCTTCTCGTCCTCCTGTCCTTTCTCTTTTCCCTCTCTCTCTCTGTCCTTGACCTTTGAACTGCTGTCTCTCTCATTACTGTCCTTTGATGAAGAAATTTCCTCCGACTTTTGATCACTCTCTGCATTGACTTGAGCATCAGAGGCCACCTCTCTGTTGTCCCTCTCTTTAGAGTCTTTACCAGAATACTTTTCACAGTCCTTAGACATGGCAGCACTCCCACTGGATGATGGCCTTGAGGAGGCGGGGCTTGGTACCGACTGAATTTCCTGCGGAATCAACATGCCGGCTGTGCTTGTCTGAGGTAGTAATCCCCCTGCTTGTTGTTCCTGAGTGGGATTTAGCACATATGGGAGAGATTTCTTGGATGTGTGAATTTTTGCAGACTCTGGGTCCTGATTAGATGCTGTTGATGTTTTAGGAGGGATAATGATTTTTAATGGGGGCACCTTGGGTGAACAAGGCTTGTTGTCTCGGTCCACTTTGGGTGAGGACTTGAAGTCTTTACCTTCCACTCGTAAAGGAGAGTTAGTTCGATTTGATTCTGACCTTCCAGAATGATTGCTGCCTTCCTCACTTTTGGGTGAAGCTGTAGATCGAAGGTCCCATTTAAGTCCACTAGAACTAACACTAGAATTTGGCTGGTCATTTGAATTCGCATTGTTGGCACTGTTTGTCACATAATTGTTTGAATTGCTAATACTATTTCTTCGAAGAATATTTGAGCTATTTTGCAGAAAGCTTTGTTCATTATTTGAACTACTTGATACACTGTTGTTTTCGCCACCAGACATGGATTTACCCTGTGTAGTGGAGGTACAAGAGTCCAGCACTGAACTAACACTGTTACGTTGAACATCCAACGCTGACTCTTTCAACCGAGAATGACTTGAGTCAATGGAGGGAATGCAAGTCCTGTCACTATCACTATCCATTTTAAACGAATCTCTTGATTCACTGTCACTAAAACCATCACTATGAGGGAAAAATGGCTGTGTCTCTGACACTTTTAACTTGTATTTTTGTGATGTATGATCCACATTTTGACTATCAGGTTCCAGATTATTTAACCTGTTAAATCCTCCCAGTTCAAAACCACCTATATCTGATGATGACGAAAACGGCAACTTAACCTTTGATGCCGGTGATTCTGTGCCGGTGGCACTGGTGTCCTCCGTGCTTCCTTTCTTAGATTTGAACCTGTCACTTTGTAGTTGGGGGTCATATAGATCACTCCCACTGGACGCTGGGCTATCACATGAGGACTGTACATCCTTGTTTTCACTAGTCTCCACCCGACAACTGTAAAAGTCGGGAGATTTATCACTTTGTTCATCGTTCTGCTCACGCTGGAACTTGATGAAAATGCTTTTGCGACTACTTGGTCCTGAAGTTGAATTGTTGGTGTTGGGGTCCGATTTAGGATTCCTCGGTACAAAGACTGCAAATGAAGTGACATTGAAAAACTTAATCTTCAAAAGATATTGGTAAGCCCCTTTAGTAGAATCATGTTTATTATGTTTAAAATACACAACTTAAGATTTAAGATAAGACCATCAGAAATATATGTACAACATTATCTTACAGACATACTTTGAGGTGAGACCAAATGACATGCCTTATGTAGTGGTAAATTAACATGACTGAAATCTTATGTTGGAGTGTATGAAGAAATTAGATAATAAATATATCTTATGTCAAGTTCATAACCGTATTCCAAACCTTAAAAGTATTGTCATAAATATCTTCACATAACCATCTAGAGTAAAAAAAACCTTTTAAAAACCATTTTAATTAAATCTAATATCTTTGCACCTGATCCATCCTTAACGAGGCATACAAATGGGCCTATAAAAAGCACTACTTGCATGCAGACAACATATCACATTAGAGGCCATTAAGATCCTTGCTGCAACAAACTAAATAATAAATCCCATGGGATAAATATTGTTTATCTCCTTCATTTTATGGCTATTGAACTCTTCCAAGTCTAATTTCTTTCTCCTTTTAAATGTAAAGTGTCTTAATCTTTTCTAGATTGAAAAAATCCCCCCCCCCCCCCCCCCGGGTGGTGCAAAAAAGGTTATACACATGTATCATATAAATGATAGTAGTAGTAATTGCCAAAACAATTCAAGATATTGAGCGGACATTTTCCTATGTACAGAGTGGATTCACCCTTGAACTTTGACCATGTGACCTCAAAGTTATAAATAAATAAATAAATGTTTATTCGGTATTTCTACACCAAGGATAACCCATGAAAGCTCAAAAGCTTATTTCCAATGGGGTCCTTTGATGCACGGATGTTTACGCTAGGGGGTCATTTTTGCGGGAGGAAACCGGAGTACCAGTAGGAAACCCACATGTCCGAGCAGGAAACCGCCATTCCCTCCCACATACAACCACTGCCGATTCACTGGGATCGAACTCGTGTCGCAGCGGTGAGAAGCGAGAGCGCTACCTCTGTGCTACCCGGACACAAAGTTAATAAGGGTCATCTACTCCTCAAGATGTACCAGTGTACCGAGTTTGATGTCTTACAAGCAAAGGTTCTTAAGATATTGAGCGGACAAGACTTGGCTACAGACCAACAGGTGCAAAACAATATGCCCGGGACCGCGTCTTTTTCAAAGGGGGCATAAAAACTATTTAAGCACTAGAATTCCAGCTCCATGTACTTAAAAATCACTTTTCTAAGAAGATGAAACCATCTTCCAAAGTTTTATTACAACACAATTTTCTTGATTTATATCTTACTTCCAACATGCAGGAACTGACTGAAATCAACAACAAATCTTATCCTGCAAGACACATGCACGATACAAAATAATTTTACCATGCAAAGTCATATACTGATACTGGTAATTCCAAAAGGAGGTTATGACCTAGTCTTGGTCTGCCCCCCCCCCCCCCCCCCCCCCAAAAAAAAACCCCAAAACAATATATGTAAACTCGCAAACTGATGATCATTAACTTACTATCCATGTCATCATCTTTGCAAGAGGAGTTACTCTCCGGCGAAGTGGGAGAACGGGCGTCATCTAGACTGGAACTGTCACTACTGGAGGCCACAATCTCCTTCCTCAGGAGCTTCACCATATCAGGAGAGGCTGCCACATCCACAGGGGTTTTACCATTGCTGTTGGGCTGAAGAGGGTTGGCTCCATGTTTCAATAGAAGCTCCACCAGCTATCACAGAGAAAACATTGTTACATATCAATCAGAATTAATATTGTACTTCTTATCATGAAATATATCAAGTGTTTATGCTCTTCCCAATTGCAATAATTTTGAAATGCTAAATAAACATATAGTGATATACCATTAAATTATATTTTCTTTTTATCATAGAGAGCAGTGTTATTTATAAATATCAAATCATTCTCTAAATCTCTTGCAAAACTGAACCTTCTATTCCTTTTTTTATGCTATGAACCTACCTCGGTGTGGCCATTTCCTGATGCATCATGAAGGGGGGTGTCATTCTCCAGCCCCTGAACATTAACATTGGCTCCAGCTTTCAGCAGTTGCTTAGTTATAGACACCCAACCTCTGTTTGAAGCTTCATGAAGAGGTGTCCAGCCTATCATTACATAAAAATAGCCACTTGAAAAAAAACAAGCATTCTTTAACTATTGCATAGCATAAGTCCAAGGGCCATAACTCATCAAAAATATGAATGGACCAAAACAAAATCTAACTTGATCTGTAACTTGTCCTTTTAGAGCAATGTATTAAATAAATATCAAATGAATATCTGCGAGCATGACGAGAAAAAAAGTGCAGACAACTGATTTGCTGGACTTATAGACGGATGGTCAGATTGCAAACCTAACTAACGTCCCCTCTGACTCTGTCAGTAGGGGATTGATAACAGAAAAACTAACTTTGGAAGAACCAACATAATATAATTCATATATTCCATGTGCAAGTACGAATGACACACAATTCACTAGAGTTTGCAATGACAGGGAAGAGTAATTACGATTTCCCAGATCTGAATTTCCATGTTCAACTGCAGGATCAATTTTCTTTGTAAAATATATGAAAGCTATTAAATTTAGTAAACTTAGAAGGAAGGTCTGCTGTAAACTTGACCTTTGACCTCATGACCAAAACATCTATAGGTGTCTTTTTTAATGATCAGATATATAGCTTCATTTGTATAAAATATGAAGATTTTTGTTCAAAACTTTTAAAGATACTGAGTCATGATAAATGTGACAAAGGACAGAGACAGGAAGGCAGACAAATGCCCATAGTCAATAGGTATCTTCCTTTAGTACACCAAATTTCTTGGTATCTTCCTTTAATGGTGAACTACTTTGTATAAAATATGAAAGCTTTATGTTGAAAACTATTCAAGGTATCGTGTCACCACAATAGTGATGAAGTACAGCTGGGCAGACTTGCAATTTGTGATTCTTATAGGGTTCAACATCTGTTAACATTCATACATGTATAAATCCAGCTTTTTGTGATCCATAAATGCCTTTTGAAATTTATGAACAAAGAAGTATCAAAAGTCGACTTTCCATAAAAGTGCATTTGTAACTATAAAAGGGAAGTATATTCTATACATGTAAGTCTGTATTTTGAAAAACGATCAACTGTTATTTTCAACTATCATGTAATGTATTCAAAATTTCTCAGGGTGAAATGGAATGTAATCCAAGTTTTCTGTTATCTGTATATTAACGTCATTCAACTACAGTGCACAGTGGAAGAAATTACCATACAAAACTGTTTGGCATTTGTGACTCTGAGTCATGATGTAAGAGAGCATAAAACCAGGTCAAGCACCTGATTGCTGAACAGGTAGGAAGTGTCATAAATACGAAAATCGATAGTGACAAGAAAACCAGGTCTTCACAGATAAAAAAATGGTGGATATTTTTTTCTCAGAAAAATCAGCAAGAAGTAGTTCTGAGAAGCTCTAGCTCATCGACAGCTTGGGAGATCAATGAAGATTTGTTGGAGTTTCTGCTGAGAGACAGGAGTCCTGCTGATAAGAATACAGGCTTATTTTGTCTCTGGACCTCTAGTGAGGGTGAATCACCAATCAATACCCTCACTAACAGACTCTGCATTGACAAGGTCAAATCTGTCTCCTACAATCAGCCAAACACAATAAAACAGAATTCAAAATCAAACTCCAGCCTTTAACAAGTCCAAATCAATGCACAATCTTAGTCATTTATGCTTTCTCAGATCTTAGTTACTAAAACTCTTAACCTGCCAGAATCCAGTCACAATGTATCTCAAACCCAGCCCATACAAGGCAGATTTAATCTACAGTCACTCACTAAATATACAATCATAGTCACTTAAGCTCTGTAACCATGGCATTTATAAGCACAATCTTAGTCACTCAAGCACTTTAACCCTAGTCAGTGTTTTGTGAATTTACCAAAAGCAAAAACTCCATCACCCAGGTTCTATAATCAAAGCAATTAGTCTGGGAACTTTATGATAATTACTATAGTTCAACATTAATCACTCATGCTCCCTAGCCAAAGCTTTTATCATGATGTTTGTTAGGGCTGAAACAATTCATCGAAATATTCATACTGTTCAATATAAACGCTTGATTCAATGTTCAATTTGTTGCCTCGATCTTCGGTTCAATGTGTTTTTTGAAATCGGATTCGGTAAAATAGATCGGGTTCGACCTGTACTTATTATTTATACATATATACGAGGGACAAAATGGCGTCCAATAACAGTCAGACTGATATAAGCCTCGATTGATTGTATATTGTTTAACGTCCCTCTAGAGAATTTTTCACTCATAGAGATGTCACCATTGCCAGTGAAGGGCTGCAAAATTTAAGCCTATGCTTGGAGCTTATAGCCTTTGAGCGGGGAGGGATTTTTATCATGCCACACCTGCTGTGACACGGGGGGCCTTGATTTTGGTGGTCCCATCCAAAGGACACCCCCCCCCCCCCATTTAATCGCCTCTTATAACAAAAATGGGGCACTAAGGACCTATTCTAACCCAGACAAGCCTGAGTTTGACAAAAACAATAATGAACTTAATCAGTTTAAACTACAGAGCCAACAGGCATCTTACTGTTCAACAGTTTGGAAACATTTTGCTTCTAAAATTGTTACTGTGAATCTTCATAATCAAATTTTTCTTCGAAGTTATTATTGGTGATTTTCTTTAAAATGTATCATATTGAAAACATTGAATCATGGCATCAACATTGTAATACATACCGTATTGTGAAGGGGGCGTGTATATTGTTTGTGCAAATTACTATTTATTGACCAATCTAATTACACCACCTCACAAACCAGAACATCAAATCTTTAGCATACCACACCAATAACCATAATACAGTGCTTAATAGAAGACAATACCCGGTACATGTAGAGTATAAGCACAGCTGATATTACTGTCAAGTCTTTATGAATACATCTTCTATTGTTGTAAAACATACATGACTGGATATTCTTTATGCACTGTGCCAACAAATGATTCCATCATTTTTAATCAGCCCATTAACAGAGACAGAACTATTGAAGCTTGAACCCTCACAAGGCTCCAGAAAACACAAGCTGTCATTAGTCATGTGGAGAGAAGAGACACCAATCCTATCATCAATATCCCTTCATCCAACCTTCTTAACGACTTAATGCAATGAACTGAAATTCACAGTCACCATCCCATACTTAGATTATTAACAGGAGTGCACTTTTCTTAAAGGACATTTAAGTGCAAGATACAACCCACATTAACAATGGCAGTGAATCCTGTTACATCAGAATGTTATTTCAAATCTTAAGGTAACATATTATGCGAGAAAAAAACAACCATTTTTGACCAAACAAGCTGAATATACTGTACATAAACAGTTTATGAAAATCTATTTATAGCTCCAAAGCATCACCTGCCTGCATGATGTTTACCTGTTCAAACATCCTACACATTGCTTATATCAACATATGCTGTTTACCTGCAAAGTCTGCTACATTGACATCAGCGCCAGCCTTGATCAATTTCTTTGTCTGTTTCACATCCCCTTTTATGGCTGCTAAATGAAGGGGTGTTTCCCCTCGTTCATTTCTCTTGTGGACTTTCTTGTCCCCTGGAGTCTTCTTTATAGCAGGAACTGAAGGCTGGGGTGAAGTAGGCTTAGATGATGAGTCTACAACATAAAGTGCTAAAATAACATAGATGATTACTATGTATCACAGTCAAAAATACTTCAGTTTCTTCATAACAAAAACATAATCCAATGTTTCAACTTCATGTCACTAAATATCATTATTCGTTTTTTCTTATCTCAGTCACAAAAATCAAAATTATCAATCAACAGCTACACTTCGTCAAGTCAGGGCTGTGGCACGTAGGTCAGATCAGCTTGGTTAATAGAGGCCATTCAAGAAATAGATTTCATTTTTGAAAATTTGTGGGTATGAATTGTGATGCTTCATCATGTTCATGCTGGCAAACTTCATGAAATGTGCTCTTAATTTCTTCTATCTATATTCTACTTTCCCTTCTGTTGGAATTCCCAGCCATTAAAATAGACATCCTATACATGTATTTATCAAGACTCATACATGCAATGCTCACATCTATATCACATTCCCAAGGAAAAGGCTATCATTACAAATGGTAAAGATATCAAAGGCAAAAACATTGGAAATGTAAATATTCATTATTGTAATTTTTCAGTCTTAGTCTATTTTAGATTACTAATGAATCATTCATTCATTGTTGTTTAATGCAGTGTAATTAGTTAACCCTGGTCTGTTTTAATGATGAGAGATCTCTGCCTCCACAAACCTCTATTAAAGTTGAATGTATATTGTCTGCTTGCCTACAAAAGCAGGGAGTAGATAATGCATTTATGAATGTCAAAGCCTGTCATTACCGCCATAAATGGATGGGAAATCACTGGAGACCCGCAGTGAGATCAGAGCTTTGTTAGTCAATATTACGTACCGTTACCAAGCATGTACACTCCAATTTATTGATCAAACTCCTACATATATACAGCCGTTAATATACAGATGATATCCATCTCCTTACAGTGATTTATAATTATAACTATAGCCAACAGCCAAAACATCACAATGACAAAGCACTTCACTCAACAATTGATGCATGCCATATTTGTGAACTCATCTATTTCATTATTTTGATATCTACATTTCCAGAAAGCTATGATTTACAGGGAATGAAGTTCTTGTTTTAAAACATTAATCAGCCACACAGCCACAAATTTTCAAATCAGTAAGTTTCACATATCTCTGCCCTGTGTGTACACACTGAACCAGCTGCCTACTTTATTTCATTTACATAACCAAAGGAGATCTGCTAAGTCTATCAATTTTGCAACAGATGGAGAAAATACAACACAATCTCCATCTTGATGGCCTTCCCAGGAGAGATTTAAACTAATATGAATAGAAACTTTGTACAGTGTTCATCTACCCACAACTTCAACAGAAGATGATATACAATACACAGCTCTGACATGATATATAATATGATATACATGTAATTAAAATCATATGAGATTTAGGACTTTAAATAGCCACTTGCATTTTCCCATGAACAAAAATCATCAATAAAGCATGGTACAAACCTTGAGAGTCATCCGTCATTTTCATTAGGAACAACATTTGTTGTCTTTCAGACAGAGGCCCTGTACGAGGGGAGGTAATCCCACTGCTGGGGGCCTTAGTAACCGGTGTGGATCCATAGTGGGTGGGGGACATCTCAGAATTTAAAAGGGGCTTCTTCCGTTTGGGCGTAGACTTGCGGTCGTCTTCATCAAGTTGTGGGGGAGAGTCAGACACGAGGAATTTACGTTTCAGTTGTTTGCTTTCTGATTGAGGTGTTCTTATGAGCAATGGCTTCTCCTGCTTCAAGGAAAGAAAATATAGTGTAGAAAATTAGTTATAAAGGCAATCATACTGACAACTGTTTCATCTGCAATGAAATGATCAAAATTTCTGCCCATCCCCAAGCTTATTCTGACAGGAAACATTCAATATACAGGTGTTAAATTACCTAAATAGATTATGTAAAGTGGAATCACAATTAGAAAATGAATCCTTCTTGCAAAATAAATAACTTCCAGTGGTTCGAAAATTTTCCTCATTATATTTGCTACATCATGTACATGCTTTTTGCCCAAATCTGAATTTGGGGAAGAAAAAATCATAGTTTTGAACTTGATACTTAAATATAACTTAATACTTAAATATAAGCAATGCAGACTCACTGAAAATTTGAAATAATTTTGACCAAGCTTTTGACTCTAAAGCATAAGATCTTGATAAAGATGGTCGCAAAAAACAATTAGAAAATGAATCCTTCTTGCAAAATAAATAACTTCAGGGTTCGAAAATTTTCCTCATTATAATTGCTACATCATGTACATGCTTTTTGCCCAAATCTGAATTTGGGGAAGAAAAAATCATAGTTTTGAACTTGATACTTAAATATAACTTAATACTTAAATATAAGCAATGCAGACTCCCTGAAAATTTGAAATAATTTTGACCAAGCTTTTGACTCTAAAGCATAAGATCTTGATAAAGATGGTCGCAAAAAGCAATTAAACCACCCAAGCTTCATCTGTGGTGAAAACAAACTTAATTGTGGTGTTTACTATTAGATCGGTGTTACAGAACATTCATCCAGTATATGTGCCTTTTTAATAACCAATGTTCTCAAGGCTAATTTGTCTGATATTTGCAGATACTGAAGCCATGCTAACATATTTTATAAAGTGTTTTGATATGCAAATCTTTCCAGCTGAGTCTGAGTTTCGCCTGCCAACCCCCTCCACACTGCTAAAAAAAATACCATACATCCAGTCTGAATAATTTGCTGTCAGCACATGCACTCATTAAACATCTTACACTCAGTAACCAAGGGAAACAAAAGTTCAGATCAACCTTTGGACTAAAGTGCAGAGGAGCGAATCATCCTGGATTTAATCTTTTATGTTTAAAACACACCTGCTACTATTCAGCTTATCATGATCAAAAAAACCACTAGTCAGACAGAAATTTTCTAAAAAGGATTTGTTGTTCACATTGCATGAAGACAAATGCTAAAACCTGAATGGGCAATTTTTTTCTTTTCTTTTTCTTTTCTTCTTTTTTTTGTGTGTGTGTGTGTGTGTACATGTAGCAGTTTTCTTATCAATGAAATACGAAAATCTGACAGGGTAAATTTTTGATTACATGTTTCTTTTTATTCTTTTTTAAATGATAATCTCTGTCCATGATCAAAGAAATGCTAAAATCTGACTAGGTAAATTTTTGATTACACAATTTTTTTACGTAGCAGTTCCTATAAATGAATTTTTATGCTAAAACCTGACTAAGTAGATTTTTATTACACTTTTTTTTAATCTCTGTCCCTATGGTCTAATTCCTACGAATGAAATGCTAAAACCTGACTGGGTAAATTTTTTTGATGTTGTTTTTTATCAGTTGGCATAGAAGTGCACAGTATGAGAGACGTTATATAAGGTGTAGACATTACGCAATGAAGTGTCTCCTTTGTTCGCTCACGAATCCTGGAGGTCCCCCGGATGTCTCTCTGGCCGTCCCCGTCTTTTACCTGGTGGTACATCCTAGGTTTATCATGGCTGATGTCCAAGTGATAACAAGAGGGGCCTTGAAGTAAAGTTTGCATGACTGTCAGCTGTATAATAGGTCCATTCTAAGGACACACAGACTGAACAAATGTAGGAAATCTGTACTACACACGATGTAATCTACAGTGTTTAATTGTCCAGTCACCAAACTTAGGTGAACATGCATCCACAAATATATACTCTGGTGAAAGTATGTCCCAATTCACAGTCTCTGAATTCATGAAGAAATGATGGTGGCTTTCTTGTTTTCTGACGTGCTTTATCTGGACATCACATAGAGTTTATCACAGTATATTCCAGGAGAAAAATTACACTCATTATTTGTATATATACATACACATGAAAATCCAATCAGACCAGCTGATTACTGTTTGTAACATAAAACACATGCACACACAAATCACATGAATTCAATAGGTGTAGAATTGTCACAATATACCGCAGCCAATGATCATTAATCCTGGCATGTCTGTCAGCCATCTAATGTCACATACACACACCTTTATTTCACACAGGTAATAAGCTGGAATTCCCACTTTGCATGCTCTAAAACACTTCTGGTTTCTGAAGTTCAAAAACCCAATAATCCAGCACTAAGTGTCTCCCATCATCAAAAGATTTCTGGTCTCCAATAATGACTCACTTGATCAGAACTCAGAAGTAACGCGTGCTTCTTCAGCACATTGTGGAGATCTGAGACTGAAGAATTCAGCACTAGCTACATGCTGTACATCTATTGCATTAGAATCAATTCAGTTTCACTGCCCAGACAATTCACTTTGTTAGCATCCTGCTGACGCTACACAATCACGGCCAGTTGTTAATGGCTTCCTGGGACAGCAGACACAAGTCATCAATGACACAGAGGGGTTAAGTTAACAGCATTTATATCTCCACCAGTCCAATATACTAGATTGCCCTTTATTTACATAAAAGTCATCCCTCCATATACAGCAACACTAAGCAGCTTTTGTCTCTGCTGTGTATATATATACTATTGTTTATTCAATAAGGTAAGGCATATAATTTTCATAGTCAACTTTATCATGTTTAATGTAAGGAATCCCCATTTGTGTGTGGTGTATAGCACAGTGTGTGTGTGTCTATATGATGTCGGCCAAATACATACATCTAAGTTAATGCATCAACACGCACCGTTTATTCTGCTCTAGATCTGGCCAAATAACAATCCAAAGATTCTTTATTGCATGGAATGTGCTTGCAGGCATTGTGTATAACTCTTAGAAGCTAACCTGGAAATCCCTCACTATGGTGGTTAAAGGATGGGCCATGGCTACATACCAGGGTAATCTTACACATACAAATATCTGCCCCTACAATATTACTTAAATTTTCTCTGTTTCCAATATCAACCCATCCATGAAGCAATAAATTCTGTTCTGAGAAGTAACTTGACCCAAGCTCTAACCTTTTGTGGATTTTTCTACTGTATAACATGTGGTTATATTCTCCACAGGTGAAACACCTCAACCTACGATGTATGTGTAGCATGTATCTGTCTCAGTAAAGATCACATATTGAGGCTGTATGGAAGGGACAGCAGGCCTGCAATTTGAAGCCTGTATGAAAGGGAAAGCAGTTCTAAGACTGAGGTCCATACAGACGGGGAAAGCACCTCACAGAATGAGGCTTCTACAGAACAGCTGGTCCACAGATCGAGACCCCTTCAGAATGAATTCTGAGCTAAAACTGATTGATTTTTCATATGTTGCACAACTGTGAATAAAAGATTAAAAATATGTACAAACAGGGTGTGACCAGTATCCAGTCATCTGTTATTGTTA
Organism: Ostrea edulis; assembly: GCF_947568905.1. NCBI lineage: Eukaryota > Metazoa > Mollusca > Bivalvia > Ostreida > Ostreidae > Ostrea > Ostrea edulis. The sequence continues at coordinate 42,468,112 of NC_079164.1, forward strand.
CGAGAAGGTAATAAGGTGCAATCATTTCCCACACTGCTGGTGGAGAAGGTGCAGACATCCCTTTACCTTTTGAGGAGGCGATTTCTTTTCAGACATGTCCAATGATAACGACACAATGGGCTGTAAGGAAGGCATGCAGGCATCACATCTGGGCGGGGCGTCACGTATTCAAACCAGCAAAGTCTTCAATGTTTGTCCAAAATTTCATAATCATTGCCTGTATTCTTGTCATCTACAAAAGACAAGGCAGATTCACTCAAACAGAAGACATTAATGATGGTCAACTTTGTACAATATTATAGTTCTGTATCAAAGAAATAAATACACTTTGTGACATATTGGCCATGATGCTGTTCTTAAAGCCCCATAACATTTCTTGCATTTCACTGACGAAAGTAAAAAAAACATGTTATGTAGATTACATTTTGCCTTGCATTTATAAATGCGTAAATGTTTGACCTGAAAAACAACTGCCCTGCTTAACTTGTCAGAGGGGAATTTAAATTGGACATGATGAGACACAAATGTATTACATGAAGTTAAACATCTCAGTCCATTCAGAATTGTTCATTCATTCACGAAAGCACGCTATAAAAGTTAGAACAAAGGATGCATGCAAGCTTAGTATTTCTGACTGGCATTCATTTCCAGACAGATTTCCTACTCATGCCAGAAAATTCTACACAAAGATTACAGGGGCAATATGGAAGTTGGCCTGTTTATGCTTGATTAAAACAGCTGTTTATATCCACACTGTATGTGCCTAGTCACTGTGCTGTGTAAATATGTCTTGGTATAATATGTAGGTCACACCTTCTATGAGTAATGTTACCAGCTATATAACTGACATGCCTTCTGGAGAAAGAATGGGACACCAAATAAAAATCAATACTATTTATTCATCCAACTCTGCATGCTGAATATGTGTGTAGACAAAATGGTGGATTGTGTACGAGTCTGCATTACATTATACAATACAGCAAAATCGGGAGCATTACAAGTGCTCTGGCTGCTGTACAGAGCTTACACAGAAAATCCAGTGTTACTATAAAAATGTGTGATTGTCATTTAAACTGTGCAGTATTCAAATAGATTTTTTTGTCCAGTTAAATTCAATATTGATTTAGTAATTTCATATAATGCATTTATGAAAGGTGTTTTCTGAAAGTACCACTGCAATAGTGAAATGTAGACAACGATGTAGACATGACATTCCTTGCATGTTCAAGTTTCCTGTTCAAACCACAACATTTCCAGAAAACTATTTTTGTTGTTAAAAAACAAAACAGAAAAACCTAATAACTGTGAACTGCAGCTGTTCTACACAGGTACAAGCCCTGACAAAACAATGAAATTCTCCAGGTATTGGACAATCAGTCCACAACAATCACTGCATTTTTACCAGATGGAGCACCATGATGGAAACCAAATGTGCTGGCAGTAATTTACAACATGGATTTCCTAGAATAATACCATATTTAGTACTCCTTATCACCTGCTGTTGACAATGATAGACTATAATTAACTGATAATGATGCCGCACCTTCACCATGTTGACTCAGGGAACACTTTCCACTGTTCTCTTGTTCCTAAGTTATCTGTCTGGTATCTTACATACAATTATTATCATTTAATTTAAATCTCTTAAAGCTGTTTCAAGTTTAAACGTGACAGACTTAGCACCCATGAATATTCTCATTTCAGGTTTCACTTTTCTTTTTTGCCCTTTTCTTTCTCTTTTCTTTCCATTTTTGTTTTCTGATTTGAAGTCACTGTACATAAACACATAAATTTATGTATGTATATATTAAAAGGACGACATTAATAATTCATGTAAGCCCACATTAAATGTATTCGGTAAAAACATGTCATAAATTGTACATCAAAATAACAAGTCACCTCCTAACATTGCTACAAGGCAAGCTTAGACAGCTGTCTTACAATGGTGCTTTATTCATGCTGAAACTATTAATAAGATTGATTTAAGTTTAATCAACTGTATGCTATAGATGTTAGAACAAGTTTCTAACTGACTAACTACCAATAGGACATATATACCACTTTATAAACTAATCTACATTCACAGGCTTACAGCAGCAAAAATGTGTAATTGGTGTACATGGGACAATCTGAAACTAGGGTTAATACATGTAGCATTGGTCAATGTATTACATTGCAACAGTCTGAGTGATCATATGTGTAACACTAACACAAAATTCATTGTGTACAATGTTGTGTTTCGAAATTTAAGTGGTTTTTTTTCTCCATGGGAAGCTCTGCTTGGCAGTGCTCCTATCAGAATAGCAATTTCATTTGACAATTCAACAAAAATAGACAATATTGTGTCAACCACTTTATATTTGCCCAACAAGGCTATCACATATATATATCTTCAAATTACATAGTCAATTGATAGGAGTACTTGAACAAGGAGGTTTGCTGTAAACTCGATCTACACATAAATATCAACGTAGGCAAAAAATTAATGTGGGTACAATATTAACAAGTATTAAAATACTAATGTCAGTAAAATATCAACATGGGCATATTAATGTAAGCACAATACGTGGGTAGAGTGTTGATGTGGTTACAAAATCAATATGAATACAATATTGTGGTTACAATATCAATGTAGGTAGAATATCAATGTGAGTGCAGTATTTAATTTGGGGTAATTGTCATTTGTCAATTTGTGGCTATGTAATGATATCTACATGACGTTAGCTATTTCCTACACACCTGACACCACTGATTGTTGTGCAATTATACAAATCCCAGAGTCCCTATATACTGGGAATACCTAAACACTCACAAAATCCCTATATACAGGGAATACCTAAACACTCCCAGAATTCAAATATACTGGGAATACCTAAACAAATCCCTAATTCCCTATATACCAGGAATACCTAAACAAATCCCTAATTCCCTATATACCAGGAATACCTAAACAAATCCCTAATTCCCTATATACCAGGAATACCTAAACAAATCCCAGAATCTTGATATACTGGGAATACCTAAACATATCCCAGAATCCCTATATACCGGGAATACCTAAACAAATCCCTGAATCTTGATATACTGGGAATACCTAAACAAATCCCAGAATCCCTATATACTGGGAATACCTAAACAAATCCCAGAATCCTTATATACTGGGAATACCTAAACAAATCCCAGAATCCCAATATACCAGGAATACCTTAGTATAACAAATCCCTATATACAGGGAATACCTAAACAAATCCCTGAATCTCTATATACCTGGAATACCTAAACAAATCCCAAAATCCCTATATACTGGGAATACCTAAACAAATCCCAGAATCCCTATCTACCGGGAATACCTTAGTATAACAAATCCCTATATATCGGGAATACCTAAACAAATCCCTGAATCCCTATATACCTGGAATACCTAAACAAATCCCAAAATCCTTATATACTGGGAATACCTAAACAAATCCCTAAATCTTGATATACTGGGAATACCTAAACAAATCCCTGATTCCCTTTGAATATTCCAACAAACTGAAAGAAATCCCCAAATTCCTATTTACCCAGGAATACCTAAACAAACCCAGAATTCCATATATATTAGGAATGCTTATATAAACAAATTCCCGAGTCTCTAAATAATGTGATTACTCAAACAAATCATAGGATCTCTGGGAATATCTCAACAAATCCCAGAATCCCTGTTCCTTGGAATACATGTCCCAGAATCCCTATATATCAAGAATATACCAAAAGAAATCCCAGAATCTTTTATATACTGGGAATATCCTAATAATATTCTCTATAGTGTACTTACAAGTACAAACATAACAGCATGTGACAGAACGTTGTATGTAACTCACAAGGTCAAGAGGTCGTACTCTGTACACAATCTCCTGAACTAAGTAAATATAATGGCATTATGCATGCTCCAAATATCATGTAATTTTCTGTTGGTGAGATTAAAACTGGTTAAATATATACTAATGAGTACTTCTGTTTGATTCATATCCAAGTACCATAGGTGTAGTTACTCTTTGAGCTACTTTATTATCAGTGCTAAATTACAAATCCTGTATATAATTATATAGGACAAAGGGATCCACTGACAGCACTAATCCGTGATTATACATAACTGTTCCTGACCTTGTATCACTTCAAAATTTGACTACATTTATATAAAGTAGTATGTACTATACCAACTAAAATGCCGCTACTGACAGGATATTGAATGCATTGTTACGAAACAGAAAGGTAAAATGATTCAAAATATTAGATACACCTATCTCAAGGTCAATTCTTCGCTAGGTGACATCATGTCCTGTTAAGATTCATACTGTATACATTATATTTGAACATCATTATCAATTTCAATAGACTAAATGCCTTGTATCGATCTGCATTGCCACACTAAAATTAAGCCGAGGCATTTTTGGAAAACTTTTTAGACTGTGTTCAATTACACACTGAATTTGTTAAACCCTCAGACCAAACATTATTGCACTGGGTCTATTGCCAATGGGCAATGCTTAAAATTGTCCTTGGTCCGATGAAGCGTATCCGAAACATATAAGTACTTATCTGATAATACCAAATGAAGATGAATCAGCACATGTGTTACTGTACTAGACTCTCCTACAAAATGAGCATTTCTCTGGCCTTGTTCTACATTAATAGCCCAGCCCTGATTTTAAGATTGTACAATCTTACGCTTATTTTTCCAAGGAAAATGAAGACATCGTCCTGTACCTTTAATTGGTTTATCAGTTGTAAATTTACATGATTGAGCTTAGCTTCTAAAACAGTATACATATATGCATCATAATCAATCCATAAGTTCATGAATTGTGAAGTTGTAAGAGTAAAGGACAGAGAGAATTACTGCAGCAGGATTCAATCAAAAGTTAGTGGAGTTCTTACAATATACACATACATCTGAGAAGTTAGTGGAGTTCTTACAATATACACATACATCTGAGAAGTTAGTGGAGTTCTTACAATATACACATACATCTGAGAAGTTAGTGGAGTTCTTACAATACACACATACATCTGAGAAGTTAGTGGAGTTCTTACAATACACACATACATCTGAGAAGTTAGTGGAGTTCTTACAATACACACATACATCTGAGAAGTTAGTGGAGTTCTTACAATACACACATACATCTGAGAAGTTAGTGGAGTTCTTACAATACACACATACATCAGGGGACAGATGTTAAATATCACAGGCACAACTTTTGTTACATGATCAAAAATCAGTTTTGAGTTTAGATCACACTTTTCATCCAATATTTAAAATAATAATGAATAAATCATTCACAATCTCTCTCCTCTCTCTGAGAGGATAGAGAGAAATACATGTACATATATTTAGTGTGCACAGTTCTGTAATAGTTTGGATCTGCTTAATAAGAAAAATATGATTCTTCATCAATCACAAACTCAGTCCCAACATATGTGTATGCATATGATTTTAAGTATAACTCGACCTTTGCAAGTTCTCTACAGTACCTTTTCATGAAAAAAATTAAAAACAATGCAGCCAAATATCTTGATCATGTTAATACTGGGTATATCAAAAGGTTGAACAGGTGCACAACTGTGTACTGTTTCCACACTTATATGTAAGGAATGTCTCATGTTTAAGGTTATCTTTATGTAGTTCATGCCCTTTTCCTTATGTTTGTTTGATTAAAACACATTCTTATCAAACTCTGAACATTTATACGACACAGGGCTGTATGTGCACACAGCAGGGACACACTAGAAAGGACTAAAAAATGGGACAAAAAACAAAAACGATCAAACACCCAAGTACATGTATATGTATCATCTGCTGGGATTACTGTCATCAAATTACCTAGTGGTATCAGATGCAGAGCCCTTTATCACCGTATCAATAAATGGAATTTTAAGTTACAAAAGGTTATTTATTAGGTCATTACAATTTTTATAACATATCTAAATAATGTTCAACTCTAATAAATATATAGAGAGAATTTCAATAGTCTATATTTGTATATAGATACAAATTATGTCTACTGAGTGCAATATTTCCAGCACCGTGTTTTGTGTTTCTTAATCATAGACAGAACATGAAATTTATTGCACCATTTAATATTTTAGATGTATTTCAACTTGTCGCCCAGTCAAAGACTACACTAAATCTGTAAAACATTTACATGTGCTTAGCAGAATATTCTGCGCTCACTAACACATATGTAATGCTGCACGTCTTCCTAAAAACATTACTAGTTCATTAGATATCATGTTTTCTTTTCATGTGCAATCTTTTTAGAACTTAATTCATAATCTATTTAGTTTTTCTTAAAAAATAATCTTAAACTTGCTTGCTTACATTATAGAAATAACTTTTATTGTTGGTTTAAATCCCTTTTAAGAATCTTTCATTCATACATGTCAGAACATCACTAGCTGTAGGTGAAGTGCCACAAATTTTGACCGCTGCATGTCACTCAAGACCATAGATTTGATGATCTTATCTTTTTTATCATGCCAAAGCCTACCATGACAAAAGAATTCTAATTTTAAGATCAAATCCGAAAACTTGTGACTTCTGTTTCTAATGCCAGCCACATGGCAAAGCAACAGTAATTACCTTTCTTTAATGCCCTAAGTTTAACATATGACCGCTGGTCATTACCTATATCTAATGCCCTAAGTTTGACATGACAACCAGAACTGGGAATGAAAAAGGGCACCTCCATGTTGTAAAGTGTGCTCCTTAACCTCGAAGCTACCATGATTAATATAAATACAAGGCAAAAGCATATATTTCCCTTTACTGATAAAGGCACTTTGATTTCAAATATAAAATATATAACATAATTTTATATTTGAACACATTTTGATTATATGTTTACTTACTTATATTATTGATTGTTCGAAGTATTTGCAATATTATACTGCTTTTTTAAGATACTTCTTGCAGTTAGATAATACCATTTCGTCCTTTTCAGTGTTTAATGCTGACATGCACACAACACCTCAATTTCTATATACAGTAAAACACACTTAAATAACAGACATAATGAATTTACACTAATTGTGAAGTAAAATCTATTTGTAAATGAGAGAAAAATAATGAAAATTTTATTGGATATAATGAAGTTTGGATATAACGAACTCATCTGTTTTCGTTGGTCCCAGAAGTTCACTAAAATTGTGTTTTACTGTAACTAGTTGTGTAAATAATATGCAGCATCACTTGAATTACAATCATCTACTCTGTGCATAACACAAGCCACCAACAAATTCACTTCAGCACAATAAAAACAGTATCAATACCAATATTGCAAGAATTCTTGGCTTGACAAACGTTTCACAGATACAACTCTATCTAGCTTACAGTAATGCAGACTTATATCTTGGAGAATTTCAAAATGCAACGACTTTGTAACCTTGCCACGAGTTCAGTAATTATCACGATTATCTGTGGTATATTTTTAAGTATGTCATGGATAACAAGGGCAATAAATATTCAGGATACATGTGATATATGTGAATAAAATGAGGTTTTGAAGAGTTATGAAATATACACTGCTCTTAAGTAGTATAGTCCTACCTGACATGAAAACATTACATCTAAATTCTAATTAATGAATGACAATCAACATTCATTTTACCCCCTTTATCTACTGCAGAGGTAACTTAAGTACAGACTTATGAACCAGCATTACCCAGATAATGCTGTACTTAAACAACAAAGGCTTATCCAAAGTCTGGAATCTATGAAGAAGCGTGGTTAAAATGCACAGTATGGACAACTTTCATGAAGTAAAATGAGATCTAGTTCCAATCAAATGTACTTTTTGTTTGTGACCCCAATTAGTTTTTTCTTTCTTCTTCAGGAAAAGCATATTGTTTTCAGTGTGGCATTGATACTTTAAGGGATATAAGGGATCTTTTAAGGGTACTCACCTTTGGAGGTCGCAAGGCTTTGATTCTACGCGGGTAAAAAAGCCTCTCTTGGATTGGATAATATCAACATACCTCCGACTAAAATTTGTAACAGGCATTTTCATTCGTTAAGATGGTAAATCTCGCACCTGCGAGACAAACTGTAAAAATTTATATCTCATTTTTACAGGAAAATTTGCCACATTTTTGAAGATTTTTTATGAATTCATCGATTTTCTTATTATGTCAATTAATATAAACGAAACACAATATGAGTTCCAACCAACCATAACAAATATTGCAACATGGCGTTGCACTCTGTTGACACGAAAGACATTGTGGAATGCTTTGGAAGTGTTTTTAATCTGTGTTCACTAGGAAAACCCAAAATATTGTAATGTTGGTGATGTTATGTGCTAAAATCTTCACACTCTAAACATTGTATTTACTGAGTGTTTATTGTGTTTTTTGTATTAAATTCATTTTCAATATGGAAGCCAGGCCATGGCGGACGACAGTGACCTTCACCTACAATTTATTTTAACTTCACTGACCTAAATAATACTGCGTGGGAATCAAAGTACTGAGAGTATCGTCACATTTTGTGAATATTTGGATTGAAATCAAAATTTAGTAACTTGTTAGCTCACCTGAGCTGAAATCTCTAGTGAGCTTTTCTGATCGCCTATTGTCTGTCGTTTGTCCGTCTGTCTGTAAACTTTTTACATTTTTTACTTCATCAGAACAGAACCACTGGGTCAATTTCCACCAACATGGCAAAAGGCATATAGCATCCATGGGTGAAGGGCTTTCAAGTTTGTTCAATTGAAGGACCATGTCCCCTTCAAAGGGGAGATAATCCAGTGTGCGAAATTAACCATGGACCGATAGACAATGTCTATAGAAAATCGAGTTTGTCAATAACAATCAAAATAGCTGTAGACCGACTTGTCTTTAGGAATTCTGAGTAAAAAACTGGTTCCCAGAGTTCTTGAAATTTCTTTTGAAGTGTCAGACATTTGGTCTGACACTGTTAGAAATAGTGTCAGCCCAAACAAAATTTTGTCAGTCCAGATAAAAATGCATCGCTTTTGAGGTTTTCTGATATTTTATTTAAAATCAACTACATGTGTAATTGTATTCAATCTCCATCTCAGTTATAAGTTTATAAATTATCTTTTCATACCCTTTCTCATCTTCCTTACACTCTGAATGGATCTTCCTCACTTTCACTATCCGAGTGACTTTCTTGCTCTATTTCTCTCTCAACCTCCACTTTTCTCTCATCCTCCATTTCTCTCTCTATCCTGTATATTCCTCTCAACTTCTTTCTCATCTTCCTCTGCAATCGTTGTAACTACTTTTTCTCTCACTTAAGCCCGAGTGTAGTTGGTCTTTCGTCAGTTTCAACTTTGAGCAGATTGTGTCATCAAGCAGTAGGTAAAAATGCTGCAAATAAAAACCATTGTCTCCTAGATTGCCAGACGGAGATACAATCGGTTTCTCTTCTCCTCGTAGTTCCTCACGTTTACGTTTCAATGTGTTGCCGGATTTAGCATCGGTTTGAAAATTTATGGGCCACATGGCCGCCATTTTTCCCGGTAAAAAACGGACTTCGATCCCGATCTTATATCGGCCATCAGGACCGACAATTAAGTAACTCGTGTCGGACATTTACTACTTTTATCGGATAATCCGACATTACCGACACTTTTCAAGAACTCTGGGTTCCCCGCCACTTATTAAACATATATGAAAAGTGGGACCAGTTTATATGTAGTATGCAGATGTTTCTGTTCACCCTTAGCTGTAATAAAATGTTCCACAATGTAATTACAAATCATTCAAATCAGATTATTCCATTTTCAACGGGGGGGGGGGGGGGGGGGGGGGGGGTCAATTTGATATTTACTTCAATGTACGCCATTTTCGTGCAAATTCGGAATGTCCTTTTTGAACGGTTTTAAAAATATGTGGAAGGTGCACGCACTTAAATCAAACAGAAAGCGGTCAATACAAGTTCCAGCAAGGCTAAAGTCGCAGAAAATCATGAGAAAATGAAACGTTGTAAATGTGACTTAGATGAAGAATCAGGCAGTGAAACTGAGCTGGAACAAAATGAAAAAGAAAACGAAATTCTAATTGAAAAGTTTAATGTGCATGAAATTGAAAATGAATATAATTAAACTATGAACAAATTACCAAACAGAATTTGTGTCTATTATTTATTTTTAAATAACAATGAATAGTGCATGATAAATTTCGGTCTATAGGAATTTGTTGTGGTCTATAGGAAATAAAATGACTATGGACCGAAAGTCTATAGGACTTTAAAGTTAGTTTCGCACACTGATAATCTCAAAAATGCAAAATTAGGGTGCGGTCATTTAAAAATCTTCTCGAGAACCAAGCTGAAATATACATGAAACCTCCCTTACATAGTACAGTTTCAAGTTTCTTAAAATCATAGCCCGGGGGGGGGGGGGGGGGGGGGTAGTATGGGTCAACAATAGGGGATCAAAGTTTTACACAGAAATATAAAGAGAAAAATCTTCTTGAGAACCATTGGGCAAATAAAGTAAAATTACACATGAAAACTTCCTGACATACAATGTAGTGCAAGTTTGTTAAAAACATTGCCCCTGGGGGTAGGATGGGGCCACAATAGGGGTTCATAGTTTGACATACAAATATATAAGGTAAATCATTAAAAACATTCTTTTGAAGAATCATTGGGCCAGAAAAGTTAACATTTACATGAAAGCTTCATGACATAGTGTAGATTGAAGTTTGTTAAAATCATGGCCTAAGGGGGTAAGATGGGGCCACAGTAGGGAACCAAAGTTTTACTTACTAATATATAGAGAAAACCTTCTCAAGAACCATGAGGCCAAAGAAATTTATATTTACATGAAAGCTTCCTGACATAGTTCAGATTCAAGTTTGTAAAAATCGTTGATCGAAGTTTTACATGTGAATATATAGGGAAAATCTTTAAATATGGGGCAAGGTAATTCAGGTGAGTGATGTGGCCTCTTGTTTTTAAGAAGTGAAGCAGAGTATTCTGATTTTAGATCATGGTTGCAGTATACTTGCATGTATATTGTAATTCCATGTTCACTTTTTGGGCACTAACAAGGCAGAGCTGGAGAGGGAGGGATATAATCAGGCCTCTATTCAGGAATTTTGAGTTCATGTTGGAGAGGGGATCTGATGAAGCACCCCAAGCTGATGGCTGCATTTATACACCCTTTGTATTTGAGATTGAGAAACAGGAAAGCGACATTGATGTTGTATATTATTGAAGACCCTATCCCACTACCTGATGGAAAAATTGCCAAGATGGACCCCACCTTCGAGAAATATATCCTAATCCATGTATTATTATAAGCCAGTCTAAGACGGAACATTTATTTGTATGGCGATCATGTATGACCGTTAACGGTTTGTCCCACTTCATGTCTGGCTCGTAACTTAAATACTAAGAGACCTAGAATCATCAGACTTTGTCAGCTATTACATCTTGGGTAGAGGGTGGGTCGCACACTAAAGTTAGGTCACTGTGACCTGTAATTAAGATGATATGGCAAATTTCTGTCTGACTCATAACTAGACAATTATTTGGTCTAGAATCATCAAACTTGATCAGTTAATTCATCTTGCTGGCAATTGGGTATAAAAGTAACCAATTGATGAAAATGGTGGAAGATATGAAGTTTCTGGTCACATTCAGATTGCAGAACTTATTTTGCAAAACTAAAGATTAAGCTGTTGTACTGAAATTTCAAAATAGGTATGTTTGTTCCCCTCACAACTGCATATATTGGCCATATCAATTTATGACGTAAAATCGCATGAAGGTTTAATTTTGGCATCAAAAATTTTAAGTAGGGTTGAATTTCTATTATAAACTAGAGATTGGCAGTTTGTGGGTGTGGTTATCTTTTGTTGTTGTGTACACTGGATGTTGACTCGCACATTGCATGAGCATCCTTGCTTAGTTTTAGATCAGAGGGATTGCGCCAAAGGAAATGTAATCAAATCACTGTAAAACGTGGGAAAAAAAACTTGCTCGCATATCATTGGTAAATCCAGATTTTATTTTTAATAATGTTTAATCACATTCCTTAAAAAAGTTGGTTAACTTTAAGATAACAACTTGGACACTTTATTACAACTGTTCAGTCCGATCAATGTTTTAGTGTTTTGCAGGATTTATTAGCTTTTTCTCGAATAATGTCAAAGTTGTTTGTCTGATTAAGCAACCATTTCCAAGGTCAGTTTTGTAACCCCCCATTGTATTTCACCAATAATGTCACGTGACCAATTGATCAGCAACCATCTTTGAGCTAATTAAGCAATGATCTGGACTCTGTGTGAACATTATGATGTCAGAAGAGACAATCACAGATAGCACATCTTCAAATATTATAATGAACTAATGGACAAAGTGTTTCTTAATAATCATTCAATGCACATGTCCATCATTGCACAGCTACAACCCCACCCCACCCCCCACCCCACCCCCCACCCCCCACCCCCCCAAGTGGTTCTCATAATTGAAAGGTAGCAAGAGGAAAATCAGAAGGACTAGTATATCATATTAACCGGTACGTGTGTATATTATCTAAAAACTTCATGTTTTAAAAGAAATTGATGAAACAAGGATAAATTTATTTCGTAGTTCTTAGGGTGAAGTTTTGTTAACTTCTAAACATATCCTTTCAGTGCCTCACAAATGGAGCTGAGCGGTAGAAAAATTGAAGAAAACTTAATCTTTTATTTTATTTTGATATAGTCATGCCAGTCTCCCTGTTCAAAATATCGTCTGCTGCAGACCATGTGTAGAGACAAACACATCAGGGCTGTGTTCAAGATCGTAGCACAAGATATGATGGCTGTTATTCCTTTTCATCTTTTATTTTGAGACGAAAAGACAACAAAACAATACTTATTAGGGACTTTTTGTCCGAAATAGCGAAAAAAAGATAAAATGATGATAATAGCTACTTTTCACCTCAAAATAACGAAAAGACAACAAATTGTATAAATTGGCACAAATCAGCCACCATACTTAGGCCAGCTACTACGATTTTGAACGCAGCCCTGGCTGCTGACAACACTCCTAAGCCCCGCCCCTCTTGCCATATAAACTTAATTGCTGTAAGGGTGTAAATTTTTCCCAGCCTTTAATTAAGTAGATGTGTCGCACACTAAATCAAGGTCATTGTGACCTATAATTAAGATGATATGGCGTAGCCCTATTTTTAGCTGATGTAGGTTTGAGTCCTAGAATCAACAAACTTTTGTCAATTTGTGCATCTGTAGAGAATGTAAATTGCAGCATAAAAGCAGGTCATTAAAATGCTTTAAGGGAGGTAATCCCTACAAATATCAGAGAGGAAAGCAGTAACCTTATTCAAGAAATGCACATGTTTTCTTAAACTATAGCTACATAACAGTATGAATAATTAATTTGTTTCTATCATTAATGATAATGACAGGGGATGTTTACTCCTCCTAAGCACCTGATCCCACCTGGTGTGTCCAGGGGTCCGTGTTTGCCCAACTATCTATTTTGTATTGCTTATAGGAGTTATGAGATTGATCACTGTTCGTTATTTTCACCTTTCATATATACATTTAAATTGTATTAAAAAACCTGCAAAGCATATCACTCAACAGACAAGGAATTGTCTCATGGAAATAAGCCAATGTGTTTTAAAGAGTTCAGTTTGACATTTTGATTAGAGGCAAATTCTCTCTTTGCAAGATTCCATTTGTCCCTTGGGAGTAATCATTCTAAGCCATGGTGTTTTGAAGAGTTCAGCTGGACATGCAAAGATCATTTTGATAGGAGCTAAATTGCATCTGCCCATTTAAAGATGAATTAATGAGTATAATGTAAGAAGGCTGTGGAAATAAGTTGTCACTCTTTTAGTAATGGAGCAATTCTTTGTACAACCCAAATATGTAAAAAATGAAATGTGTTTTGAAATGTTTCCTGTAGTTATTTGAACAGTTCAAGAGATATATTGACAAGTCAATGGCCTATATTTTTGCAGTTACTCCCCTTACACCGGACGTAAGGGGCGCACTTACCATCGCGGTACTAAGCTTCACATAAAATAGTATTAACAAACAGTAAAGCTTACGTTACCACATCGTCGGAAACCCACGGTTGATTACGCTTTCTTCCTCTCTCCATCGTGGGTTTCCGAAGGCGACGACGTTACCAAAGTGTTTATTATACTAAGTTTTAACAGGTTGTAGTATATCTATGATAAAAACAAGGTTTAGTTTAAATGTGCACTTTGGGAAGTCAGTGGAGGGGATGTTACAACCGTATTTAGTGTTTATTTCTGTCCAAGTTATAATGCAATTTTTCCCGGTAATTTGAGAAGAAATGTGTTTTAAAAACAACAGACTTCTTGAATACAATGAAGCATGTGATATTCTCGGGTACGTAGCATCGTTTTTAAAGGGGGGGGGGGGGGGGGACTTAATAATATTGCCTGAAAATTCTTGACAATTAAAAAACAAAATCCAAAGCTTTAAGTCCTAAACTGTAAAGGAAGAGGGCAAGGGTTAATCTTTTAATTCATAGATTATATTTTACATTGCTACTACAATTCACGACAATACGGTGGGGAGGGGGGGGGGGGGGGCTATCTATATAGATTGAACTCTGCAAGTAAAAATAACAAACTTTGCATGTAATAATAGAAAGGGACACCCCACCCCCATTGTTGCTGCGTGCCTGATACTTATTTTTGTGCACATTCAGTGCAAGAAGAACTGTAAATTGATTTGCATAAAAATTTATTTCTAAATATTGAATCACAAGCGAAAAACATATTTCAACAGATATATTACACTAGAGATACCAATGTCTGAGGTAATTAATATGTTTTTTTTTATTAGCACCTTGTGTACAGAGCAACTTGTGATTTTGTCCAATGTGAAATATATAAAGCCTTGGTGTGTACATTTAATTTCAGGCATATATAATTGTGTTTTGATTGTCGAAAATATTGTGGAAATTAATAATGAAGAATTGCTGATATGTGATTTCAGCTTCTCCATCGTCAACTTACCATATTTATGTAGAAATATTCAATTATTACCTGAAGCTGGTGTTTATATCTCTCAACTGATTCGATACGCAAGAGCTTGTTCTGCGTCATCGTCGGAAACCCACGGTCGGTCGCACCTCCCGTGAGTTTTCGCATAACTCATTAACATGCATGACCTTACGTGACCTATCGAGGACCAACTGGAATCACCGTAAGTATTCCCGGAACTCCAAGCGCTAGAGGTAATGGCGGCGTCCATGAAAGTGTGTTTTGTTGTGCCACTATCAAAGATCGGGGTTACAGGGCTCTGTCGTCAAAAACTTCACTTGAACAGTACAGCTATGCTCTAGAGTGCCTAAACTTTCATCCACAGACGTGTCATTTGCGTGCAGCCTTTGTACGAATAAATGAAATCGGGTAAGATAATTCAACGAGTCAATGGTCACGAAGGTGGACAAAATGAAGGAGGAAAGAGATAAGATGTTAGGTACATGTATATTTTGAATAAAATTCATTTCAAACCAAACTAACAAAGAAGTAGTAAAGCATCTCGCTGAAAGCTTTTCAACTTGTCAAAATCTTCGCTTCAAAAGCCATGTTTTTCTGTGCTCCCGAACACTAGAAATAGTGAGCTTTTTCATTGGTTGAATATCGCTATGAGGAATGGTAAAGCGACCAATCGCATAGAGAAGCTGAGACGCACCTTCTAGCGAAAATATCAGCGTTGTACCCCACGGGAGGTAAAAGAAAGTGCGACCGAATGTGGGTTTCCGACGATGGAATCAGTTTTTAAATAGAGGCAGGCTACTGAAAAACAAGTTGATGATGCAGGGGTTTCAAAAGTCTCGTTTGAAGTCAGCATTTCGCAATCTCTGGTCGTTATAACAATCTAGTTTGCCGATACAACCTATCATTTCGTCAAATGCTGTCTGACGTGTTTCATACCGACTGTTAGACCGTTCTTGGCACACAGATTTTGACAACGGATTACTCCGTTTACCTGATCAAGATATAAGGCTCACGGCAGGTGTGACCGGTTGGTAGATGTTTGTTCCTCCTTGACAACTGATCCCACCTGTTGTATATCTCTCCGGGGGCCAGTGTTTGCCCAACTCTCTATTTTGTATTGCTTATAGGAGTTATGAGATTGATCACTGTTCGTTGTCTTCATCTTTCATACTAAAGACATCCTGATCCTGGTTTAAAGGAGTCCATGACTAGTTCATATTTACATACTTTCTTACATTGCATCGTGACCCTACATTGCTTGCGAAAAATTCACACAAGGGACACTATAATTATTGTTCAGTTATACTGTTTTAAGTCACTACACTTAATCTTTTGCAATTGGTTGTCGTCCGGCGACGTGTGTCGTGCGTTAACAATTGAACATTTTTACATGTAACTACTTCTTGATAACTACCAGTCCAATTCTTTTCATATTTGACATGACGCATCTTTGGGACAAGCGGGACAGAATTGTAAATTTCAGGACTCTGGGGCCCTAGGGGCGGGGCAAAAACTCTCCAAAATTGAACAATTTTCAAAAATCTTCTCAAGAACCGCACACGCGTAAGCAAAACTAAATGCAAAGTGATGTAGAGCAGGAACGCCTCTACCAAAATTGTAACTTTCATGATCCCCGGGGTAGGTGTTCTAACTCCAGGGCGGGGGCCAAACTTGGTATATAGTGTTCATGTGTAAAACATTTAAATAACATCTTCTTTTGTGCTATTGATACTAAATTGAAACTAAATAGATATTTAGAAAAAACAGGTAGTCCTTTACCAAAATTGTAAATTTGATGATCCCAGGGGTAGGGGTTTTGGTATCAGGGTGGGACCAAAATGGTCAGTTATTAAATGTGTGAACAATAGACCGCCGCGGTGGCCTAGAGGTTGGAGCATTCGCCCTGCATGCGGAAGGCCGGGGTTCGAATCCCGGCCGCGACAGACCTAAGTCGTTAGAACGGGTAGTGACAGTTCCATTGTCAAACGCTCGGCATCAAGTATGAATGTCACGGGTCCTCGGAGATGACCTTAAAAACGGATGTCCCGTGTCGCAGTAGGTGTGGCACGCTAAAGAACCCTCACTGCTCACTAGCCGTAAGCGCCAAGTAATACCTGTGTCACATTACACTGCGATTAGGTATCCGACTAGGTAGCGGGTTCTGAGCGGCCTGAGAATGCCAAAATCTGAAAAGTGTCCGGCCGGGGACCATGCGGTGAGAACACGCCATTCAGGGCCCGTATACCCCACCGGCAGCTTTTAGCGCGGAGTTAAATCCTGGCGATGTCAACCCCATCGTTTGTCCACCGCAAGGCTCACCGGAGTATGCCTTACGGTGGCCTGCCGGACACCCAACGGTGACCACTGCACGCCGGTGATAGACAGTTCGTAAAATGGCGGGAACTTTCCCACCGATATCCGAACGATCTCCTGGCGGCTCCCGTCCGATGCTCGACCGATGTCCATTCGGTGCTCGGCAGATGCCCGGATGATGCAAAGGTGCCCGGATGGACGCCGTACGGCTACCTGGGGCCCTATAAAACAGACCGGCCGAGCGCCCTTTCCCACACTTTGAGTTTGTACAGCACGTAGGTCGTTTCACGTCAGAACTTTCACAACTTTTTGTACATTTTTGTACAGTTTTTTTTTAGAAAACTTTGAGCAAAGTTTCAAAGTTAACATGCCCCCAAAGAAAGCAAACAAGGATAAGAAAGGGAAGAGGACAAGGACTTCTCCCAGAAAGGAGAGGGCAGTGGCAGTAGAGGAGGGGGAAGATGTCCCGCCACCCCCTCAGGTACCCCCTTCCGACGAAGAGGGACAGGACGTTGGCGATCGGGGAGGGTACACAGACCAGGGGACCCGTCCGGGGACCAGCCAGGGAACAGGCCAGGGGGCCAGCCGGGTAGCCACACAGTGGGTCAGGCATGGAGTCGCTGTCGATCTCAGCCACCTCAAGTACTACACAAAGCTGGAGACGGTCCCCATTGAAGTGGATGAGAAGGTGGCAGCATTCTTCGAGGGGCATCCCCTGTATTACGACATCACCCACGAGAACCACAAAAACACACAACTCCGCAACGCCAAACTGCTAGACTTAACATGCATGAAAAGGCAAAGGTCACCGAACGATACCCGGATGTTCTCAGAACGGACATCGTCCGGGCTTCATCCGATACCCCTCAGGTGTCCGAGCGGTGACCGCACGGGGGTACCTAGTCCGTACGATGTCCGTATGGGTACCGGACGTACCCCTCCCGGTTACCTACCGATAACCTTACGGATATCGGGCGGCCACCAACACCATCATTCCATACGCTCTCCGCTCGGTAAACATACGGCTGCCTTCCTTGTCCCGCCCGAGGTGAGGGCGGTATATGAGGAGAGCTAATCACCCGGCAGACTTGGAAATGTGTCCCTACGATGTTAGATCTTGACAGGTCCCCCCCCCCCCCCCCCCCCGATACCTATACCTCGCCCGGTACCCGCTAGTAATGTGACACAGGCATTAAGGTCTAAATTTGAAGCCTTTCACCGGTCTCCATATGAGTGAAAAATTCTCTCGAGAGACGTTAAACAAGATACAATCAATCAATCTTCTTGATAACTATCATTCCAATTCTTTTCAAATTTGGTATAAAGCATCTTTGGGACAAGGGGGACATAAATTGTAAATTTCGGGATTCCTGCACCCCTGGGTCCTTAGGGGTGGGGCAAAAACTGCCCAAAATTGACCAATTTTCAAAAATCTCCTCTACAACTGCACATGTTTAAGAAAAACAAAATGCATAGTGATGAAGAGCAGGAGAGCCTTTACCAAAATTGTAAAATCCATGATCCTCGGGGTATGGGTTCTGGCCCCAGGGCGGTGCCAAACTTACTACATATAGGCATCTTCTTTAGTGTCATTGATACTAAATTGAAACTAAATGGATATTTAGAAAGAGCAGGTAGTCCTTTACCAAAATTGTAAATTTGATGATCCCCGGGGTAGGGGTTCTGACACCAGGGTGGGGCTAAACCTAGTGTGCAGTATTTATTTGTAAGTTTGCTCATACTGTATAAAATCTAAATGCATACTTGGGAATAGCAGAAAAGGGTGTACAAAAAATGGTTATTTTACAACTCAGGGTTTTGACTCTAGGATGGGTCCAAATTAGTCATATGTTTTAATGTTAATACACCTATTATATTGTTTAAAACTTTTCATCAGTGTATGTACTTTTGAGGGCAGTGAAGTTTTAAGAACACATCTTGTTTTATACTGTTGTTTAACATCAGAATTTAGCTTAGATATTCAGAATATGATTTTTTTCTTCTTCTAGATTTCATAGACCTAGGAAGTAGTGATACTTTTTCACTAGTACTCAAGTGACAGATAAGGCCTGTGGGCCTCTTGTTATATCTATTCCTTATATGACACCAACCATTGCAAGGACCACAGTGTGCTGCGCGCCCTCTATATTCGGGAGGAAATGACTCGCGCAGCAATGCGAAAAACGTGTCCCATTGTAACATGTAATAAACACATTATTACTAGGAATAATCTTGATTTTGTCTCATACCTTAAAGCAAAGATATTGGTGTAATATTTGTATCATTAAAATTGACATGATTTTGTGTCGTGCACTTTTATCTGTTTACATGTATAATTAAAGGGCATGGACACGATTTGAGCTAAACTAAATTCAAATGTTTTTCCATTTTTAATGTTTAGAATGCTTAACTCGGATAGTACTCTCCCTTTTACAGCTGCGATCTGAGTTCGTTTCCCGGGATCAGCAGTGGTTGTATACGAGTGGGTATGGTTCGTTCGGACACGTGAGTTTCCTATGGGTACTCCGGTCTCCTCCCACAGTGACGTCTAGCGCCAACATCCGTGCACCAAAGGACCCCATTGGAAATAAGCTTTTGAGCTTCCATGGGTTATTCTTGGTATGTACATATACGTATGTATATACCGAATAAACATTTATTATTTGATTATTCTACCGAAGTTGAGCACTATAGGTAAACTTATACCAACCTTTGTTCAGCCGCATTTCCCCCCTTTTTATGTACTTAGTATGCCATGCTGGAGGCGGACTGGAATGATTTTGACATAAATGCACAGTTTATTGTTCAAAAGGGGGAGAGGAAGGTGGCCATATCTACAAACCACTGTGCACAAAATTGAGCACTTCTTCACTAGGATGGAGACGATATATTAATTTGAAATACTCGTGATACAAATATTAATACGATATAAAAGTGGAAAGTCAAAATGGACTCTTACAGCATCAAAACGTACGACCATTCCTCACGATAAATTAAAAAAAAATGCGTCATAGACAGTTGCTCTTTCTTCAATAAAAGTGGAATACGTAAATCTTCATATTTTGTGATCAGTCCGTCATTCAAAAATTACTTTTCTAAACATCTCTGATTTTAAACATAAACGCTCCTAAGTTCATTTTAAAAAGATGCTGGAGTTCCTCATCGCCAATATCTACACACCAGTGGCAGTAGCTCGATGGTAGAAAGTTTGTTTCGTAACTAGGAGATCGTGAGTTTGAGTCCCACTTGTGCCATGGCCGCGTCGAACCTAAAAGGTAAACATGGGAATTGGTGTCCCCTTCGCAAAACGTCTGGCATTCATAAATCACAAGTCTTTTGGATATGACCTTAAACACAGTGGTCCTATGTTACGGCAGGCATTGGCACGTTAAAGAACCATCACTGCTACGGCCATAGGAGCTATGCATAGGTCTAAATTTGTGGTACTTCACCTACAGCTGGTGACGTCTCAATATGAGTGAAAAAGTCTCGACATGATGTACACAAATATACACTCAACCAACCAATGACAAACTAGCAACTCAACTTTATGATAAACAGGATGACTTTAGATTTTCCATCGTTACCTTCCCATATTCCATTATCACCTGCATATGTATAGTGTTTATATCTCTCAATTGATCAAATCGAGGCAAGCTCTTGATAAATAAGTTTATGTTACTGTTACAGGGGTTTCAACAGTGGTGTTTAAAGTCCGCATTTCGTAAATTCTATGGTTGTTAAAATGATCTTAAAAATTTGCAAATACAACTTGTCATTAGGTCAAATGCTGTCTGATGTGTTTCAAACCAATTGTTGGACAGTTCTTTGCATGCTGACATTGACTATGGAATTCTCCCTTTGCCTGATTTTGATAAAGTGTTTACGATAGATGTGACCGGTGAACAGGGGATGCTTACTCCTCCTCCTCCTCCTCTGGTGTGTTCAAGGGTTCGTGTTTCCTTTTAATTTTGTATGGAATTTATCAGATTGTCACTTTTTGTTATCTTCAAATTTTCATGATTTTATATTGTAATTTTATCTTTGTGAGAGAAAAGATGATGGCACGAAGCAAATAGAATTTGCAATGGTAATAGAGTACGTCGCACATCTTTTTCCAGAACCAATATGAAACCGCAAAAACGGAGGCCCGTGTCACAACAGGTTTGATACGATAAGATCCCTCCTTGCTCAAAGGCCATAAGCGCCGAGCATAGGCCCAAAATTTGCATCCCATCATCGGCAATGGTGGCGTCTCCATATGAGTGAAAAATTCTCGATAGGAGCGTTAAAGAATATACAACCAATCAACATATCAATGTGATATTGAATTCCAGGTCATTTTAAGATTAAGAAATCAATTTGTACTGAAATATGAAGATTACATTTTCGGTGAAATTTAATCACTTCAAGTACCATCATAAGTTCCTTCTGTCCATGTAGATAATCCTCTCCATTCTGTTTTGTCTTTGCCATCATCCCATGAACTGAATTCTTTCCTTTCTCTTTCCTCATGTTTCCTTCGGTCTTCCTTATTTCCTTTGTGTGTATCAAGGCCTATTAAGGTATGACTATCACTTCTCATTCTCAGTACTGCCTTATCCATTTCTATCTCTTTGATTATGTTACTTATCTTTTCCATGGTGGCTAATTCTCCCATTCTTTCATGTGTAGTCTTTACAGGCCGGGATTTTAATACACTTGTGGAGGAAAGTGTCATCTCCTTTGGTTATTTTCCAGATCTGGATACAATATATGATTGTACTTTTTAGAAGTTGATTATTTGGTCATAATTATCTTGTTGTTAATTATCTGTTGAAGGCCACTCTGGTATGAGACAGTCTGCTGCAAATCTCCTTGTCTGTTACTCCTTTGCTCACAATTGCACCTAGGTAGACAAAGACGTCAAATACCTCAATCTTAAAGTATATAATGCTGTTAAAAGCAAAAATGAACCCTGTTATGTGGAGAAATTTAACACACTGGCGTTAATTCATTATGTTGAAATTAGATGTACAAAATTCTGCTGCATTATTTGCTGACTTTTTTGTATTCTTATGAGGCAGAATTTATTCAAAAGCTTACATGAGAAGAAAAAATAGTTTGCTGTAGCCTACAACCCGACATTTAGATATCAACTGCCCTTTCAAAAGATGGAAATTCTTCAAAACTATGCTTTAGTTTTAGACACATTTAATATCCCAGTCAATGGGTCGGATGAATATGAGTTACCGTACCTATACTGGATTCCTAAACTTCATAAAAAACCTTACAAACAAAGACACATTGCTGGATCAAGTAAATGTTCTACCAAGCCTCTATCTTTCCTCCTCACGAAAATATTAACAGCCGTGAAGGAAAAACTTCAAACAAACTGTGCGATTACATATGCCAGAAGTGGTGTAAATCAAATGTGGATTCTAAAACACTCTTAAAGAACTTTTAGTAAATTTGAAATCGCAAAACTTTTCTCGCATCAACAACATCAAAACGTATGACTTTTCAACACTTTACACGACCATTCCTCACGATCAATTAAAGACTAGATTTTTTGACATCATAGACAGTTGCTTCTTCAACAAACACGGAAAACGGAAACATTCATATCTAGTGATCAGTCATACAAAAAATTACTTTGTTAAACACCACTCTGATTCCTGTTGGGGTTCCCATGGGCACGAATTGTGCTCCTTTGTTGGCTGACCTGTTTTTATATTCTTATGAAGCAGAATATTTTCAAAAACTTCTAGGTGAGAAGAAAAAATCTGTTGCTGTGGCCTTCAATTCGACAACTTGATTAGATATATCGACGACGTATTATATATTAACAATAATAATTTTTATCCATATGTCTATTCGATATATTCATGTGAACTCGAAATAAATGACACCACAGAGTCGTCCACTTCTGCTTCATACTTAGATATTTTATTGGAAATATATATTAACGGCAAACTAACAACTCAACTTAATCAAGATATAGGTCTCACGGCGTGTGTGTGACCGGTCGACAGGGGATGCCTACTCCTCTTGGGCACCTGGTCCTACCTTTAGTGTAAACAGGGGTCTGTGTTTGCCTAACTCTCTATTTATTGCTTATAGGGGTTTTGAAATTGATCACTTCTATATCTTCACCTTTCTATTAACAACATTTTTATTCATATGTCGATACATCCTAGTGAACTCGACATAAAAGATCCTGAGACCGCAAATTGTCACAGCAGATGTGACACGATAAAGACCCCTCCCTACTCAAAGGCCGTAAGCGCCGAACATAGGCTTAACATTCCCAGCCATTCATCGGCAATGGTGACGTCTCCATGAGTGATAAATTGTCGAGAGGGACGTTAAACAATATAAAATCAAGCAATCGACATAAAAGACACCACAGAGTTATTTTATTGAACATTGAAACTAACGACTGAACTTATGGCAAAAGGTATGCCTTCAGCTTCTCCGTCGTCAACTTCCCATAATTATGGTCCAGAAGGGATCCGGGTTAGAATAGATCCCCAGTGCCCCTTGCTTGTCTTACGAAGCGATTAAGCGGGGCGGTCCTTCGGATGAGATCGCAAAAAACCGAGACCACAGCAGATGTGACACGTTACCGATCCCTCCCTGCTAAATGGCCATAGGAGCCGATCGTAAGCCTAAAATTTGCAGCCCTTCACTGGCAACGTCTCCATATGAGTGAAAAATTCTACCAACCTATATTCATGTAGCAGTATTTCATACCACTTGCATGTATATGGTGTTTATCTCTCAATATTGATAAGATACATGAGAACATGTTCTGCGTGTAATCAATTTTTAAAATCGAGGCAAGGTACTGGAAAATAAGCTGATGTTACAAGGTAAACATTTCGCAAATTCTATGGTCGTTATAATGATATTATTTGCAAATTCTTTATATACTGATTTGGACTACGGATTGCCTGATCGAGATATAGTACCTACGGCGGGGGTGACCGGTGAACAGAAGATTCTTAGTCCTCTTAGGGACTTGATCCTATCTCTAGTGTGCCCAAGGGTTCATGGTGCTTGCTCTACTTTTAATTCAGTATACTTTATAGGATTTATGAGACTGATCACTGTTCCTCACTTTCACGTTTTCAAAAGAAGGGGCCCAAGAAGGAAGAATTAAGATTTGAACCTCGTACAGATGTCGCATCATAAAAGAAAAAGAGGTGAATAATACAATAGAAGCAAATATCAAAGAGATGATACAACAAATACAAAAATCAAAGAGATGATGCAACAGAAGCAAAAATCCAAATGATTTGCTTACCTTTTGGGGGAGGTCACTAAAAGTTGACCTAAGGCTAAAGTACCACACCTACCTAGCAATTTGATAGTTTAATCAGTCTTAGAACACAATGTCACAGAAATAGTTAATTATAGATGAGGTTTGGATGAAAAAGGAAAAAAAAAAGAATTCTATCCAAGAGCTAAATATTTTCCAACAGAAATTTGAATAGAATATTCAAAGTCGTATGAGGCTGACGTAAAATTGATATTCACATTTCGTATGAAAATGTTAACTTTTCAAACTTTCATTAATGAATTAATCGATGCCAGGTTTCATCAACTTTTGGAACACAATTTAGTGAAATTGTTTACAAACACTATCTACACATTAATGAAGGTCGAAGAAAAACTAAATTCCCTGAAACGTTAAAAAAGAGAAGAATTCGATATTGATAACACATGTAAATGGTTACATGTATACTTAGTTTTTGATTGATCTTATGCGGTAAAATGAATCTGAAATGAGAATAAATATATAGCATGTGCAAAACTATTGAAATCTTCAAATGAAACCAACACATATTCATTGTAAAAACAATTTACTTTTAAGGCTATCGACGTCATGTTTTGTACTTCAAATAAGTAAAGTTCTTTTTTATTATATGATTCATTGAAAACAACCCCTTTTCTAAATTAATTTCATAGAATTATAAAGTGTAAATTCATATCAACATTTACACCATTAAGAACGCAAATATGTGGAGTTTTTGGTCTCGATGTCTTAATTTTTCCTTAACAACCATACATATTGATTGACTGTAAGAACATCATACTTAAAATTTTCATTCCACTGTTATAAAGGATTTTGCAAGGACATATAGTGCTAAAAATTGATTTATTGGTCATAGTTTTGAAAATTTATTATGACTGTATAGAATTTATGTTTGTAATAAGGCTTTAGAATTCATAATGATTAAAGCAAAACTATGTTCAGAATGAGTTTTTAAACAAACACAAAAGTTAACTCACCGCTACACACGTTGAATGGCCTATGGCAATTTCACCAAAATGAAAGGTGAAGATAACGAACAGTGATCAATTTCATAACTCCTATAAGCAATACAAAATAGATAGTTGGGCAAACACGGACCCCTTGACACACCAAAGGTGGGATCAGGTGCCTAGGAGGAGTAAAATTTACCTGATCAGGATATAGTGCTCACGGCGGGTATGACCGGTCGGCAAGGGATGCTTACTCCTCCTAGACACCTTATCCCACGTCTAATATATCCAGGTGTCCGTGTTTACCCAACTCTCTATTTTGTTTTGCTTGTAGAGGTTATGAGATTAGTCGCTATTCGTTGTCTCTTCACCTTTCATAGACGTTCTAAGTTTTGAAATGGAAAATGTTTATGAAAATTACAAAGGTTATTTGCTGTTAATTTTCAAAAGTACGGTTAAAATCTTGAAGAAACGTGTCATTTGGGGAAAAAATATAAGTATTAGACAAATATGTTTTGAAAGAAATTTCAGAAATATCACTTCTTCTTTTTTTTTTAAACATTTGAACCAAATCAGAGAAAAAGTGTCGAACACGTTCAAAATTGATGGAAATTACTAATCACTAAATAGAAAAAATTGTTGCTCATTTTAGATACTTTTAATCAAGGAATTAGTTCGCTCTATAAATTCATTTCATTTGTAAACCTTTCTGACTAATATATTCTCTATGACCACTTTTTTTTTAAATTTCGATCGGGCTAATAAACCGCAATATTTCTTAATTTTAACCATTTCATTTCGATAGTGAAATCGTGTGAGGTGCTTTAACGAGCCATCAAATGAAATTTTGGTATAATGAACCACCTTAATTATCTTCTTATAGAGGTTATATGACGTCATACAGAACGACAAAACCTCAAGGATTTATAGGAAATATTGAACAAGTATAACTTACTACAGCCGATACAGTTATTTATCAAAAAAAGGACAAGTCCCTGAAAAGGGAGTTTGGAAAGATTTAGTAAAGTAGACAATTCACCACCACCACACTAAGGCATGGGATAACCGCACAGAAACAGGCCCTGACATCAGAATGTTCAGACTTCCTCATCCCAGCATCACCACACTAAGGCATGGGATAACCGTACAGAAACAGGCCCTGCCATCAGAATGTTCAGACTTCCTCATCCCAACATCACCACACTAAGGCATGGGATAACCGTACAGAAACAGGCCCTGACATCAGAATGTTCAGACTTCCTCATCCCAGCATCACCACACTAAGGCATGGGATAACCGCACAGAAACAGGCCCTGACATCAGAATGTTCAGACTTCCTCATCCCAACATCACCACACTAAGGCATGGGATAACCGCACAGAAACAGGCCCTGACATCAGAATGTTCAGACTTCCTCATCCCAGCATTACCCCATCAAACATTTGGAAATTTAACTTTACTTTCTACGAAATGTTCCATACACCAAGTTGCTCACCAAACTCGGGACTGTTTTACCCGCGTCTTCGGAACAAATAAAATATATACAATGACCAATTTCATCATGCTGTGTTTGGGTGTCCATCTAATGGTTATATAAAGAATTCGTGTTTTTGAAATCTTGATTGATAATTTTGATATTCATTCATGGTAGAGTCATTTTAATAGAATGATGATGCTAGGAGGGGTAGAACCAACAAGAATATTAATCAATTATGAAAAGTACTAAGTAGCGCTAGACCATTTACATGAAATAAGGTTTTACATTAGTATTTTTATCAGCAGTTCTGAATGTGCAATCAATCACAAACTTGACACTAAAAATAATAATGGAGAAATGGATACAAAATCATGGATTTAATCGATATGGTTAACGGCAACGACTGCAAGACTGAATTAACATTTAATCTTGTAAGACATCAGGCTAGACTGGTCCCTTTCTCATATAGCCGACAGGTAGACTTGTTTACAAAATTAGCTCATACATGTAGGTGACGCGCGCGGTTGTCCAGAAACGCGACAACGACAGTTAGAATCCAACTGGTAACAAAAAACGCTGCAGCAAAGCTTAACGCTAGAGTGACATTAAGTAAAAATTTTGTTTGTCACTGCTCGTTATGGTAGAGCTATGGCTCAAAACATATACATATCTCATACTTAATTGATTTTTTGACTCTTTCTATGCATTATAAGGCGTGTATTAATCAGACTTAACTCAATATGAGTGAAGTCCCGTTATTGAGAACGAATAGAACAATTGTGTGCTCAAGATAGACAACTCCTCTGTCCTTGATTAGTCCAATGTCCATCGGTGATCATCGTGACGCCAGTCTCTGCAACATCATCTTGATCATGCGCAATAATAGCTTCCTTTACAGATTTTACAACGAGAAAACGTTTCTTCAACCCCACCCACCCTTTTCCCATAATTTTGGTTTGTTTTATGAGTTTGCTTAGTTTGTAATTGAACCCCTGTTTGCTTGCTGTCGTGTTTTCTTTCTAATTCCAGGTATTGGTGTTCTCTGTGATTCTCGCCATCCTACGATAATGCGTCATGGCTTTACTCAACTGCCAAGCAGATCATTGTGTATCCGACTTCGTACTCCATTCACGGAAAGGGCTGAATCTCAGCTATCCGAATTTTGCTTGAAGCCCTGCCGCAGATTCTGTTAATTTTCCAGAGTTTCTGGCCAATAATTTGGGTTACCGTCATTGTGCCATTTTCATTGTTTCTACGTCATACACTATTGGAAAACTCGATATGTAGACCATTGTGTGAAAAATCCATTGATCATCATTGAATGTGTATCATATAACGTAAATATCGAACATTTACCATTAAACCTCATTGACCTATGAATATTGAACGCTTATTGATGATGGACTTCATTGTGAATGCTGGTTATTGGTTATTGACAATATGGAATATAATCATTGATGTCTCATTGCTCATTGTGAATTTCATTTATCATTTATACATTGTATTCTAATTTGTTCTGTCATTTATATTTTAAAATAAGTAAAGCCATGACAAAAACTGCCAACACACTTGTTTGTTTGCTCTATTCTGTCGAAATAATATGTATTGTATGCAGAAGGTATGAAGTCTCCGTAAGGAAGATATAAGATTGAATATATATATTTATTATACTTTCATGTAAAATACTCGAACCTGATTGGTCGAGAAGCATTTGAAAAAACATATTGTTACCCTCTGAGAACAGAAAACACGCGACCCAGGGTGATAGTATCTAGCAACGGGTAACAGTACTTGACAAAGGGTGATATTATAAAAAATTATCACATGCGTCAAATTTATGCGCGTACGGTTCGCCGTAGATTGCTAGACGACGTCGTTTGAGCGTTTGTAATAAACGCGAGTACCCGCATCGAAATACGAAATATCGCACGACAGTGATTGATCAAATGTCAACAGACGTAAGTTTTTCTGCTTTCCAGTTTACATAACATTCAGTAATATGTATACGGTGTGACCATTGGACCGAGCGAAGAATGTAATGGTCATTGGAGTGTCCCAAGTGGTAATCATAATTCCGTTAAGTACGGTAGATTATGATTCATTTAAAAATATATATTTTGAATGAAATTTTCATTGCGCTAAACACGCAGTAACATCTCAGTATTAAAGGGGTTTATATGGGGACAACAGTTTTACGGGATCCGCCTATTCATTGAACATGAGAAATAAAACGCAAGGCGACGTAAACAGTGCATCGTGACATCACATTTAGCCTCGACTTTTTTCTCGTTTTCAAAGCAAACAATCATAAATAACAATAATACATTCCGTATGCAATGAAAAGGCGGTTAAAACTAAACAAAATTAACCAATGGATTCAAAATTGTAAAAAAAAAATAAAAATAAAAAAGTAACCGTAGTTTTATCGTATATTCTTATTAAAAGAAAATCATGAACTCGTTTATCTATTTAGTCGTATTACGGTTTTATATGTATTTATTTGCTAAAACCTGTTACAATGATAATTATACTATTCACTTTGAACAAACTGAGTGTTTAAATTACGAATTGCACGTCAGAGTCTTCTATTATTGGCATTCAAAATAAAACACGAATAACTGTTGAAGCAGGTAATGAAAAAATAAATGGCGGCGCCCATATGGATCACGAAAATTTCAGTGAACGTATATATAGATTATCTCTTTTTCTTTTGCTGATTTTGACTTTTTTCTTTTACGTACGTGTTACCTTTAGAGCCTTGCTTCGCGGACGGGCCTTCGGCACGTCCGAGCTTCGCTCGGTATAATAAAACAAATATTGCATGTATTTGAGGGTAACATTGAAATTTTCACCCCTCGAGAAACCATTGTCAACCTCGGCTACGCCTCGGTTGACAATGGTTTTCTCGGGGTGAAAATTTTCAATGTTACCCTCAAATACATGCAATATTTATATATTGTTATACCTCAGTATGAGAATTCTATGCAACGCGTAATCTGATTGGTCTAGACGGTCACATGCCAGGGATAACAAAACTTCATATCTCCCTCTCAAACATCATATCTCCCTATCATATTTACCGCTTGGGCAGCCTCGTGCATTTTCCATAAATTTAACGTCAAAGACGACGAAATGTATTGTGACGTCACAATAAGTCCGAGTCATTCTATTTCCATAGTTCGTAAGGCACAAAATATGCAGGTCTCTGATACACAGTTAAATCGCCTGTTTTGGGTTGATACAAAAACAAGCAAGTAAATCAGCATTCAAGGAGATTGGTAAAACAAAAACTGGTTATCATATAATCGAATTTCGCTGGTTGTACCTTCTAATTCGTGGAGGCGCGGTGTTGCCGTTAGGGCAATCTCACCTACATAAATGTACAATGTATTAGATGAGCGGACTCCAATCTCAAATGCAATTTTGTGGTCTTGCTTTGTTTCGGTATAATAAACAATTTATTGCATGAATGTTCGGGAGATATGAAGATTTATTCACCCAAGAAAAATATGGGCTGTAAGATCAAGTGATCACCTGTTGTCCGGCGTCCGTCTGTCAATCTTGCCATAAAGCATCCTTGGGTAAGGGGGTTCAAAATTGTTCAAATGAAGGGTCACAACCTTTTCAAAGGGGAGATAGTTTTTACACCTGTATCTTGTGGTATCGCATTTACGACCTTTAGTTGAGGCGCTGAATGTTATCCAATTTACCTTGGTGGCGGAAAATGGTATTCGGTTGTGTTTGAGGAGGCAAGCTGCACGTGGTCTTATTATACGATATTGCAAAGGGACGGCCCACTTGCTGTAGCTAGTGTTCACACAATAATTCTCATAAACTTTCAACCTTGCAGTATCTTTTGTCGGTTTTAAGAGCATTTCATACTCAACAACATGAAAAGTAAACCAGATAAAGATGATATCTTACATACCATATGACAAGGACCATCAAAGCGAAGACAAATATAATCATCGCAATGGTCATCCTTAGATAGGTGTAGATAACACATTAAAAGATCAAAAAGAGATTTATCTTACAACATGGTGGTCTTTAAATTATACTTCCTTTTGTAATTTATACTAGATCAAGAGGTGATAAACCGGCAATGCAGACAGAATACTTATGTTTTGATTTTGATAAATCAGACACATTTGATATCACAGTCAATGGTATATGGATGAATATGAGTTACCGTACCTATACGGGATCCTAAATTTACAAAAACCCTTACAAAAAAAGATGCATTGCTGGATCAAATAAATGTTCTACAAAGCCCCTATATTTGCTCCTCACGTAAAAATTAACAGCTGTGAAGGAGAAACATTTAACGTATTGTGCCACAACCTATGTCAGAAGTAGTGTAAATCAAATATGGATTCTAAAAAATTCTAAAGAACTTTCAGTAAATTTAAAATAGCAAAACTTTTCCCAAATCAACAACAAACAAAACGTATTACTTTTCAACAATTTACACAAATATTCCTCACGATAGATTAAAGACTAGACTTTTTGGTATCATAAAAAGTTCACGCTTCTTCAACAAAAATGGAAAAAGGAAGTATTTGTATAGATCTAGTAATTAGTCATCCAAAACATTGCTTTGCTATACACCACTCTGATTCAACGCACAAGTACTCTGAAGTTAAAATAAAAATATGCTGGAGTTCCTCATTGACAATATCTTCGTAGTCTGGTGATCAGGTCTTCCAACAGTCTAGTGTAATTCCTATGGCACGAATTGTGCTTCTTTGTTAGCTAAGAAGAAAAGAATCTCTTGCTGTGGCCTTCAACCCGACATTTAGATATATCGACGAAGTTTTATCTGTTAACAATAATCATTTTCATTCATATGTCGATTCGATATATCCCTGTGAACTCGAAATGAAAGACAACACAGAGTTATCCACATCTGCTCTGTACTTAGATTTTTTTATTATTGAAAATAGATGTTAACGACAAACTAACAACTCAACTTTATGACAAACAGGATGATTTCAGCTTCTCCATCATCAACTTACCATATTTATGTAGTAATATTCCATTATCACCTGCATTTAGCACTTGACCCAAAGATAGGTTGTATTAGCAAACTAGATTATTATAACAATCATAGAATTTGCGAAATGCTGACTTCAATCGGGACTGTTGAAACCCCTGTACCATCAACTTGTTTGTCAGTAGCTTGCCTCGATTTAAAAACTGACCATACGCAGAACAAGCTCTTGCGTATCGAATCAGTTGAGAGATATAAACACCATATGCAGTTGATAATGGAATATTGCAACATAAATATGGGAAGCGATGTGTAGAATAACTCAATGTCGTTTTCGATATCAGGAATATCGCCAATAAGAAGATGCATGCAAAGAGTGTGGATATCGTTTTCGATACTGACACCACCAGATCTCCTCAATTCATGAGAACGCAACAGTGTGCACAATGACTTTTCGATATCAAGTAGATGCACGCAACAACTGCCCATAGTTAAAATGATATCGACTTTCTCTGAAGATGCAACATACACATCACAAATAACAAACAAATACACACACAGAGTATTAATATCCATACAATATCATAAATACTAAAAACTATCTTAAAAATAATTCAACAAGAGATACATTGAAAATTTTCTTTAGCCAATTGATATACAAAATTTCTTTCGTACAAGTAAACAAACCATTGTAAGTACATATATGTAATAATGAACTGCTGTTTACACTTTGTACACCACTCACAATGGATTCCTAACAACATGTACCGTCTTTTGATGAAGTTGTAGAAATCACATGTTACACCCTTAATCTGATGATGGTGATCATTGTCCCCATTCTAAGATCATATATTCATATTAACAGTAGTTCACTTGCGACAAGAATAAATGGTCTTTAACTCTTTTCTGAAGCGTCGATCATTGTAGAAGTAAATAAAGCAATTAACAACATGGTTCAAATATCCCAGCTCAAACCCGAATAAAAAGATGTAGGCTTCTGTTGCCGACATATTACTCAACGTCTCCTTTGCCAAAATTCGAAGAAGTGTTAGTACCATAAATGTGATCAATGTAACGAAGAAAATGATAGTAATAAGGAACAGCCCGACCGTTACTTTTGTAACGTTGTTGGTGATAGCCTCTCTTTTCGTCACACACAGCGGCTTTGAGGATATAGTTCGTTTTGCTTGTAATTTCTGACAATTTAAACTGTTTACAGAAGTGACACTCAAAGTGAAGCTTAACGTATTTCGTTTTAGTTCATCCAATTGATGAATCGATGACTGTATGTTCCGTTGTTCAGACGTCGTTTGTTGGTTATTTTCATGTTCTGTAAACTGTGAATATTGCCTGTCAATATTAAGCACTGATATACCATTGTTGGAATTCAACTCTCTAATATTGAGTGATTTGAACAAGTTGGAGTTTGTCTCAGGTTGTTCCGTCTTCGCTATATCGCACGTCTTTGTAAGTCGTTTTCTTTGACTGATGCTCCTTTTTATCTTTCTGTGGATCAGGAAGTAAAGTAAGACAATACAGAGTCCAATTCCAAGAACTTCCACCAAAAGAAAAATAAAATAACCTAACGGCAAGTACGAGTCTCCCAAATCGTCACTGATAAAACACTCGTAACCATTCGTGGTATTAGACAATGCAAAAGTATGCGTTCCAGAAATATAGCTCATTGGAGCTGCATTGAATATAGCTATGATGAAAAGAACTGCGCACAACTTTCGAGCAGTCGAACAACTTATTTGCCCGCTAACAGGGTGACAAATCCGCCTGTATCTTTCTAGAGCGATCAGAAGAATTAGAAAAACTGTCCATATTCCCCATGTGTAACTGTTAAGCATTGCTAGGCGACAAGTTACATCGTAATTGAACGAGAAAGGTTTCATCACCATTGCGATTTCAACTGGAAGATAGGTCACACAAACAAATAGGTCTGACACAGCCAGAGCAGAAATCAGAACATGGTAGGTGGAGTGATGTTGGATGTTTCGAGAGACGACGATTAGGATGTGAAAGTTTCCGACAATACCAACGAGAGCGAGCAGTCCAACGAAGACCGCCACAGGAATTCTCTTAACAATCTCCTCATCTTCCACCTCTGTCCAAAATATATGCATGTGCAAATCAGTGATGTTTGTCATCCTACAAGTAGTTGAAACCAAAAAGTATCATTTTCATGAAGTTGTATGTACTGTAAATGTACATTTTACGCGCGATACTTATTTCCGCCAAGTTTGCGATTACATAAAATTCGTGTCATTTCATACCAGCGGACTTAAAAGAATGTTAGATATTTTCATGTAAGCTATATGTAACCCAGCGGAATTTAGTACCCGCGAACCAAACTAAAACTGGCAATCCGCGAAAATATGACTCCGTGGAATTAAATACGTATACAGTATCTTTGGCATCATTTTTGTCCGTTTTGAAGTTTCAATGATTATTATTTTATCGGGATGATAGAAACATTTAGATGATACTAGTATTAGGTTGTGTTCCTGTTCTTAGTGATGCGACGTTTCTAAAGTATAACACGTAAATACCAAATATATGTAACTGTAAAGTGTGTGTGTTTTGTAAAATAACCTTGTATGAAGCTCGGGGTAAGCGGAGTGAGTGAATATAGTGATACCAAGATCGAAGCATGAAAAAGAACCTTTGGGTCAGATTGACGATAGGGACAATTTACATTGCGGAAGTAATGCTTTATGGCTATATGATAGGTCACAACACCAAACACAATAACTTAAGGGTATATAATGTGTCCTTGACAAATACACCGTAAATTTAATTTCTCCAGAATAATTTGAAGATAATCCCAGTACAAAATTTTCATTACTATCTCTACATCAATGAATATAATCATGTTTATTTGCATATAGTATCTGTCAGACTTGGAGACCCCGAGAAAAAAATTCATGCATTTATCAAAATAAACTCTAGAATGGTATCTTTTTTGTTGCAATTTGGCTTTTGCAAAGTTAGCTGATGGATGCGTTAAAATAATGAAAATAAACCGCTCTTGATGAATAGTCTCTGTTGAAAATAAGTCACTGTATTATTTCAATCTATTTGACTTTTCTTGTGCGACCTCTCATTTCCTCTAGCGTTTGCCAATAGGTATTCAAAATAAAATATAAACCAGTGCATGAAAATCACCTGAAGTGGCATCTAAATTTCAGAATCGCAAATTATCCATGTTATTATAACTGTGTTAAAACAAGCATATTCTCAAACGTTTTGCATAGCAACAGATATTCTCTACCGACCCTAAATCAAGTCGTTTGTGTAATATTTTGCGTGAATAATCATACGTCAACAGTTTATGCATTATCAAATAAAAGTAAATGAAAATAGAATTTGCTAGGTCTATCATATATAATACTAGCATTTTTGGACCATTTCAGGTCTTGCAATTTCAATTGTCTGATTGTATTACTTTTGGCATTTTCTTTAATCTTAATATTTAAAACAGGCCGACGATAATCTGCAAACGAAGATGACTTCATTGTCGCATAAGTTCTATCATGCTGTGTTAAGAACAACCTCACATCCAGTATTCTGAACAAGGAAGCATAAGATCGGCTTTAGCTTCCACATTTCACAACTTTGTACACGCGTTACTGTTGCCATGTTAGGTCTAGATTCCTTGTGCATTTGAATACAAAATCAAAAACTTTATCATCGTATAATTTTAACGATCGGGCGGATATTATTTTTTTAATACCATGAAATATCATTTCGATCTCCTGTAAACGGATGCGGCGAATTAGACGAAATCTATTACGAATTGGTATGCCTTGAATTATATAGATCTCACACCAAAAAATAAAAAATGCAGAGAACTAGACAGAGCACACAAAAATTAATTCAGTCAACCACGAGACTAGATTTTACAATGTATTTTGTTTGAATAATTCGGCGGTAGCAAAGGTGAAACTTAAAGACCCAACTTTAAGTTAACGCCCCCAAATTTTACCTGTGTCACGATCAATGATAAGCCACTGGTCAATCAAACTTTTAACAATAGAGCTTAGGTTGTATTTACTCATTAGATAACCACCTTAACAGACTTGTAAGTTAATTAAGACATTGTAGAGAAAAGTTCCGAAAACTATATTGGGCACAATTTCCCATAAATCTCATAAACGTTCACCAGGAAAATATATTAGTAAATTACATATCAAATTTCAGATCCCAAAATCAAACCATGGTGAAAAATGTCCGGAAAATAAAAAATGAAGAAATCTACTCATTAGGTTTCAACAGTCTTGTTTAAAGTGAGCATTTCGCAAATTCTATGGTCGTTATAATGATCTATAGTTTGTCAGTACAACCACAGGCAATTGCATCGCTTGGGGTCGAATTGACTACTCTTTATATAGTAAATTCGACTCCAAGCGATACAATTGCCTGTGAGTACAACCTATCATTGCGTCAAATGCGGTCTGACGTGTTTATACCTATTGTTAGGTCGTTCTTGGCACAATGATTTTGACTACGGATTATTCCGTTTACCTGATCAAGACATAGGTCTCACGGCGAGTGTGACCGATCGACAGGGGATGCTTACTCCTCCTAGGCACCTAATCCCACCTCTGATATGTCCAGGGGTCAGTGTTTGCCTAACTCTTTATTTTGTATTCCTTGAAGGAGTTATGAGATTGGTCACTGCTCGTTATCTTCACCTTTCATTAGGTAACCACAAATCAAATAGAAGTAGCATTCGGCACACAGTCCTATCTATCTCGTAAATATCATTTAACTTTGAAAAAAAACTTAAACTTGATCTGTAAACATAATATTAAATTTCAGCTTTCTAACCCAAAGAATAAAATTTTGAAAAGTGCATAAAACCAAGTGAAACAGACTGACTGGCTGACAGAGGAAATTTTTAGTCTCCCTCCAGTTTCACTGTTAGGGAACTAATAATATTACCTCTACATCATATAGAAATAAGAACTGTGAATATGAAAAAAAAAAAATGTAAACAAATTCTTTCGAAATATATGTATATAAAAAAGAAGCAAGTATTGGGAGTGAATTTAAATATTCTGAATATTCATGTTCTTTGCCGTCATCTTGTTGTTTCTGTGATGATTAACAGGGAGTCATTGTTATATCAAAAGGCGAAGATGAAAAGGTTTTCTAATCGGAATCATGATAACTATAGTAAAGAACCATTAAGTGAAATAACAAGAGGCCAACAGGCCTTATCGGTCACCTGAGTACTAGTTACAAGTATCACTAGTCCCAAGGGCTATATGAAATCTAGAAAAAAGTCCTGTTCTGAATCTCTAAGCTAAATTCTAATCTTCAGCAACAGTATAAAACAAGGTGTGTTCATAAAACTTCAATGCCCTAAAAGTGCATACACTGATGAAAGGCTTTACATAATAAATGTATTAACATTAAACGATATGACTAAATTGTACCCACCCTAGAGTCAAAACCCTGGGGTTGCAAAAATCTTCTCTTTTTTTTGGTACACCCTTTTCTGCTATTCCTAAATATGCATTTAGATTTTATACGGTATCAGCAAATTCACAGAAGTCCTTCAAATCATTATTATAATATCTTGGAAAATTCAAAATTGGTCAATATTTGACAGATTTTGTCTCGCCCCATAGGCCCTATGGGTGCAGGAGTCCTGAAATTTACAATTTATGTCCCCTTGTCCCAAAGATGCTTCATACCAAATTTGAAAAGAATTGGAATAGCAGTTATTAAAAAGAAGTTAAGAATAGTCAATTGTTAACGCACGACAACCAATTGCAACCTAAAAATACAGTATATGAGGTTATCATATTTATACTTGATTCCGTAAAATCGCAAATTTTTGTATGAATGCAGAATTCGTTGTTGGACATATCCACGAATTCAGGCCTTCTTTAAATCAAGCCCTAAAAACATTATTTTTCTCTATCTAAAGCTCGAAAATTTAAACCATGAAAAAGTAAAGATCATACAGTATTCAATTCCTAGAATAGTTTTATATTTTGGCCGCTAATGTCTATAGGACAATCGTTTTGCATTGTTTTGGTTTTATAAAGTATTAACTGTCAATATGTATCATTATATAGAACAATAAAATCACAAACAATATTTACTTACTTATACAGTGGTTTTTGTTTGATTATCCTCTGTATAAAGGACAACAGGTTCTGCGAAAAAATATTAATAATAACAGTCTTTATATAAACTTTTCACCAAACAAATAAGTATATATACAGAGAGAGAGAGAGAGAGAGAGAGAGAGAGAGAGAGAGGAGAGCTCACCTGTCCTAACAATGTTTACGTTAAAATGATTCAAATTCAACCCGAAACCGAATGCAGAGAGAAACTTACCGAACCACATTACCACTACTATGACCTTGTGAATGTTTCTTCAGCGTATTGGCCAGAGCTTGAGGGCCAATGTGATTAGATCAATTTTTCACTCGATACCATTTTACCTTGAATATTTCATTGTCCGTATATGTGGTTACGTCTAATTTGTTATTTTTTCCCATTTGTAGAATTTGATCTATTTCTCTCGATGGTATAAACAAACCTTTGATGCAGCGAGGTTTGTTATTTTTCAAATGACAAACATGTTCATCCAATTAGGCTTCATCCATTCTCCCGATAGATTAAATTTTTAGAATATAATTTATTAGCAAAGAAATGCTATCAAGTATGGGGGTTAGAGTACGATAGAGTCTTCGTACTGAATCATCATATATTATACACCAATACGATACCAAAATCGCACTTTTACGCGTTGTACATGTGCATTGTTCATTATAAATGGAGCACATTTACATGCATGTAGTATGGCTCTATTTTTGTTTCATCCATGCAACAAGTTGAAATGGTGTATATTTTCGCGAGGCTCTGTCGAGTGAATATATATATATATATATATATATATATATATATATATATATATATATATATATATATACACAATATTTCAACAATTTGAACAGTAAATAAAATAGTACATTATTACATACGTTTTATTTATCTCGAAATACTTATTTTCCTTTCTCTATTAAATATAACTTGCGCACAACAATTGAGGAGATGATATACACCACATGCATAAGGTAAAATAACCTAATTTCGTAGATCATTTTTATGAAAGGTGAAGGAAACGAACAGTGATCAATCTCACAACTCCTATAAGGAATACAAAACAGAGAGTTGTGCAAACACGGACCCTTGGATATACAAGAGGTGGAATTGGGTGCCTAGGAGGAGTAAACATCCCCTGTCGACCAGTCACACCCGCTGTGAGCCGAGACGGAGTTATCCGTAGTCAAAATCAGCGTAAGAATGGCCTAACAATCGGTATGAAACACGTAAGATAGCATTTGACCCAACGATTGGTTGAATTGGTAAGTAGATTGTTATAACGATCATAGAATTCGCGAAATGCTGACTTTAAACGAGACTGTTGAAACCCCTGCACCATCAACTTCAACTTGTTTGTCAGAAGCCTGCCTCGATTTAAAAACTGATCATACGGAGAACAACCTCTCGCGTATCGAATCAGTTGAGAGATATAAACACCATATGCAGGTGATAATGGAATATTGCTACATAAATATTGGAAGTTGACGATGATGTCATATGATTTTATTTCTGATAATCCTTTCCTTCAGTATTAAACATACAAAAGTCCAAAGTTAGAATTTGTATATTTCAGTTTATAACACAGAAATTGGGGTATTGTTTAGCATGTCATGTACCACAAGTGCACAAGTTCTAGTAAATTCAGGCACAAAACTTAACCAATCGGGGAAAAGGCATTCATGAGTAAGTGCTTCAAGCTTCGATTTAGGTAAGATAATTAAAAAGTTTGATTTTATGCATATTAATCTTCCAAAAGTGTTCTGTAGGGTACATTTCAATTTCATAAATAGACATATAGCCCTCACATATATCTATGCTCCTGGCTACCAATCTTTGACTTCATATATATTATGAATATGAAATTAAATGTATAATGCCTGATTTATTAATTACTGATCACATTTTGAATTCCCTTAAAAATTTAAATGGAGAGCATAGATATTTGTTTAGATTATGAAACTTGGTAAATTTTAAATGTTATTATAAAAGATTGCACGCGTATCCCAGGATGTTAACAATCATCCTTTCTCTCGCAGGTCAGTGTCAGTAGATATACAAACATTGAAAGAAGAAGGTCTTATCAAACATTGAAAGAAGGTCGTATCAAACAGTGTCTTCACACTGTAAATCAATCAGAAACACAGGAAATATATCAATTATATACAGGGTTCTGATTGATTCTACATTTTTTTTTGTCCTTTTAAAAATGGTAATTCAAACTTATTTTATTTCATTTGTTTATCTTTATCTTCTTTACATTCTATTGTAAGACTATTACTAAACAAGTTTTCCGATTTATACTATCATT
This sequence comes from Ostrea edulis, assembly GCF_947568905.1. NCBI lineage: Eukaryota > Metazoa > Mollusca > Bivalvia > Ostreida > Ostreidae > Ostrea > Ostrea edulis. Next base: position 42,508,593 of record NC_079164.1, read on the forward strand.
GTGTCTCGTCGGCTCGGATTTCGACATAAAGAGGTCATTGAAATGGAAGAAACTGAATCATACCCGGAGGAAAATCACGTGTCTGCGTGGGCGATCGCGATAACGATCATTCTTCATTTACATGTATACATGTATGAAATATTGTCTTTTAATAAGAACAAATATTCAAACAATACATTGGCTGAGTTATTCTAAGTTATTTAAGGAAAATATGTTTAGTAATTGTCTTTGGACTTAGCAAAATAGCTTGAATTATCAGTTTACATCCAAGTTTCTTATTTCTGTAGATAAGAGTACTACACTCATTATAACTTCTAGCATAGTAATGCAACAATGTAGCAAAATTACGAATACTCATGATCACCTACATTTCAATGACTTGGTGAAAAAACCTAAACCTAATTACAAATTTGTCTTTTCCTGGCCTAGTCTTTGTACCTGAATAGTAGTTGATTTCCAATCTGTCCCATCCTGGTTCCATAATTTTCCCCTTTACCATAACCTACATAATGAACTTTGAATACTGTTTCCGTAAAAGAATTTTTGCGACCGGTAGGGGACTATGTATTGCCATGCAATATTCTTCTCAAAATGCTTGTTTCACAATATATATGTTAGTGAAGTATTTCTTAGTGGAATGATCTATAATGTGGTCTATAACTATACACACAATTGATGTAAGGCTGACTGGTCGATCATTGCTCGCTAATGATTTGTTTTCCTTTTTGAATATTTCACTAATTCTGGCTAGTTTCCATTCCTTTGAAACCTCTCCTCACTCTTTCTAAATATGAAAATCAATGGTGTTGCCAATTCTCTGTGAAGTTCTTTATAACAATTATTCAAGCCTGTTGGTTTATCTAGCTTGAGCTTCTTCAGTACTTTGGTTATTCTCCCATCTTGTACTGCTATGTGCTCTCATTTTTGCACCCTGCATATATAGTTGAATCTGATGATAAAATACGTTTTTTCCTAGGGAGCTTTGGTACTCTGTCTCCTGAATTTCATTTGTTGTGATAACCAGATAAAAATTATTTGGTGTGTTTGTAATCCTACAATCGTGTTGGTTTTGTAATGCATTGGAAAAGGTAATTTTCTTAAAGACAGTTAATGAATTAATGCTCCTCTGAATTTTCACCTTTTGTACACACGTCTAACATTTCCCAGTTTATATAAGGGTAATTGAAGTCTCCTATAACTAAAAAGTGTGGTAACCTTTGGTCTTTGCGGGTTCTGATACAAGTTGAAGTAGTGCTTCATATTTCTCAATGGTATTGTCACACGGTGATCTGTCTATTCCTCCAACTAACAGTTCTTTAATCTCCTATTTTAACAGTGATAATCAAAGTCTCCTCAAATTTTCAATCCATCGTATGTTCCTTCGTTATCAACGTTTTGTGAACATAGAAAAAAAAATAAACATCTACCCATTTCATGTTGAATTTGGCTTGACTAAAATCCAGAGTGTTTTGCTTTCACTTTGTTTAATGGCTGTGATCGAAGAGTTATCCTCACGGATTCTTACTTGTAGTTCTCCAAGTTCATTTCTGAGAGAATCGGCGTTTCTGTGAAAGCATGATAATTTATTCACGTGGTTAAATCTATTCACAATATTGACAATTTCTTTTCTGTCTTTACTGTTTGGCTTTTATTTGGACGATTTTTCTTGCCCAGAGTGGGGGTCCTTACTCAACGCCAGAATTCCTGTCAATCCCTTCGCTAATGTGTGCAGTTGCTTTTCGTTTTCTCTTGCTGTCTTTGTAAGGTCTTAAGCATTACTTGTTACTAGATTCTCTAATATGGTTTCTACCTTTATGTTCTTCTCCAGATTTGATAGCATAACTAAGAAAGGATGGTGAGGTTTGTCCTTTCCTAGTCTGGTTACTGTGAGAATTTCCTTTGTTTTAACCCGAGTTTTACAGATTTTTAGATATATCTCTCACCTTTTCTTTATCTTGATCACGAAGTAGTCTATAATTTTTCTCCTTATTTCCTCGTAAGTTATATATGATCATATTGCACTCTCTGATTTTTATCTCATTCATCTCAGACTTACTCCCAACAGATTCTCCGGTTTCGTTTCCCTGATATAGACACTTAGTTTGTTTTTCTAGCTAAAACACAAAATAGACCTAGACATCACGTGGTGTCAGAAACTCGGGTAGAAAAGACGCTAGATAGAAGAGAAAATGTCGATCTTTATTGTTCAGAATATGGAGGTGATGTTCCTGGAGGCTGAGGATAAGAAAGAAGAGTTGTTTGATGCAACGGTACATTTTCATTTGCGGATGATCGTTGACATGTTTTAAATATCAAAATTGAACATGGAAAAGCGATTCAACTGAAATTTCAAAACCGAACATGATCCTGGCAATAAGTATAGACTTATCATATTCTATTGTCCTATTTTTTAATTATTATCTATTTTCATTATGTATAAACTGTTGACATCAGATTTTTCATGCAAAATATCATGCAAATGAATTGGCTTGGGACAGAACGCAGAATATTATGCAAACAACGATAGGGGCGTGTATTGCATACTAGTAGGCGGATCCAGGAATTATCCCACATCTTACAACAAGCAAAGGGTACTGAGGACCTATTTTAACCTTTTTTTGACATCATAGACAGTTGCTTCTTCAACAAAAACGGAAATATTCATATCTAGTTTTCAGTCATCCAAAAAAAAAATTACTTTGTTAAACACCGCTCTGATTCCACGCACAAGTATAAAAATATGCTGGAGTTCCTCATTGACAATATCTTCCTACTCTTTGGTGATGTTTTTATATTTTTATGAAGCAGAATTTATTCAAAACTTCTACGTGAGAAGAAAAGATTTCATGCTATGGCCTTCAGTTCGACATTTAGATATATCAACAATAATAATTTTCATATGTCGATTCGATATATCCGTGTGAACTCGAAATAAAAGACACCATGGAATCGTCCACTTCTGCTTCATACTTAGATATTTTATTGAACGTAGATACATGTATTAACGGCAAACTAACAACTCAGCTTTATGACAAGCGGGATGATTTGAGTTTCTCCATCGTCAACTTCCCATATTTATGTAGCAATATTCCATCATCACCTGCATATTATATGTATATATCTCACCTGATTCGATACGCAAGAGCTTGTTCTGCGTATGACCAGTTTTTAAATCGAGGCTGGTTACTGTCAAACAAGTTGATGGTGCAGGGGGATTTCAACAGTCTCGTTTAAAGTCAGCATTTCGCAAATTCTATGGTCTTTATAATAATCTAGTTTCCCAATACAACCTATCATTGGGTCAAATGCTGTCTGACGTGTTTCATACCGATTGTTGAGCCGTTCTTGGCACACTAATTTTCACTACGGATAACTCCGTTTACCTGATCAAGATACAGGGCTCACGGCGGGTGTGACCGGTCGACAGGGAATGGTTTAATCGCCGATGCCAGATAGCTCAGTTGGTTGAACATCTGACTAGCAATTGAGGGGACCAAGGTTCAAATCCTAGTATGATCCGTTAGCGTATTGGTTGTACATAGCAGCACACGCGTAAAAGACAGGCTTGTATGGTATCATTTGGAGGGGTACAAATAAAACAGGATATATATGTAATTCGTATTTTAGCACTGTTGTTTTTTTATCATTTATGCAGAAATGTGTTGTGTCATATCAAGGTTCAAAAGACCAAAGGTTTCTTTCTGACAAATTATGACTGGTATTGTGAATACATATTTTCACAAAGTGTTTCTGTAGCTTGACATATTTTCAAAAGTTATTTTTAGTGGGATCCACCCCATGATCAGTAGCGAATTTAAAGGGGGCGCAGCCGGCGCCCCCCCCCCCCTCCCTAAAATTTTCAAATCTAAGGTAAATCGTGGTATCTTGTTTAGAAAAATGTACTAAACGATAAAAGGAGCAACAAATTCTTCCATTCCCGGAGAAATAAATGACAAAATATTTTGATTTCTCGAATTACTTTATTGGGAGAACTTAATTTTTTCCCAAACCCTTAAAATTTGCGTCATTTTATTAATTTCACCTTATCAAAAATGATAGAAAAAAGTACAAATGGCTAAGTAGGAGACATATTTCAAGCCCTATAAAATCTGTAAAATCCAGGAGCTTCCAGGATTCCCCCCTCCCCCTGCCTCACAAAGTGGCGCCCCCGTAACCGCAATTCCTGGATCCGCCCCTGATGGTATTCTTCATTGTAAATATCGTCTAAAAGTTATAAACATGTAAGGATATTGCATAGAATCTTCTAGCTAGAAAGCTACTTTATACCATGGAATAGACTTTTAGAATGACATTAATTAGAGACTAAAAAATGATTACAGTCCGGCTCAAGTACTCTGTTGGTATATGTGTTATCTACCTTACACCAGTGATGAGAATACTCATATTTTAACATGGATAATCTAAGCTATTCCCTGCGGATTAAATGGTTGCTTTACAATTACAACAAGGTCATAACAAATGAGATTTTATCTAAGTGTGTTGGATCACCGATAATACAGTCTCCTTGCAATCTAATTAAATCCAGACTTCTTAGATCCGCGCCGTATACTCTGCGATTGTGAGCGTATATAGGATTTGATTTTAATTAGATTGAGTCTCCTTGCTGATAACATACATATAAAAATAGCAGCTGCAAGTGAGCGTCTAACATAGACGTATCTTGAAACCTTTATAATTGATTTTAGATCCACCTTTTAATCATTTTTAAAACTTCGGCTTGCTGCCAAGGATTGCACTTTCAGCGTTTTCTTACCTAAGTTACCACTCCCTTCCTTAATACAATCTCCTCCATTTTTGTTTCACCTGAGGTATATGCTCAAGTGAGCTTTTCTGATCACCTGTGTTCGCCATCCGTCCATCACTCTGTCCGTAAACTTGACACATTTTCGAGAATCCAGTTTGAGAGTCCTGAAGCACCAGGCCACTTTCAACCAAACTTACATCCTCGGGTTAGGGGACTTAAAACTCTTCAAATGAAGGATCACGCACTTCATAAAGGGTAAATTCTTAAGAAACAGTGAAAATGGTGGTGTCTTTTTAAATCATTTTCAAGAACCACTAGACCAGAAAAAACAAAATTTCTGTGAAAGCTTCCTTAATGAGTTGAGATTCAAAATTGTTCAAATCATGCTCCCAGGGTGTAGGGCGGGGCCACAATAGGGGATCAAAGTTTTACATGTGGGGATATGAAAGGTGAAGATAGCGAACAGTGATCAATCTCATAACTCCTATGAGCAATACACAATAGATAGTTAGGCAAACACGGACCCCTGGACACATAAAAGGTGGGATTAGGTGCATAAAAGGAGCAAGCTATATGTCTTCTCAAGAACAACAGGGTCATCATTAGTTTATGAACATGTAAGAATCCTCAGGAAGTGCATTTATAAAGTTTATAGTATATTTATTAATTGCACCGTGGGATAATGAAAGTGAAGATAACGAACAGTGATCAATCTTATAACTCCTAGAAGGAATACAAAATAGAGTGTTGGGCAAACACGGACCCCAGGATATACCAGAGGTGGCATCAGGTGCTTAGGAGCAGTAACCCCTGTCGACCGGTCATGGGAATATACAGAATTAATTTTTAAATCGTTTTCTCATGAACAACAGCGACATGATTAATCATATTACTATACAAGCATCACGGGATAGTGCAGATTTAATTTTCTTCAAACCATGAACCCTAGAGGTGCTACGATAGGGGATAAAAGCTTCACACGAGGCTGTATAGGAAATATCGTTAAAACTTTTCTCCAGAATAGCAGGGTCATGTTTACTCATTATTAATATGTAAGTATCCTCAATTAGTCTACGTTCAAGTTTGCTCATTTCATTTCCAGTGGGGGTGGGGGTGGAGGTGGGGGGTGTTGTTGTGTGATGAAACCACAATAGAGGAGCAACGTTTAATTTCTGGAAATGATATAGGAAAATTTTATGAAATATTCTTCTCACGACCACCAGGGTCATAATTAGTATGCGATCACTATCAGGTAGTGCAGATTTCAGTTCATTCAAATTATGTCCCTAGTGGTGGGGCGGGGCCACAACAGAGGATCAATCTTTTACATGACACTATAATGAGGGGTTTGTTTTAACATCACAATCTTCTCAAGATCAAGATGGCCACGATTTGACATGATATGCAAACATCCTCAGGTACTGTAGATTTATTTTTCTTTCAAATCATGATGAGATGTTGAGTGTTCTCCCTTGTGGCGTCATATAAATACAACCTATCACTGGGTCAAATGCTGTCTGACGTGTTTCATACCGATTGTTAGGCCGTTCTTGGCACACTGATTTTGACTACGGATAACTCCGTTTACCTGATCAGGATATAGGGCTCACGGTGGGTGTGACCGGTCGACAGGGGATGCGTACTCCTCCTAGGCACTCGAATCTGCTGTTTGTGTACTCTAACTCGTGCCACGAGTCTTCCCCGTTTGTCCAATGTAGGACTCTTTGCACAATATATTGCAATTCATGTTGGTGTTCAGTGTTATTTTCCTTCCAGTTTGTAATATGATGTTTTCCTGTTCTTCAATATACTCACAAGTTCCACATCGCGGATCTCCACATATGTATGGTATATATATGAGATACTTACAGGTAATCACACTACATTACCGGCGCTTTATATTACCGTTTAAAAGGTGATGTATTGCTAACACGTTCAGTTCTCCGTAGAAATATTTTTATTTATGTCTGTGGGGAATAAGCTATATGTTTGATATTGTAAAGGTGACACTGCATACTGTTATAAAAGAGAATAAATAAGGGGTTGTTTCTATCTAGAATGAAATGGAAAAGAAAAATGACATTTTCTGTGGGGGAAGACTCAGTGCACGTCCTATTTTCGACATACTAAAGCGGCTCGAAATAAGTTAATTCTGTGACTGATAACGTGATGGGGTTGTTCAAATTTTGACTTTTTAAATTACAATGCTATAAAACTCGTATTTATACTGTGCAAATGTTTATTTGTTCTTGGCAGTTTTGTTATCTAACACTTTTTTGGATGGATTTAGAATTGAAGGATGTCAAACAGAGAAAGATTTCAGCTCTAAGAGGTGCTGGTATTGTGTAATTTTCTAAAACAAAAACAAAATTGTATCATAAATTGAGTAAACTGTGTACAAAGGTAAAGCCTTAAGTATTCTCGGTAAAATTAAATTCTTTTGTACATCTTTACCAATGATTTAAGTCCTAGATATTACTAACTTGTAAGGTCCTATTAGTATACTCGTCCACAAGCTGACAGATGTAATAAAAAAAAAATAGATTTGATGACAGCTTGAAAGTGGATGTTTGGAACTGATAAAGCATGGAGCAAAACAGCTGTGTGGAGCGTTGCAGCAAATGCAGACGAAGAGATTCAGGCATTTAGGTTATACACAAAGTATCCCGATTGCATAAATCACGGCCTCTTAATATTCATTAGTTGCAAAGGAATTAACATTAGGTTGCAGAAATTATTTAAGTTGATTAAACTTTTAGAATAAGCCATTTGCATATAATAGAATAAAAACAAAAAATATTTACCAACGGAATTCTTTTTATTTAAAAAAAAAATAATGAAATAAAAACTTTCACTGTATTATCATACAAGCTTAATAATTGTATGTTAGACCTTGTTTTTTATATGATTATTTACTGCAGTATAGGACGTCTCCAGTAATGAGTGCCCGCGGTGATGTGCCTTCAAACTACAATATAAAAGTGTTGTAACTACCTCAACATTGTATGGAATAACAGTTTATATTTACAGCAAAAAAAAAAAAAAAAAAAACAAAAAAAAAACAAAAAAAACAAAAAAAACAACAACAACAAAAACACCAAAAAAAAAAACAAAAAAAAAAAAAAAAAACAAAAAAACAACTTGCACTGATGGAACAGTATTTTACATACATTACATAATGATCAGTAGTCTAAGAGCATGAACTTCGGCTTAGATACGTTTTTTATGGAATCTGATGTGTCCGATAGTTTGCTTCATTTTCTGAAAAGTTGAACCATAAGATAAACTCTAGAAATTCCGGGTCTTGTCCAATAAGTGTGTCACAAGGGACTTTTCGTATGTCCATCCTGGTTATGGTGTTTATCCGTTTTCTCTATTTTGAGTTTCCATAAAGTCAAAAAGAAATACTGTAGTTTTTGAATAGAAATTACTGATTGAAAAATCCATCTGGTTTCAGAATGTGTCGAAGAGAGCTCGATTCAGTAAGTGTACCGTCGACAATATACTAACACTGTGACACAGGGAAACATGATTAAATATTTGGTTTAATTAATATATATTGAAGGGAAAACCAAACAATGAAATTAAGGTAGAGACCGATAGCAACCACGTGATCAGTAAAAATCGTGTATTTTCACGTGAAATTATTTTTTGGAATTCCGTACATCGCCATAGAGTAGTTGAAAAACAAAAAGGGGTTCCGAAAGTACAAGTTGTTGCTGTGACTGAATCGATGATTGAGAGGGTCGTCTCGACGAAAGATATAGAAATTTGGCCATAGTTTAGATTAGGAATACGTCAATGTAATAATAGTGGACTAAATGTTTCGTCCGTGCAGAATGGCACTTTTTACCTCACGAAATTCACCACCATGCATAGCTGCGCTACGTAAACAAAGTTGTTGATGTAGCGTGATCGTGATGTCCGAGTGCTGCGAGTTTCAATACTGTTTATGTAGTCATTGAGAGTTTAAACAAAGTTTCTTCTGAGAAGAGGAATTCGATGGATGCATTCAACGTGGACAACGAAATCATAATTTCGTTTGGTAAGTGAAAAAAAATGGCAAATTGAATTTGTATTCAACCCACTTTTCCTCTGCTATTTCACAACGCGATTTTATAATAACATATATAAACGCACAATTTGGAGCTGTTTCATTTTTTGTGCATTTATGTATTCCATATGTGCCCAAAATATAACTCCTACATGTGCATGTAATTGTAAATGGATGTCATGTATATGCCAGATTTGAAAAAAAAATAGGGCTCTCACAAGTTTGAGGGGGGGGGGGTTGCACTAAAATTCTATTTGGTATAAATGATAGTACTTATAGTATCTTGAAATTTCATTGACCTAAGAGATATTTCAAATCTGAGGTTTCATGTTTCATGCAAGCATGTAGGTCTACAAAACTTTATTCAAAATATTTGTAAAATCACAAGCCCCCCTCATAGGCAAATAAATGTATTGTATGAAAATAAGATATGTATGTCCTTCTCTTGACCCACACTCCGTAAAGGAGACAGGTCTGATAAATCTAGAGTTGACTTGTTTTGATATTATTAGAATGAACTGGCAGTTTATGAAAACATATCTGTCATCTCATATTGTAATATGATAATTAGGATGTTTATTCACCTCATTAAGGACCCAGGGGTGGGAGGGTATGTACAGTTTAAATAGAAGGTAACTATAACAATATGAAATAAATAACAATCATGCAGATGTACTACTACTGCAAGAGTTCACATTGCTGCACTGCACACATTTAACATACATGTAGTGTTACATATGTAATACTGATTTCAGACAAGATTTTAAAAATTAACATAATAAAATACATGTTATGTGTGTAATTTTCAATATATCAGCATTTTAAAGTTCACTAAACATGCATTGAGACACACAATTTTAAAATTGACATTGTCTGACACAGTATAATTAATGATTAATACTGACTGTGCAAATATTAATTATGATGATTTTTTTCTAAGCATCATCCTAAGGACCAGTGCAAGTTGAAGTGGGCTTCCAGCCAACAACTTCAACAGCAATTTGCCATGAAAATCAGCAAGAAAGGTACAATATTTTCTATCTTAGTAAGATAGAATTTTTCATTTTAACACCAGACATTTATCAAGACAATTCTTAGTATATTAGATATTCATCTTTTTTTCAATATTTGAATATACAGAATATATTTTTTATAACAGGTACTTCATTTACATTGATGATGTCATATCCCCTGGACCCCACAACTTTACAGGTTACAGAGAAAATTCAAGAACTTCTGCACAATGTGGGACTCGGATAGAATCAATAATGTATTTGTGAGCCCAGATATATTGTGCAACATACTAAAGTGTGAATTTAATGGAAAACAAGTACATGTACTCATGTATTACATGTCTTTTTTAAAGACAATAATATTGTATAAATATAGAGGAAGTGTCATTGTTGATTATTCTAAGTTTTTGATATACCAAAATCAGTAAACATTTGTAAATGAAAATAAAATACCAATTTTATAACTTTAATCAATGTGTTTGAATTTCTCATTTTCTAACCCCCCTCCCACCCCACCCCCGTTACACACACTCAGTGCATATATACTGTGAATGCAATATGCATGCATTCTAAGTTATCCAAGCGAGTTTTTGTTTCAGTGTGAGACTACAAGTAGGACTCATAAACTTATGAAGAGACATATATATTTGTGAGAGCAAGATAGCTGATATGAGCCTTGAGATCAATGGGTCGAGCCGCGGTGGTGGTCTAGAGGTTAGAGCGTTCGCCCCGCATGCGGAAGGCCAGGGTTCGAACCGGCGCGAGCCCCCCTAAAATTTTCAAGTTTAAAGTAAATCGTGGTCTCTTGTTTAGAGAAATATATACGATAAAAGAAGCCATAATTTCCTCCACTCTCAGAGAAATAAATGTCTGACAAAATCTTTTGATTTATTGAATTACTTTTAGTGGGAGAACTGCTACTTTTTCCAAAAACCCTTAAAATTTGCGTTATTTTATTAGTTTCACCTTATTAAAAATGACAGAAAATAATAAAAATGACTACATAGGAGACATATTTTAAGCCCTAAAAAATCTGTAAAATCCAGGAGTTTCTGGGGAATCGCCCCCCTCCCTTCAAGGCGGCCCCCAGACCCCTGCCTCATACAGTTGCACCCCCCCCCCTCCCAACTTCAATTCCTGATCCGCCCCTGAAATAGCTTATAGAAACCTTCTTATTGTCATGTTCAATTTTCAAAGAGGTAATTTGGGAATGCTTAAACATTCTAAGTTATAAAAAGGTCAGTAGTTTATCTCTGCTGGCTGAATCTTTCTTCTCAATGCACCGAGTGCAATTCATGACGTCTATGTTCCTGCTCATTCTTTCTCCTCCATACCATACAGTATATTAAAGGGGTTGGGATGTAATGGAGACATTTGTTTTAACAAATATAAATTGTATTTCAATTTTTTGTGGGAATTTTTATTTGGGAAAACTCTTGATATTAATCATCAAATATGATGACGTATGATAAATCTATATTCTGAGTGTAAGTGCACAAAGGTCAACAACGAGAACTACAACAAAATATAAGCTACAATTTGAAATACATACTTTCTGTATTATATTTATTAATTTAAAAAAGGTATTACAAAGAATCTTCGAATTTCAGCAAGCTGTTTTTGATGGATTGTTTACAACATCTTTTAATAACCCATTTTCTTACGAAAATGTGTAGTTTGTTAAAAGGGGGTGGGGTTAGGAATTTTTTACTAGTTCCATATTGAACCCCATTATGGTGTATAATTTTTTTCATATATTTTACTGACTAATAGACTGACCACTTAATGAAATAAAATAAGAAATTTGATGGGTAATTTTTTTGCAGCTTAAGCAAAGGTATGACCCTGTGTGCAAATATTGTGCACTGTTTTAAGGTAATTGGCCAATGTAGCTCTGTTGAAGTAATGTTGTTGCATGTTAATAATGATTGCTGAACTTGAAATTGATGTGTAATATACAATTATGTGAAAGGTTGTTTGGAACCATATATGACAAGTTATGATCCTTTTTACAATAAAAATGTTATAGCTCTATTTGTATATTGCTCTCTACTTATTTTTCTTCACTTTTTACGCTTTACAAGGACTAAAGAAGGTGTTGTTAAAATCGCCATATTTCTCAAAAACAAGGTCGATTACCTACATTGATTTTTTATTATGTTTTATATCGAAGCTTCATCATAAACATATATCAAAATAAAAAAAATTCAATGGTTAATTTTTTTAGCATCAACCTATCAATCTCTACCTTAAGATAAGCCCTTAGTATGCGTCGTAGCTAATCATGTTCTTTACAACGGAAGGGCGGCCGTACTTGAGTTCAGAGAGCTTGCCTGGATGTCGTTACCCGGTATCTGTGATAATCTAACCTGCACCCATTAGTCGGCTTTAAAATAAATATCACAAAACAATTTCAAATTCTTCGAATTCGACGTTTACACTGAAAATCAACTTTATTTTATAATCAAATTCCAGATATTGCAATTACAGCATTTAGTGACTCATTGATATGTGTGTGTGGGGGGGGGGGGGGGGGGGAGGGGGGGGGCGGCAATTTGAAGATTTAAATTGATCACGAAAAATAATCTTACAGAAAAGATTTTGATTTTTAACATTTTATTGTGGTTTCTTCTTAGGCACAGAGATAAGTTGTCCTTGTGAGGAGCTCCCTATAGGTCAAGCTGATATGCTTCCTCTAGACCAATTGTCATAAAAATATATTTAGTCAGTAACTGTACATATATAAATAGGTTTAATTTATCACATAGATGGCTAAAATCTTATATTGGTGCATTCAATGACAACAATACAAAAACTTCTTGACATGGAGCTGCTTTACTATATGATCAACAGGGAAATTATTCTTTACTAAATATAAATACACCGGGGGGGGGGGGGGGGGGGGGGGGGGGTGCCAACAGCGATTTCTTTCCTTGTGTTTATTGGTGTAAGAATAGAAATTGAAAGTAGCTGTTTACTTTCATTCATTATCATAACTTTGCTTCAGCTAACATCTATGTTCCTTCATGTAGGAAACACGTTAATAACATGTCTCCTTAATGCTGAAAGATAATATACCAAGCATTACTCTAAAGGCTTTCAGAAAAAAAAAAGTTCTATGTCCCAGAAAATTAAGAATTGCCTTGATACGATTTTCATTACCTCAAAGATACAGTATTAGAATTGAGCCGATTAACAGATGTTATTCTGTTAATGAAATGAAGACAACATTTTCCTATATAACGTATGATACTGACACATCACAGGGACTGGACTATAACATGTAGGAGAAATCATAACAATTAGACATGGTGGAATATTGATCTGAGTTCAAAAAGGCTTGAAACTTTTGAAACAATTAAAAATTGCATGATAGATTCTAACATGGTTTTAAATTACGGGTCTTGTCTGTTATTTGGCAAAACACAATTTATTCACATTCATGATTTAAAAATAACTGAATATTTCCAAGATACCTCCTCATCTAAACAGGTCGATTAAAATCCGTGTATAACCCATCAATCCATGCGCATTTCTATGCTACTTAGTAACCTAAGAAAACTAAGACCACACATCTAATTTGTTATTTACATAAAGCCTTCACACTGAGACTTTTGCAGGTACTTTATTGGAATAGAAATTACATAAGTTGCAATGTTAACAAGGAATTCAACACAGATTTCCATAAAAAAAAACAATTTGATAAGTTCTTGTTTGCTTTATCTGTGGATATCAAAGTCAAAGTAATATTTCAGAGGGTCACAGAGGTCAAGGAGAAGGTTAAAATATATCAGATAACCTTATCCTTTGTCAACCATAATCTCTCTATCCCGATGTGGTTTAAGACAGGTGTACGATTGATTTATTATACAGTCTTTTTATGAATAGAAAAGGGAGATCCCGTGTTGCGACAGGCGTTGAGACGAAAAAGAACCCTCACTACAACGACCGAAAGTGTGATGCATAGGTCAACAATTGTGGTACTGAACCTAATACTGGGGACGTCTCTACAGGGACGTGCAGCAATAAACAAGCAAATAACACAAATATGTACATGTATTTTTATCACACGACAGTACTTTTCCCAGGTTCATAACACGGGTTCGGAAAAACGAAATGAACTCGTAGCACAGGTTCATAATTATGCAAATTTGGTAGGTCAATCATTCAAGCGCCATATAAACAAAACAACATGTCATCCTTTGAAATTGTTAACATTGACGATAAAAGACCTTGTTTTGTCACCAAGGTTGTTCCAAGAGGATTTTGTGTCTTTCATGAAGGGAAAATAATTTCAAGTTTCTTCAAACCGTGACAGCGACGACGTCACAATCGACTTTTAGAGATATCTCTTACACTTAAAGAGATATCTCTTTCACTTTAAGAGATATCTCTTTCACTTAGAGAGATATCTCTTATACTTTAAGAGCTATCTCTTTCATTTAGAGAGATATCTCTTTACGTTAAAGATATATCATCCCACCCCCCCAGATTTTGACAGTATGTTGTTTCACAAATGAAGAAAAAATAAATAAGGTAACACACTGAAAAAGACTTCAATTATAATTCAACCTCTTTCAAATTCTATTATTTTATTCTGGCTGGTATGGTAAGAAAAGATTTTATGAGCCCATCCAATGAATAAAAGGTACACCCCCTCCCCCCGAAAACAACATTGTAAAAGATAAAATAATTTTTTGAACAATTTCCCCCGAACATAGCCTTTTTAAATCGAACGTGCTTTTAATCGAACTACATATGTTTAAGATAACTGAATTTGAATTTGAGTTTAGTTCTACACCTGGTACAATGTATATTTATGTATCACATCAAATTTTAAAGCGAACGAGTCCGGTGAAGAAAAAAGTTTTGACTCATTTGGGAGAATCTATATGTGAAAGTTCGTACATTTACCGATATCCTGCGGATTAGTGTTGAAACTGAAGAGATACAGCAGGAAAGAAAGATTGAAACAAAACCAATGTTAACTAGGGGGAAGTTTACGACCAATAGTATAAAGAAGAATTAACAGATTTATTTCATAATATATGAAATAGCTATAAAGCTAACACAGAATTTATGCTTGAATGGAATTAAAAGTCATCTCATTATTAATCCAAATGTTTAGCTATACTAGTATTTAGCTAAAGAATTAACTGTCAGAAGTCCTCCCTATTTAGGATTGGAGTGCTGCGGTTACTAAGTCTCCTGTTAGTTAAAAAATGATAAATCAAACAAAAGATGTTTAACTTGTTGACTAAATAAAATCATAAATTATTATTGTTTTATACATACCACACTCCCTGTTGTAAGTACGCACATACACGGTATTATGTGTAAATATGTGTACATGACGTTTTACCACGGGGGGGGGGGGGGGGGGGGGGGGGGGTATAAACCACGTGTGTTCTTTTCATTCTCTACCCATAGGTGTCACTGCTCGTTAACACCTCTGTCATTGCCGAAATTTCGAAATTCTTGTAAAATGTCTTGTAAACTCTTATATTAACGTTTAACTAAATTCGCTTAATCAATTTATGATGCAAAATTTTAAGATAAAGTTATTTTATCGCTTGTAAAAAATTCCCAACCAAATTGTTGATTTTAATCAAAATGAAGCACCCCCCCCCCCCCCCGATTTTACCGTTATCTTATCTACATTTTTAAATTCGGTTCCGTTTCGTTTTCCGTTCAGTGTTTTAGCAACACCCTGATAGCTGCAATCCCGTGGGAAGATTTTGCTTTTACCGCATGTGATATGTATACATGTACAGGTAACAAAAAACGAAGATAATAAATTGATGGAATATGCGAGCTAAACTAGATTTCGCCTCTCGGCAACTTGACAATGTTACCCTAATCACCTCTTTAACCTTTCCCGCCATTTGTACACTAGAAGTATTTTGCTTGGTTAAAAAATAGGGTTATATCATTTCAATGACAATGCAACAGGGAGAAGTCATTATGGTCACCAGGGGGGGGGGGATCTAAAGAGATATTTCTTTAGATTAAAGAGATATCTCTTTTTGAAAATTTAAAAAGATATCTCTCTAACTTAGAGAGATGTCTCTTTTTACATCGATAGAGAGATATCTCTCTACGCTAGAGAGATATCTCTTTCTCTCTGAGAAATATCTCTCTAGCTTTGAGAGATATCTCTCAAAGAGAAAAAGATATCTCTCAAGCGTAAAGAGATATCTCATTTATTTAAAGAGATATCTCTTTAAACAAAAGAGATATCTCTTTTGTTTTAAGAGATATCTATTTGGTTAAAGAGATATCTCCCTAGCGTAAAAAGATATCTCTCTAACTTACAGAAATTTCTCTTTAACCAATAAAGATATCTCTCTTATTTAAAGAGATATCTTATTTTACGAATAAATGGTAAAAGGGCTTGCCATAATCCTCCCGTACAATCCAGAATTCAACACTTGGGATAAATATTTTTTAAAAAACAGTTGTCTGTAAATATATTTCATTTAATGCATCAATTATAATAATGTATTAAAGACACCTTAAATTCATGTACGTGAACATAGCAATAATTTCTGCCATGAATTCTTCCGTGTCAATGTCTCTCTTGTTCTAGAGTTTATCCGAGATGGTGAACACTAGCCCCTAGCCACATACACATGGGTAATTTCAAAATGAAAGAATCCCCGAGTAACAAAGAATTAAGTGTATGACTATATGTTTTACTGATGATGGGGAAAAAGAGGTATTAACTTTATTAAAGAGATAGCTCTTTAACGAAGAGAGAAATGTCTTAAAAGATATTTGTGCCGTATTTATTGGATATTTTCAAATGAAATAAAGTATATGTAGTTAATATTTTGAATGCAAATTATACAATTTAACTCGATCGAATTTAAAAGCAATCAAGTTAATTTCTTATTTATCTATTTGTTATCTTAGTAGGATAATAAACGCTCTATTTTTAAATATCCATGACGTGACGTTGCAAGCAAAGTAAACCATTCTGACGACGTGTAAGTGTGGATGACCCGCACGCTGTTGTCGGAATACCGGTACTTTACAGTCCGTTCAGGCACAGTGTAAGGAAAACCACTTTGAGCAATGAACGTGTGAAATGAAGGAGAGTTAAATGTCTTGTTTGACATAAAATCATTTTTGATACGACTGCGTGTGATAAAACGACCCCCCTCCCCCCTCCGTGGTGTTTCTAATAATACGTTCCCCCATGCGCTTGCCCACATCCACCATTAACGTCAATCCTTCATAGATATGCATCAGAAAATCACCGTTTCAATCCTGCATTGAATCGACCAGTACTTCGTAATACCAGTCAATAGTTTGTCAAATTGTTAGATATTATTTTACATAGTTTATCATACTGACAACCTGTTTAATGCGTCACATGTACCGGTACCTTTAAACGTAAAGAGATATCTTTAAAAGCTAGAGAGATGTCTCTTTAATCTAGAAAGATATCTCTTTAACTTATAGAGATATATCTTAACCTTTAGAGAAGTTTCTTTAACATAAAAAGATATTATTGTTATTATTATTTTATTCATTTATAAAGCGCAAAATTACTTTTATAGTTTCTATGCGTTGTATAATGTTTGTGCTAATAATCAATGATAATATAATAATAAAAGGCCTGCAAGAGCTATAAAGGAAATAGTAAAATGACAAAGTGGTTGACTTTGACGACAAGATACAATTGGCATACAGGTATTCGTATGCTAGATCAAAATTTAGATTGCAAGAGCTTGTACATGGAATCCTTGATATTGCACTGAATTTTATATTCACAGGCCATGTTCACGCTTGAACAAGAATGTTTTTAGGTTCTTGTGGAATGATCCATGTGCTTCAAGCTCTCGAAGTTCCAGTGTCAGTTTATTCCACAATTGTGCACCTAGTGTTTTTATGGCTCTTGCACTGTATTTATTTGATGGTGTCTTCACTACCAGTTTCCATTGGTCGGATGATGATCTCAAGGTCCTATGTGGCTGGTAAACAGGGCATAGCTCTCTCATGTATGCTGGTGATGAGAAAGAGTGTAGTGACTTATGTATGGTTGTCAGCACTTTAAACACAACACGTTGCTTGACAGCCAGCCAGTGTAGTTGTTGAAGTACCGGCAAAATATGTTGTCTGTAGCATGTTCTTGTGAGACAACGTGCAGCGTTGTTCTGAGCCTATTGTAGTCGGTGCAAGGGGCGATCGGTCATGCCAAGCAGGAGGGCACTGTGATAGTCAAGGTGGGATATGACTGTTGCATTGATGACCTTCTCTGTATCGATACAAATTAAATATATCTCAAAGTTAAACAGGTACATGTATATCTTACAGATTTTCAGTGAGATATATTTCTAACTTTGAGAGATATATCCTAAAGCTAACGAGATATTGTTTCATTAGCCTGATCAGTACTTATACTCAACTCTCCTGGAATGTGTTCAGTCCAAAAACGGATGTTGTAACCATTAAGCGCCTCATGAATTTCATGAGATTAGTGTTCTTGGATTGATTGATCGATTGATGTTTTCCGCCACACTCAACAATTTTTCAGTTATCTGGTGGCGCCCAGTTTTTATTGGTAGAAGAGAGAACCCAGATACAATGTACCTGGGAAGAGACCACCGACCTTCCAAAAGTAAACTGGGAAACTTCTCACTTACCGGCGCGAGCGGGATTCGAACCCGCGCCGACAGAGGTGAGAGGCCGTGTGATTTTGAGCGCGATGCTCTAACCACTCGGCCACGGAACATATGTACGAGTACAGTGTTCAATTGTTTGGATGCAGTGCAATTGAACAGTTAGGTAGATTGCCTCCCCAAATCAACTTGCAAAAATATAATACTGCAACTGGTTACTTGTAAATGTACCAAATAATTTCTTGCCAAATACACAGCCTATATTGCTCGCATCTGTGAAGAAAATGTGCAGGGATGCTGAAGAGTATATGATGGTTTGGAGGAAGAGAGACCCACCATTAAAATATTCCAAAAATGTGCCAATTTGGAGGTCAGAGCGCGCCTGTAATTTCACTTTTCGGTGATAGTGAGGCTTGGAGAGACCTATAGTAAGGTCAGTAAAGTGTCTGAGGAACGTAAGGCCCAAGAACAACGTTGCATACAAAATTAAGCATACCCAACAGTGACTGCGATTCACAAAAAGTTGCATAATGCTTTGACTGGATTTTGTTGTTGTTGTTGCTTGTTTGTTTAAAGCGTTCCAGTTTGTTCCTAGGCAGACGAACATTAAAGTTTATTGTATCTAGTTTGAATCCATGAAAGGTAAGTGTTGTAAATGGGTTCACTGTCTTTCTGATTAAATGGGTAAAATTCTTTTGAACAATCCCAGCACTTTAGCCGTAAAGCGAAATGCCATTAACGCATTGTAACATTCTGATGAACGAGGTGGACCAATGAGTAGAAAATCATGCAAACTATGCACACAGAAATCCATTGGGGGCTGAACTAAAGTTTTCAAACAAAGTACATGAATGATTAAATCCAAAGGATAATGCTTTTTCAACCATAAACCTAAATAATTCGGAGTCGTCAGATTTATGATTGCTTACTTGTACATGCGTTTTCGAGATCAGTCTTTGCCAAAGGGGTCCCTCTTCCTAATGTCTGAATAATGTTGAGTTAATACACGTAGTTTAATATTTCACAACTTTGTATTTTTTTATTATTATTTTTTTTGTTGGCATTTTCAAAAGTCAAGGGTTATTGATTCGTTACCTCGCACTAACCCTTGACATCAGTCACCATTCAAAACATGGGACTC
This sequence comes from Ostrea edulis, assembly GCF_947568905.1. Taxonomy (NCBI): domain Eukaryota; kingdom Metazoa; phylum Mollusca; class Bivalvia; order Ostreida; family Ostreidae; genus Ostrea; species Ostrea edulis. The sequence continues at coordinate 42,528,193 of NC_079164.1, forward strand.
GAAACGAAGCATATGATTGGTGTTGCAGCCTGTAGGGTTCAGCCAATCAGACAACGATTTTTATAATTGGTCGAAAACTAAACTAAACACGCATGGTGTGACATCAAATTTTTGGTCGTCGATTGATTTTCTCAGATAAAACCATGCAAAACAGTCCAGAAGCACATTTTACCAATCCTTGTGATATTTTACATGGAGAATCACCTATGGGTTCTATCTCCATTTACAAAATATTTCAGTAAAATATCCATGCATGTTCTTTTTATACAGCGTCACCTATTCCAGGCATATTGGTCTCGATTATCAAGCCAAAATACAGCTTTTTCAGCAATTTTCGATACCCGAAATATAGATAACTGAGATAGGCAGTCCAATTGTGGACATACTTAAAAAAGTACCTCCTCTATGCTATAAATCAAACTAAAAATGAGGTGAAAATATTTTATCATAATCGAGTACCGATGCCTTTATTATGGGTACCCCCCCCCCCCCCCCAAAAATAGCTGATTCAGCATTTTTTCCTTATGTTCGGAGCCATCAGTCTTCCAAGGTAGGCCAAGTTTGAGGGTTTTGTGTTCATTTAGTAAAAGCTCTGTCATATATGGCCAACTCATAAAAATATTGAGCTCGGCAAATAATATTGTCCATTTCGTCAAGGGATGCGAAGAGACTACCATTAGGAAATCTGACAAAGTCGATAAAATCCACCACACAATGAATTTCACATACCATACCAACAATTATATCAATACCAAAGGAAAAAACATTCTCATTTTAAGAAAATTTTAATAAATACTAATTTTGAAATTGGTAATTCAAAGTATCTTATACAAATCATAGTAATTATACACCAAAACTGTATTATTATGCACAATTTCAAAATAATCCACATGTTTGACCACATAAATCTGATCCCCTGATCGTTAAAGATATTTATGTTACTCCAACTCCTTTAACCAAGTGTCCTAAAATTAAATAGGGGTTATGTACTAAGATACATCAGCCTGCCTTAGAAAACCTATACAGAAAAGTCTTTTCTAATACCATGTCTGTCTATGAACCAACTGAGAGATAGACCAATATGTGCAAAGCAATACATCAATCTTCTTTCAAGGAGAGTTAAGGTGGCTCACTACAACTTAAAGAGTTTTTCAAATCAGCACAAGAATGATTTCATCATGAAGGATATGATACATCATAAGTATATATGTCAAAAAGGCATACAATATGTAATTTTGGATAAAAATAACATGATTTTAAAAATTAATATCATTAACTACAAAAAACAGCCCGTGGCGGATTTAAACTCAGGATCTAAGGTTCACCAGCCCAATGCTTTATTCACTGAGCCACAATGATATACATGCAACCAAATCAATCGATAAAAACAATTTCACAAAACATTCAAATTGCTAACTTGTGATATGAGCCTTGGTGTAATGAGCTACCTTAAATATCTTGTAGATGAAACAATCTACAAAGATTTTTTTAACAATGTACATAAGATTTAAAAATCCATAACAATCAAAGCTGTCTAAATGTTTGAGGGATCTTGTAGAATTACTGAAGTAGAAATAGATACAGTATAGTAATATATAAATTTAACCTCATCCCTGAACATGGACAGAATGATTATTTCATGAGATTGACTTTTGTGCAAGATTTAACATGTGTAACATAATAAAAACATCATTTGCATGAAATGTATTTGACCTTACATGTAATGCGACCTTAAACATGACTTTCATTCATTGGGTTTCTATCGATCTATTTGTAATAAAGAAGTGACTTTGAATATGGCCTTTACTTTCATTAAATTTTATTTATCTTGATTAAGCTTCAGTCCTTCACTACAAGTTTTATGTTTTGAAGGTAAAAAATAAAACAATGATATCAAATAAAAAAAAAACAAATTTTCATCCACTAAGTTTTAACAACCTTTAACCTATCTTATGGAGCATTTTGAGAGAAAAATTCAGTTCTTTACAAAATCCTTGCATTATGTTTAATGACAATGGGGCCTAAAATGAAAATTACTGTGTTTCCACTGTTTTGAAATTATACCTCCTACCCTAGAATTTAAAATCAAATATATATTGTTAAAGAGATTTTTCAATAAACATTGTTTTGAAGTTCACACTTGTACTAATTTCAAAGTAATTAATATCAAGCATATTTAAAAGTACCATTAACTGTAAAAACTGAGCCCCTCAAATCAAATATGTTAATGTACCTGTAACTTTAAAAATATAGATTGTGATTAGATTGTCTCTTAGTGTTGTTTTGAAAATAAAAGTTTGAGAAAAAAATTATAATGTATATTCTACCAGCCTACTTCAGTTTTGACTTACATGTTAACAGAAACACAAAAATTTACATTTTTAGTCTGATCGATTCATAAAATTAAATACATGCAATGTGTATATAACAGACAAATATAATGTAATCCCATGTATTATACCATAATCTATAACAATTGTAGAATTAAGAAATATTGATGTACACAGCATTATAGTACATGTACATCGTTGACAAGGTCTCTTCTGATACTGAACATTGCTATCAGATCCATAACTGTTCATCTATGTGCAGATTTTCCATTGCTTCTAACGTGACACCTTGGACACCCGTCAACAGTATAGATTGTACTCATTAAAACATTTTTTTTTTTATATCACCTTAATTAAATGTCACAGTGACCTTAAAGTAGGATGCGACACACCTTCTACCTAAGATGCATTAGTTGACCAATTTTGGTGATTCTAGGTCTAATAGTTTTCAAGTTATGAGCCGGACAAGTTTTTGCCATATATGGCCATATCTTCTTAATGAAAAGTCACAGTGACCTGGTTTTAACGTGCGACACACCTTCTACCCAAGATGTATCTACAGACAAAGTTTGATGATTCTAGGCCTTGTAGTATTTAAGTTACGGGTCGGACACGAAAAAGCTAACAGACGGACGGACATGAACGCCATACCATAATACGTCCCGTCTTAAGACGGGCGTATAAAAATCATACATTTAATGAAAACTTTCTCTGAAAAGATAAAATTGGGGGGGGGGGGGGGGCTATTATATATATACATACAAAACACTCTGTAATACTTTCATTGTCAGAATAAGGACAAAAAGACAGCCAGACATGCTAAAAACAAATTCTTGGATAATTATGATTAATAATTAGAATTCACATGTAATTCATTTTTACAACATTCTGAATGTAAAAATATATTTAGATTATCAAACACAAGAAGTATTTGAAAACAGGTTCATTAATAAGCAACAAACAAAGGCAAAATAAGTTATCATTTTCAGACCATACATGTATATGCTAGTTCAGGTTTATTTGATCAGTTGGGCATCAGATTGAAAATCAATTTTATAAATGTAGAATTAGTACAGGATATGCATTTATTTTACCTACTTGTATATCATCTTCAATACTGGTAGGTACATTCAAACATGCCAAAAAATTCCTCAATTTGCTTTATACCCTGCAATAAAGTAAACACTTCGCGAAAGTTATGTACCTTGTCCGCCATCTCCCGGATAAAAATCGTATTTCCCTACGTTGGCCTTCGTACGAACCCCCCCCCCCCCCTTGAAAACTACTAAGCACTATTAAAGTCGGGATTTTGTTTGAATTCTGACTATCAAAGTCGGGATTTTTTATGAAAATTCATAGTAAAAAAGGCATGATTCCAAAATTCAAATTAAGTGCCAGGAAATTGCTAGATTGCAGGATTTTGCACCAAATACCTCAGACCCCCTGCCGTAGTGGCACCTCGCGGTGCGAGGTGATAGACTCGCGTTTAGTCTATGTAACCCCAACCCCCCCCCCCCTTGAAAAATCCTGCCTACAGGCCTGTGTAGCTTTGACATCTGTTATTTTTCCATCAATTGCAGTCAACTACAATATGCCCCAGATTGGGGCAACCCATTAACTTGTATGAAAACTTGGTAATTGGCTAAAATTCAAAGTAATAACATCTTACATTTGGTAAGGTAAAGAAGGAAAACTTGGTTTTTCACCGATTGACCTTTGGCTGACCCCGCAAAGGGACGTAACTCGCGGCGAAGTGTTGATAGGTGTATTGATATGAGAGTCATTTCCTCATGATTGTGTGTGTATGAATCTTGCTAAATATAGTACGACTATTTTAATGGCTGACTATTCTCCGAAAGAAATGAAAAGTAATACAAGAAATAAAATTCATTGTTGAAAATACACGAGAGTATGAACAGCAATGCCTCATACCGTTTTACTTTTCTTGAAGCGCGTTTGAAGTATACACGTGTAAAACGTCGCAGTTCATACCCTCCTGTATATTTCAAAAACCAAATATTATTTCTTAAAATGGACTCGATATTCTACAACACAATTAACATGGAGGAAGGATTTAAATATAAACTTCGAGCACCTTAGGTTTTATCAAATATGTAAAATTCGACTATTTGATAGTGAAAGTGGGAGCGGTATATTCCGGAAAAAAGGAAAGTTGATTAAATGAAATTTCTGAAATAATTATACTGTATTTATTTCTTAATATAAATGTTGCACATAGGCTAGTGCGCAAAATAATAAAGGTACACAACCTTTTTCGGGTTTATCCTAATAGATCGTTTAAAAAATACCTGATCGATACAAAACAGCTATCAAATCGTCCCAATCGGGACCCATCGCCCTTTACGTCATAATTTTTTTTGAATGTGCTACACGGGCAGATGAAAACAACCCATGGTCTCGCGCGGAAATGAGCGAAATGAAAGAGACGTATCCGGTAGTTAGTATTTATCCGGAATGCTTGTGCGCAATGGCGGCAATAAACAAACGAAGCGGATACGTTGAAGGAAAATCTTCTTTATTTATTTCTTACCGTTATGTAGACCAGTGAAAATAATGTACAACGATTAATCGTATAAATCCCATGAAGAATAGAAAACTGAAAGTAGGGCAAACATAGATCCCTGGACATATCAGAGGTGAGATCAGGTAAGTAGGGCTATTCTATGCATGAATGAAATGCAAAACTCACTGTCTGAACCAAATTATCCTACTGGTTTGACAATTCCATTACATCGAAATGATCATTGTATTTTCGTCCAACCCCCAACAAATAATCGGAAAGTAGACATTGATTTGGGGGAGTGGACATCAAGGGGGGGGGGGGGAGCTAAAGTGTTGAGATGAAAATGTAATCAAATTTATCAGTTGTAGCATGAATACCAGAACTAGTAAATGCACAATTGGCTGGAAAAAGAGCAATATGGACTTGTATAATTATATAATGTGTATGTTTAATTGTTCAGAATGCAAAGTTGCAGTATGTATTCACATAGACATATAACGGATAACATATCTGTTATACATGTTATATGTCTATGCCCGGGGCAAGGTTGGCAAAAAAGTGGTCGATATGAGGCCGGTGGTCAATACTGGTTAAAACTGGTTAATACTGGTCGATTGAAAATTGTTTGGTATATATAATATACTTATAAGTCATAATATTACATAAATAATGTACAAATGACTGACTGGGGAGATGTAAAAGTTTCTGTTCAAATTCCTTAATTTAACAAGAACTACCTTAGTATAAGTATTGTTTCATCAATCTTCATTTTAACTGTTGAATACTGTTGAATAAACATTTGAGGGTGGGTTAATGATGTTTTCATAACAATAACAGGTACACTGGTCATCTCTGGTCCCAGCCTATGCTTATTAACACCTGTCCACTCTGCTTCCTGGGCTCAGGTAATGTCCAGCTACCTTTTATTCTTAATCTGTCCAGGTACATATATTAAGAGGTCTGTCTCCAATAATCAAGCTATGTTATAGAACTGTGACCCTCTGGTAGGTACTGAAGATATTTCGGTCAGTTTTAGCAAACCAAATATATTAAACTTATGAAACTACATTTGATTATCTAATGAAAAATATTAATCAACAATGATCCATATAATGAAAAGACTTAATTTATCTTTATCTTTGCAAGAAATTTACAAAAATAGGAAAATGGACAGTTTAAATCACAACTGACCATTATTGACCACTTGGGGAGTATTGACCGGGATGGTTAAAACCACTGGTTAAAACCGGGGGCGGTTTTAACCGCCCAACCCTGCTATGCCTCTATGGTATTCAGAGATAGATCATACTAACTAATTACTTTTTCTTTAATTAAGTGAATTTATACATTACTTGTTTCTCCTAACTACATGTAATACTTTATGGCATAAAATGAAGATTCAGTCCCTGGTGTTGGAGATCTTTTATCTTGAAAACAATAGATGCTAGTGCCACACAACCAAAGAATGTAGTGAACATACTGCTACCTTTGCATGTATTAATTAGCATATTAAGGTACTAGGAAATATAAATGTAAGGAACAAATGTCTAGGGTGTTTTTTATCTATTAAAAAGATTGTATCAAACTCTAAATCTAATAAGTAAAATTTTGTAATATTCCAGCTTCAGGAAGTTTATCCTATCATAATGGAGATGATTATAGCTACTTTGAACCTACTTTCATGGATCTACCATATTATCTTTTTTTTACTATGACATTTGACTTTATGTTACTTTTCAAGGAAGGTGTAATTTATAAGTATAACGTGCATCACATGCAATTTTAATGATGCAGGCAAATAATTTTGATGCAACATAATTAATAAAAGGCAAGCGTGAACTGTATATCTACCCAGATTAGATTCAATAAGAATTAAAAGTCAAAACCATGGTGGTAACACAAAGCATCTGCATACAAGATTTTTTAGGCTTGTTAAATGGAAAAATTATATGAAAATAATAGTCTCCAGTAATATCTACATTTTAACTCATATGAGAAATCTTATAACAGTTTCAATATTCAGACAGATCATGAGATGGAAACCAATGTAATTGAGATGAAAAGGGAGTACAACTCGAAATATCAAGGAAAAACAAGAAAGGCCATTGTGAATCAGCAGATGATGTCCTATACAACCATCCTTCCATGACACATACAATGGGAAGGTAACAGCTAAGTATATACATATAAATGATATTAAAATCCTGCGTGCTCGTTCCATATAATGTCCCTTGAACATTACAAGTATTTACTTATTCCAAATACATGTAGTTCAAAATTAAGTCAGAAATTCTAAACATTTTTTTTAAATTAAAGTTTATTTCAGGAAACAAAGCCTGTCTGAAACTCCAAAATGACATTTCCAGAAAGCTGAAGAATGGATAAAAATGTATCTTTCATGTGATGCAACGGTGTTCGATCTTGTGACTTTGACCTGGAAGTTTGACCTATTTTTGATAAAAATCTGACCTATTCAATATCTCAACTATTTAAGACAGAGCTTTCATATTTTGTATATAGATTTCTTATGTCAAGATCTTTTGTATCATGCATGTACCATGATTAATTACGTTGTGACCTTGGTCTTATCCAGAACAGCAAGATCTTGTCGATCATATTGGTGTTGAGGCATTTCTGTGTAATGTGAATTCATTTTCAGTAATGTTGTGATCCTTTGGGGCTCATGTAGGCTGGGGCCACAATATGGGATCAACATTTCTCATAGGAATAAAGACTGAAATCTTTTTAAAATCACAACAGCTGTACAATGGCAAGGCCAAGGTGACTCCGTTGAGCGATGTGGCTCTTTGGCCTCTTGTACTGTTTAAGACGCATGTATTTAAAATTTATCATAGGGTATATTTGCATTTATTTTTTCAGAAATTTTGCATGTCCATATGTCTTGGAAGGTGAATAGGTGAAAAGTCAATAGATGCTTACCATATCAGATGCTTGCAGAGGATACTGGAGATAAAGTAGAATTATGGAAAACAGGAAGTGGCAGCCAGGACTGACATCAATGCAATAAACAATGAGCCGAGGAGACGGTCATGGAACTATATAGGACACGTGCTATGGAGGGGAGGTGACAATGACAGTGAGATGGCGTTGGGTTGGACACCAGAAGGGAAAAGGGCATTTAAGAGACCGAAAACAACCTGGAGAGGAACAGTAGAAGCAGAAAGAAAGATTGCAGAATGGAGAAACTTGAATGAGATCAAGATGGTAGCAATAGAACAGAGTGGATTGGAGAGAGTCTCGGTCCTATGTGTTTTGGCATGGAGAGAACTAAGTAATGTCTAGATTGTTGGAGATAGAATGACCAGGAATATGAATGGATGTGCTGGAAACTGTACTAAGACCCTTATGTATTTGGATAGATTTACATACCATCATGATTTTGCTATGAAAAGCTTGAAAAAAATCCTCAACTCATATTGTAGCTGACATTGTACATTTGTACTTATTAATATTTCAAATGAACATATTTTTAGACATACAATATCTAAACTTTGGAGTCCATGTACATCTCCACATTGGATAATAGGTTATGATATATGTGTGTGAAATCTTTTCCTATGGTATGCACATGTTAACACATGAGTTTAAATGATGATGTATATCTTATGACTATGGAAGAGAATGTGTTCAGAACAGAATATGTGTCTAGAAGAGTTGTTGCCCTTGAATGTAATTCATTATTTACATGGGGTTGAAAAATAATCCAGCACGCAGTAGTACTAAATGCATTATGTTAAAATACATTTATGAAGGGTATAAGTGATACTGTCAATTACTGATTAATACACTTTGTGAAATCATATTATTGTTATGTTTAATAAATTTCAAGGCTGCACCTTTGTACATTTTACAATATAATATTCTGCACTTTGGTATCAAATTCTCTTAACCTAATTTAAGAGTTACATATTCATTAACAGCAAGTTAATTATGATATGCTATGTAGTTTGTCAAAGGGGCATTAGCTGTGAAAGTGATGGCAACCTTTTTATTCAAAACCTCTCAATAAGAATATATATTAATGCCTAATAATAATATTTATTTTGTACAAAAACATGAGAAACCTAATAAAACGACAATAGATTGTCACTTTTAGTGTATAGAAATACATAAGGACGAATTATTGTCTTGCAAGACAATAATAATTTAATTACCAAAATTCATGTGATATTCATACACATTCATGTGCCTGTTTTGGGGTTAAAAGGTGTTTGAAATAATTAAATACTGGTGTTATCACTGAAATATACATGTATAATATGGAGCAAATTTCATTTAATTAATTTTTTGGTATCAAAATGGCAGCTAATGTCCCTTTAAGAATAACTATTTTCAATGCACATCATAATAACCTTGTTAAGCTTGAAAGAATATTGGCTATAAGGAATCTTGATCATAAATATTAAAAATATTTTTAATTTCTCTCAAGGAGTTCCTTATAAACAAGCATAAAATCATGATTATAGTACATTGACTCTTGTGTGTTTCAATCTGTTAGACTTTCCCATTTTATTGCATTTCTTGGAAGTTGTGTTAAAAGAATTGGTGGTCTTGAAAAAGGTTGTTGTAGTGAACAGCAAAGGTCAACTGCTATTCAACAGTCTGTATACCTAGTCACCAAGGGCAAGGGTAGATGTCATGTGGTTCTGCATTTCACAGGGCCAGTTAAGGGGCTAAAGAATATAGTGTTAATGACAATTATTTCCATGAATAATGAGAGACATCTCCCATCTCTTTTTATAGTGTTTGTCTTTAAAGATTTTGTGGGAGATGAGAAATACTTCATTTGATGCACAGACACCAAATTAAAAGTGGAGCTTGTTGATCCTAAGTGACATCCTTGCCATTATCTTCAATGCAATCTTTCAAGTGTCTTATAAAGCTGTGCAAAAACTAGTGCTTGCATAATGCACAGACACGTGAAGTGGGTAGTCTACTGTACAGATGTTGTGTACACACCACCACCCCTCCACTGTCTACAAAATATATACCTGAATAACCAGTAATATCACCAGAATATGTTATTTCCCCACCGATCATCTTCATAAGTCATTATGAAGTCAGTTCTACATTCTATGAGCTCTGGTGAGATATTAATACATACCGTACCACTGGATCTAAAAGAAATCCGTTTTACCACGGTCAACAAAAAGTTGAATTTTCCATTATATTCACAAGCATAGTAAATTATCATCCCTTGCGAATTATGATATACTGGCTGACACCCCCCCCCCCTACATTGCATGGTAGGATGAATCCGTCCCCTTCTTTACATGTATGGTGTTGAAGTTTGGAATAGAGAACATCTGTTATGGATTTTTTGGACCCTTTTTTTATTTTCGTTTGATAGTCAAGAATTTTAGACAATCGCGAGTTATCCTCTGCTACCCCCCCCCCCTTCCTTCAGAAAAAAACCCCACGCCATCTGTCTGTCTTCTTATGTGCAACAAAAATGGAAGTTCAGTAAAATTTCTGGCAACTTTCTTGCATATGGTATTGAAGAAAAAAATTTGATTTATATAGTCAATATTAGCCCTAAAATAATATATGTCTCTGATATAAAGCCTACCAAAAATACCGTGTAATTTCATTCCAAATGTACCTAGCCAAATTTGTAATGTAATTGGATATGTAAGGTATTTTATATCTATTAGAAAATATTTTATTAACATTAATTTTTCGAATTTGAATATGCTGTATTATACGCCAACAATTATTCCGGAAATATATTATCTATTGGTGACGTTTCACCCAAGTAAGTATAATCTCGCGAGAATACCGCTTGTTTTCATCTGCCCGTGTAGCACATTCATTTTTTTTTACGTAGGAACGGAAGAAAGGGCGAGGTGTTCCGATTGGCATCGTCCTTAGCAGTGTCCAACACTACGCGCAAGTGAGCTCTCAAAGGAACACAAAAGCCCAATTTACTTATATCAAGAAGACCCAAGTACAATAAAAGAATATAAATGATAACCAATATCTATTAAAGTATGTGGAATTGTCTTTTGTTAATATATTGTATTACGTACTTTAGGCAAAATGATACAAATTTTGACCTATGAATAACACTCAAGGCCGTCGAAGTGAGGGTTCTTTATCGTAGCAACGCCTTTAAAATGTCACTACCTATGTTAAAATTCGTGGTTTGAGGCAGTGCTGGTGTTGTAGCATATACTTTTTCTCCGCATAGACCCCCTCCCCCGTAAAAACGGGCCCGGGATGGATTTTCCCTCATAGGGGGGAAAAGCGCCCCAGCATATAATTTCCCCCTATGTACAAAGTCAGTATAGAGTTTCCCCCTGGGCGGAAAACCGTCCTGGTATAGAATTTCACTCTCCTGTTTCCGGATTTCATTTGTTATAGTTTAATGAAATAGATATGCGCTCATTAATAGTACGATATTCATAAAACAAACGAATATTTTTTTTTGAGATGTTGAAGTTGGGTTTACATGCTGAAAACTTTGAAATGCATATTGTAAATACAATATGCTTCCCAAAAGACTAACGATGGTCAATATCATTAGGATTTTTCGTAAGAACTCGACTAAAAGATATACAATTAAAATATCTGAAAAGTAAAATTGATAGACTGTACAAATAAAAGTAATTTAATTTTCTCATTTATTTAAATTCAAAATTTTAAATTTGAAAAACATTATTAACTTCTTCCCAACTTCACTATTTCAAATGTTAGATACTAGTAAATACTCGTTTCGGGACAGGCGTTGAGAGGTTAAAGAACTCTTACTGTTACGGCCCGGAGTGTAATGTATAGGTCTAAATTTGTGGAACTTCGTGACGGCTTTACAGGGGTGAGGGAAAAAAAAAATCTCGAATAGGACGTAAAACAATACACAAACATTATCCTATTCCCTAATTATAGTAAGGCCATTTTTTGGCCTTACTGTAATTAGCGAATTAAGACAGAACACGAGCAGGTCCAGGTGGAGAGAGAGAGAGAGAGAGAGAGAGAGAGAGAGAGAGAGAGAGAGAGAGAGAGAGAGAGAGAGGGTGGGGAGGGGTGTTAAAGAAATCGAGAATATCTTCGAATTCAACGTCCTGATTAAATTGAAGCATTAGTAATTCTATGATGATTTTTTTGTGAATTTATCATATGAAGTATTATTATATCTGTTATCAGTTATGAACTTTACTTTTTTCTTCGTATACAGATGCATCGTATATTACAAAATTTTCTTAACCAAACTGAACATAATATCACATTTCAAGTTTAATTTGCTTGGTAACAAGATTACGACCCAATGAAATTTTGTGAAGTTTGAATTCAAATTTGTTTGAATATTCATTTTAACCCAAGTCCCATTTTACTCTTCCACCAATAATTTCACGAGTTTTGCTTAAAAGACACCGGAAAGGAAATTATGCACATAGGCTTTGTTTATAAGGAACCTTGGTGAGAATTTTCAGTATTAGAAGGCAATCTACCCCTAGAAACTTGTTTTATCTACTTCATTGCAGTGTTCTTCTTCTCGTATCATACTGAAAATTGCACAAATGGATGAATACAAAGTAAATTATCTATTTCCTGAACATTTTGGACAAGATGTATCCAGAAGTTTTGAAATACCTTCAGAAAGGGCTGAAAACGTTTCAGATGCTATAGAACAGAAATGTGACACTTATGGATTTCCACCATTTGTTAATGAAAGTACCACATCGAATCAAAGCAAAAGTGATTACGAAGATTTCACAGAGAAGAAAAGGGATTCTGAATTTACAACAAAATTGAAGAAAAAAACTAAAAGAAACAGTCGTGCTAATGTTGATTCAGAGACAAAAAAAAGAAGAAGATCGTCTGCCAATGAGCGCGAACGCAAAAGAATGAAGATTCTTAACGCGGCGTTCGATCATTTGCGTAATATGTTACCCTCTCCCGGAACAAAGCAACTTTCCAAGTATGACACATTATTGATGTCACAGAGTTACATCCGGGCATTGCAGGATATGTTAAAGTAACTGAATAAGAAAAGTGAATTAACATCTATATTAAATTGGGAGTATAGACAAAATAACACATGTATTACTGATATATTTCAGGTAATAAATGATCCATAAGGTAATAATTTTTGCCTTTCTTTCTTGCAACGTTTAGGCTTCCATACTCTGGATGTATTTTTTTTCCTTGCTCATTTTGGTTTTTCCAAGAATCATGCTATTAAAGGGAAAGAGAAGATTTCAGGGAAAATTGGATCTAATGTGAGAGTTATATTGTTCAGAAAAATCAGGTGACGAGATAAAAAAAAAAATCGTCTCTTGTGTACATGGACAGAACAATTCTACGATATGGTTGTCGTTAGTAACGGGTTGGTTATTATCATTACTGATCACAATGTTAAGACATCGGAACTTCCGTCAGCATCAACTGTATTTATGAAACTTCATCAGTCGCTGTAAAACATAGATTATTGCACTGCATATTCGTCTTAAATAGCGATTCTCTGTTATTCAATTTAAAACAGCATGAAGATACTTAACGAGAATATGAAACATACGAAAAGCGTTAACAGCTATAGGAATCCGTTATCGGTACTTCCATATATGTGAAACGATGAAAAATTTAAATCTGCGGTCTTTTTTTATTTTTTTTTATTTTTACAGTTACAAAAAGATCTTGTCCGGATTGCAGAACAGAATGCCAAGCTCGAAGTACATTTTAATTTTAATGATATAATGTCAAGATTGAAATATGATTTAATATATACATTCCGAACCTTGAAAAGGAGACGACTGCACCAGGATTTAGGCGTCGAACTGTGGGGGGAAATATTTGCTTGAAATGCAATTAAATGCAAAGAAAGACAATCCAAATTAAAGAACTGGACTCAGGTAACCTAGCTATGTTTCCCATTTTAAATGTTAGGAAATATCGGTCGTCATATACACTGTACAATCATTAATCTAACTATATTTCGTTTATAAAACATCGTGTGTATCCATGACAAAATGTGTGGCTCAGTGTACACACACACACACACACACACATACACACACACACACACCTACACACACACAGAGAGAGAGAGAGAGAGAGAGAGAGAGAGCAATTATATTGATAATCTAACTGTTCTTGTCATTGGTCATTTTAGTGCTTTTTATAATTCCGGTATTTTTTTTTTTTTTTTGACCTTGTGTCCACGTTGTGGATCCGACACGGATAAGCTTCACTTATGGAACACCCGAACAAGCGCAGGATATCAATATAAAATGTATACAAATAACTGATATCGCATAAAGGAAAGACGTTTTAAACTGTTCAATGCATATTGAATTCTTGCGCACACGAGTTGAATGATAGATATCTTTAATTCAAATGATTTATGAATACACGTGGTTTCTTTGTTTCTTCTCCTCAAACGCAATAATCAAAAGCGCAATTCACAATTGGAATAACAAACAGAAATCAACAACATTGTAAACTTTGAACTGATTTCTTGGACATTACCAGGTAGCGCAATTGAAGTGTATCAACCTAAACTCAGTGAAATGTTTTTTAAGGCAAAAACTTCCCAGACCAGCCTTGGACCGTCCGCTATCTGACATATATTGGACAGTTTTCTACTTATTACTTACAAAATTAAAACTTAGAGCGAAGCGAAGCTCCAATGATTACACATGGGAGTCACGTGATTTGTTCATCAGCTGGAAAAAAAATGCTTCCGGAAAAATGTCTCCGTCACTGCGGTATACTTCATTGACAACCCCGTAAATAATTATAAAATAAAGAAATTCTTTGAAAAGTAACACAATCGTTTTAAAATTCCAGACAAGTTTTCTCCAATCTTCGTACGTTTTGTTATTTGGGAGTAAGACACAATTTTGGAAGATATTTATGTATTCATACGCGATTTGTTTACATCTACAGAGCATTCATGATGAAATTGTTATCTTTACACTTTGTAAAGATATCAAAGGCAAAATGCATTATATGCACTTTTGTGTAAGGTATCGGAAACGACTTTTTAACAAACCATAGAAAGACAATATTACCATTTATGTTTTCTGTATTTTTTTTAAATAGATACTTTCAAGTATGTAAAATACAGATGTTATTGACCTGTAAGTTATTTAGACATAACAGCTTAAAATCACCTGACCTTGACTTGTCTCCATATTTGGTAAATAATGATTTCCATATTTCAACCATTGAGATCCATCATTGTTTGTCATTTGCAACCATGAAGACTTATTAAATCCAGTTATAGATACGGTTTTTAGCGCCGCCTGTCCGCGTATGAATCTACACATTCCACGGACTCCGCGAACTATTTACTGACATCGTTGAAATTGTTGGAAAATATGTTTTCTGATTTATTTTTAAGCCCCTTCAAAGAGGGACATACATGCATTGCTTTGCACCTGTCGGTCGGTTGATAGACCACATGTTGTCCGCTCAATATCACTTGATCGTTATGATATTTCATATATGGGTTGGAGGTTAAAGGATCAAGGGCCAATCCACTCTGGACATAGGAATATATACTGTCCGCTCAATATCTTGAGACCCTTTGCTTGACAGACATCAAACTTGGAACACTTTTACATCCTAAGGAGTGGATAACAAGTTGTGTTTTAGCTCACATTGTCAAAGGTCAAGGGTCAAATTGGACATAGGAATATACTGTCCGATCAATATCTTGGAAACCCATTGCTTGACAGATATCGAACTTGGTACACTGGTGCATCCTAGGTAATAGGTGACTCCTATTGATTTTGAAATCATATGATCAAAGGTCCCTCCACTCTGAACACGGGAAAGTGCATGTATTGTTCGTTCAATATCTTGAGAACCCTTTGCTTGACAGACATCAAACATGGTGCACTGGTACATCCGAAGGAGTTGATGACCCATATTGATTTTTATGTCAAGGTTTGATCCACTCTGGACATCTCGAATTGATTTGGCAATACTATCAATTAATGATGCATGTGTATAACCCTATTCAATTTTGCACCATTTGGGGCATACGTGTATATGTTTTACGAACATTATTTGTTATTTGTTTTTAATTTCAAAGCAAAAATAAAGCTTACCTATATCATAAGATGGTTTATTTTATGCGTTTAGATTTTGTCTTTTTTGACGTTTCCCTTTAAATACCATTATTAAGTAGAATCCACCCCCCCCCCCCCACTAGAAATATGATTATAATTTGTGTAAAAAAAGTATCTATATTGTATATATGTATGCTATTTAATTACTCACAGATCTGTCAATATTTTTATTTCCTGTAGTCATTATACAGTTGCATAAGATGCTTTCTAAATCATGCTGTAACATGTAATACGCTATGAGTGATATATACGTATGTGTACATATTTCACTCAAACGTTGCATCCAATTACTATAAAATTATTATTTGATGTGAATCTGTTATATATCTTTATCAATATATACGCATCCTGCGCGATGCAATAGGCAACTTATTGTGTTAGATAGAACTTAGTCGGGGCCCCATCCCCGGTAGTTGCCATTTTCTCTCTAGTTTAGGAAATAATTTGTTTGTTATAAATCAGGACTTGGAAATAAACATTATATATTTTTTTTTAAATTAAGCAGATTACACACATTGAATGTAAGTATACCGTCTATTCTAGTGACATGTGCATTTTGCTTAATTCATAATCATATACAATTAGTTTCACACGCCCATTTGACCTATAAGTCACTTTCATATTTCAATTTATATGTACATACATAAATGTGATAGGATGGAGATTTGAGTGTGGTATATTGGAAATGATAGGTGTTGTCATGGTCACATAGTTGTCATGGTATCATTGTTGTCAACATCTCACCCTGACCTCTGTTCCTAAGATGAATTAATTTTACTGCATCGGTTGACTAATCCTTCAGATGTATTTTTAAAAAAGTAGAGTATTGTTTGAATACGCAATTTCCGAGTTGCCCAATAGTTATTTTCCTTTGTTGGACTCTTACGTACGGTGAGACTCAAAATATGTATTCGTATTCACGCAGTGGGTACAAATGTTTATCGCCGAGTTCATATATTGCCTAAAGATTGATCATGCAACCACCCGAACTACTGGGAAACACAAACTGGGTAAGTTTATGAGTATTTGATACCGTAATAAAATAGCTCAAACAAAAATCGATATTCACCATCATTCTTTGATAAAAGTATCACTCGTGTTGAAGAGGGGAAAATGATAATTTCATATCTAGTTTAATGGCCTAATTCAAACAAATTATACTTGATATGTCAAGTTTATGTACACAAACGGTTGATATAAAAAAAATTTTACACGATCATATCTTTTATCGTTATCTATATAACCAGTCTATAATATATGTATATATCTTGTTCCCACCCATGCGTTCAATAGAATACTGAACGTACCCCCATCACAGGAGAGTTGATGTCTCGGAAATTGCGTATTGAATTATTACACTGTTAACTTTCTTTGTCGTCCATTTCTCATACAAAATTAACGGTTTGTATACCATTTCATATATTTGATCTTGAATCTGTGCATTTTGGAGATTGAGTCTATATTTCTTATTCTTATGTCGAAACTACATGCATATATAATGTTCATAATTTTATTTTTTCTTAAATGTGAATTATATGCATATCCATGAATCGCGTTTAGAATGTTGAATTTTTAAAATGCATTTCATTTTATTTATAGTAGATACACTCGTGACCTTAAAGCTTTGGTTTTGATAAAAGCTTACTGTCCGTGTGAAGTACATACTGTATTTGTCATAATGTGTATGGTGTGGTTCAATTCTAATTGCTCGTTCGCTCTTTTGTGGATATCTTCGCCACAATTCTAGATATACATGTATAACAAAATTATGCTACACCACTTCAATGAATGCACATATACATGTATATTCAGGGGCGGATCCAAGAATTGCGGTTACGCCCCCCCCCCCCCTTAAATCCGCCACCGATACTGGTCTGTAGACGTAAATACAGCTTTTGTACAAGTTTCTTTTTTCTAACTCTTTCTCCAAGTTACCAATCACTGTAAAGTGGAAGAAATAGGAACCTTTTATCAATCTAACAGTGCAATGCTTTATAAATAGTGTTCACGGTACTCAGCGTTGGATCTTAATCGGAGATCGTCGCTGGAATGAAAGATGCTTCAATGAACACATTGTTTTTATACAATCCGCGAATGAATATAGGGTTCAATTATAATCTTCCTGCAGTAATGCAGCATTCGACAACCCAGCAGCATGCAGCACCCAAAGCATCAACCCTGCCGCAATTTCATTTGCATTCATAATAACTTATCAATATCCAATTCATTCAATCACGACACGGAGCATACAACATGATATTGTTTTTGATCGGTCGACAGAAAAGATCTCAGATTGATTGACTGCCATTTATCGAATACTTAAACCGCAATCAACCAGTGGCTCGCTGAAATTTTACCTGCATGAATTATTAATGCCCTCCATAGCGTGCTGTGTTCGGAATGTGTTATACCCTATACGTGGGTTTTTGCTAGAAGAGCTTTAGCGACAACAAAACGATGGTAAGTGTATTGTCGTAAAATCGTATGAATTTCGGGATGCTGTGTAGATTTAACGTGCCGGTGAGCGTTTTAAAAACGTGTTCTACATTGGTTCATATGGCGCTGAGCGACACATTTATTCAGTGGCAAGAACTTTCTTCACACTATACAAAACAGAATATTTATTTTTGGTTAGAATGACGCAGATAAAACTACCAGCTGTAAGGATAAATCGCGACTAAAATTAATCAAATCGTTTATTATTTCAATTTATTAGTGCGAGTGACCATGAACTGTGTATGCTCTTGTGTCCTGACAATGTTCCGCGTCATTACACCGCCGGGCTGCAATCTGTTGACGACAGGGATTATTTTCTTGTCCATTTAAATTGTTCCTCTTTGTGAATTTTCAAATCAGTAATGAAATCCTCGAGTAAAGGCACGCCAGTCCACACATGAAGAACGATACCTTTAAACATTAAAGTCTCCCCAATGACAATATTTTACCAAAATTAAACATGTGAGTAAGTATTTATTTTTAAATCCTATATTTACAAATGTTTTCTGTAACCTGGAACTACGTGTTGAAATTGTAATAATTTTGTTATTTACCGTTTCATAGATCCCTCACTTGACTCGAGAGTGATGCAAGCAACAGTATACATAGTTAAAAGGTAGGTACAATTTAACTGAAGCTTATATTTTGGTTATTACATAATATACTAGACAAGACTGTGAATATATTCATTTAATTTCAAATTATTGGAGTAAGGTCTGATTTTATCTAATGATTAGATTATCCATGCTCTACAGCTATGTCAAGTTAATTAAGAAAGTTCAGTTTATCAACTTCAGCTTTCCTCTGGTGTTTACCATTATCGTACTATGATAGATATTCTGGTGTTTACGACTATCGTACTGTGATAGAAATTCTTCTGTTTACTATTATTATGTGATAGATATTCTTCTGTCTACTATTATTATGTGATAGATATTCTGGTGTTTACGACTATCGTACTGTGATAGAGATTCTTTTGTTAATTATTATTATGGGATAGAGATTCTGGTGTTTACGACTATCATACTGGGACAGAGATTCTTCTGTTTACTATTATTATTTGGTAGAGATTCTGGTGTTTACGACTATCGTACTATGATAGAGATTCTGGTGTTTACGACTATCGTACTATGATAGAGATTCTGGTGTTTACGACTATCGCACTGGGATAGAGATTCTTCTGTCTACTGTTATTATGGGATAGAGATTCTTATGTTTACTATTATCATTCTATGAAAGATATTCTGGTGTTTACGACTTTCGAAATGTGATAGATTTTCATGTTTACTATTATCGCACTGTGCTACAGATTCTGATGTTTACGACTATCGTACTGTGATAGAGATTCTAATGTTTACGACTATCGTACTGTGATAGATATTCTGATATTTACGACTATCGTACTGTTATAGAGATTCTGATGTTTACGACTATCGTACTGTGATAGAGATTCTGGTGTTTACGACTTTCGTATTGGGATAGAGATTCTGATGTTTACGACTATCGAACTGTGATAGAGATTGTGTTGTTTATTATTACTGTACTGTGGTAGAGATGATATAGCTGTTGATTATTCCTTTTGTGCTGTGATGGAGATTAATATGTTTACTGTTTTAGAGATTTGGTAGTGTTTAGAGATTTGGTAGCAAGGCGAACCTGTCTAGGAGCTTGATCAATCCGATGTATTCCCGTAAACGACCAGCACCTAACCTAATAAGTGTTTTATTTCATTGAGGAATGTCACTGTAGTTCTGTACTTGATATTAGAAATATTTAGAATTCATAAATTACAGCGAGATGAATTCAACAGTCTAAGGAAGGTATCCTTAATCCACGTTTATCCACAGTGATTAGGAAGAATTATTCGGGATTATCCCTGTCGTTAAGAACACTTCCTACATTGATTTTCAACCCGATCTGTAGTAAATCTAGACGAGTTCCTCTGTAGACAACGCTGAAATTTACTGTTACGTGACCAATCGTAGCGAATACTCCTTAAACAATATTCATTACAATGTGCTCTAAATTTTCTCAATGAGTTTAATCTACATTGAATATCGACCATTCCTAGTCTGTATCAAAGAATGATTATAAATAAACCTAACTGATCCGGAGACATGTTCTAATATTGTGTGAATCTTCCATTAATTCGTTACTTGATAAAACTGCGGTCTATAAATTCCAGACCGTGTTGTGAAGTACATCAGCTCATTACAGAGTCAGACAGACCAATCATTTTCTGTATTACAAGAACCTCCAGGGTATCAGTTGTATTTGTTTAAACGATTGGCGTTGCCTTTCGGTTGAGTTTTATGACAGATAATTAGGCAAGTCATGATTAAATATCAATTCCAAACCAGAAAAGAAAGATACACACCGCCAGTCCTCAGGAGCTATTTGCCGTTTATGGGTGACAGTTATGTATACTGCCGCGACCTCGGCTCGGAGGTTGTGCATTATGCACATTTGTTTCTCGTAGAAGATATGTCTGCACATTCAAGTCAATTTAAAACAATAAAAAAATATATTTTAATTTCCTCCTCAAAGTTTTTAAAACATTTTGCCGCATAATTAATCCAATCAGATATCTTTGTGAAAAATGAACAGGGTCTTTGCTAGTCGTGCCTCGCTTGCGTTAATTCAACTGAGCTAAAGGCACAAGTGCAATTTTCTGTTGTCATCTGCAGCGTCGTCGTAAACTTTTCACAATTTCATATTCTTCTGCAAAATCACTGCACCAATTTCAACCAACCGTTGCACAGATTATCGCGAGGCCACGGGAATTAAAGTTTATTGAAATGAAACACCATTTTCCCTTCAAAGGGGAGATAATCTAGAAAAAGCCAAAGTAGGGTGGAGTCATTAAAAAAAATCTTCTCAAGAACCACAGGTCCAGAAAAGAAGATAAAATTTAAGTGGAAGCTTCCTAATATAATGAAGATTTAAGTTTGTCCAAATCATGACCTCCAGGGGTAAGCGAGATCTACAATAGGGTATTGAAGTTTTACATAGGATATTTAGGGTAAATCTTTAAAATACTTCTTCTCATAAACCATAGAGTCACGATTAGTCATATTAAGATGCAAGCATCTCAGGTGGTACAGATTAAAGTTGTTTTTTCAAATCATGACCAGTAGGGCAGGGTGGGACCACAGCAGGGGAATATATACTATAAAGTGTTTTAGAATCTTCTCATGAACAGCCAGGCTATGATTTGTCATGTCAATAGGCAAGTAATCTCAGGAGATGCAGATTCCTATTTATTCGAATCATGGTACGGGGAAGGGGAGGGGGTGGGAGGCACAATTGGTGATAAATTTTTACATGGCAATACAAGTATACGGGAATTTTTTTTATATTTCTCAAGAAAAGCATGGTCATAATTAGTCATATTAATATGCAAACTTGAAGGAGCAGGGGGGGGGGGGGTAGGATTTAGGAGAGGGTCCCAATACATGTAAAATATTCAGAAAAGGTTGAGGTCAAGAGCAGCAAGATCAGGATTAGTCATTAGTCATTTTAATATACATTTCTAAAATTCTTTTAAAATATTCTCAAGAACCACTAGTCATGATGCATGCATTCCTATGTAGTGCAGATTGATATTTGGTCTACTCATGGCCCCGAAACTACCGTGGTACTAAAATAGAGATTCAAAGTTTTACATGAAAATATCTATAGGAAATTTAAAAGAATTCAAAAGTCATAGGGTCACACTAAATCATATGGATATGCAATCATTCTCAAGTTATATGGATTCAACCCAACCCCCAACCCCAATATGGACCCTGGGGTTAGGTTGGGGCTAGAATGGGGGATCAAATGTCACATTACCATATGAAAATAGATAAAGAAAATAAATTTAAAACTCTTCTCCAGAACAACACGTTAGTAATATTGATAATGATGCATCCCTGTCTCGTGTTGATTCAAATCTCGTTAAGTCATGACCCTGTTGGGCTAAGTTGGGTCATAATATGAGATGGAAATTTTTATGGGAATAAAGATGGTAAAGAAATCTTTAAAAATGAACAGCTAGCAGTGTCAATGTGACTCAGGTGAGCATTGTGGCCCAGGGGCCTCTTGTATGTTGGTACATTGTACGGAAACTGGAAACATGCTAAAAGCACTATTGACAAAAAATCAAGATATTGGTGTACATTGTAAATCTGATAATGTATAACAGAAAGGAAACGTTGTCTATTATTATCTGAATGAGGTATGATCCGTAAATAGTCAAGACATTTGATTGTTTGCTCAATTTAATACCCTAATCATAACACGTGCATGAACATTTCTTAAAATTGTACATACTTCTTCGGAGCAAATTGTGTACATGTTCTTGATATGCATTTTCGGAATGCTTCAAGCGTTTGTGCTTGTAATTTTCCCTCAATATTATGCATAGGCGGTCACTTATATGTCAGATATGTTCAAGAATCGTGAACACATTATCATAATTAGTTTATGAAGAGCCTCCATTACTTATGCTAATTACCTTGCCATATATCAGATACTTACAGTGCATCAAGTTATGACATTTTACCTTCACACCAATACCATAATGTGTTTTAGATAGACGATAGGCGAGCTCACACGACACCAAGGAAGGGACTTACGGCATCATTCTTATGTGAACAAATTCCTGTAAGTAGCAGACATATATCATTTTACATGTCGTGTAAAGCCCACCTCAGATGGCTTCAAAGCATTTGGGAGGGGAGAATCGTTGTAAAAGGTATTCAAAATAGCTCTGTTTTTGCAGATCATATAGGAGAATGTCATCATTTTTCAACTGGTTGTGCTTCCCAAATCGCCATACACGATCAAAAAAGAAATGGCTAAGGAACCCGGATGATGATCAAGCATTTGCTTCCGTTAAGAAACAAAAGAGGAAACTGAACAACAGAATTCCGCAACAAGCGGACTACATACGTAAACAGCCTTCGTTCAGTGATCGCGAGCGGAGCTTACCCTACACAAATGAACAAAAATCGGTAGACTCTTCCATCCCTAACAAACGAAGAAGAGTTCAGGATATATTTAATCTACAGAATTCGGAACATTCTGAGATCACACCTAGTCACAATTTTGAAAAAGGATACAGAAGAAATAACAGGACAATTACAGACTTTGGAAGTGAGTACACACCGAAGATGTATACGCATGCGTACACTCCTCACGGAAACAGGACTGAAAGCATGTATGGATATGTTCCTAAAGTAGTGCAAACATGTAGTGCATCGAACGCTTTAGAAGGGAATAGAGGGGATGATTTTTTCTCACATTTTCACAGAGAAAATTCTCTGCATCGGTTTGGGAAAATGAACCTAAAGAACCGCACAAACTTCAATCCTCTAGTGTCTACGTTTACAAATTCCCAAAGTCAGACCTCTAGCTCAGCTGCTGATAAAGTGTCTCTGATCGAGAGTGAGGAAGTCTCCCACGTGGAGGACACAGGCATGAAGGGAAATGGACTTTATTGTGACATGTCATCACGTGTTAATTCTATACTGGATGCTAGTTTTGACTCAATGTGGAATAGCAATGGAGAAGTTTTATATTAATAAAATTCACCCAATATTCTTCAAATATCTGTACCAATCTTAGGGGGTTTAGTTTTCAAATTGATTTATAATATTTCATATTACAACGAAAAGTTTGTGTCCCCTGATATGATTATCCTCAAAACATCTCTGAAAAGCTGTTGCAAAGATATAATTTATAAATGATCGTGACGTCAAATAATGGGTACACTGTGTGTAGTCAATCTGACGAAAATCGGATCTTTTAATCGCTGCACTTATGTAGCGATCCACGTGAGCGGATCAAAGGATCTGATTTTCATCAGATTGTGTATAATGAAGTCCGAGGTTGCAGTAGCCTAGTGATACATAGGTAGTGACTGCTCCTTCGCGAAACGCATTCTCATTTGAAGTGACTGTTGGATATTGCCTTTAAAGCCGAGTTTCTTTGTCACGGTAGGTGTTGATATGATAACAAACCCTGAATGATAACGTCATACCGACCATGCATGGAATAAAATTCGTGGCACTTCACCTACAGCTGATGACGAATCTGCACGAGTCAAAAATTCTCGATAACAATAAGCGAGAACAAAAGTAAGTTGTGAGCGGTTGGAAGTTGTCCTTTATGATAACTCATTTTACCAACACTAACTTGGCTTTAATTCCACATTTGGTAATCCAACTTATACTCCAAGTTCTCTTTCAAAACGACAAAAGACAAAATTCTTCAAAATCGCGCTTCAGTTTTAAACACATTTAATATACCAGTCAATGGAACGAATAAATATGAGTTACTGTACCTATATTCGATTCCAGTTATGAGTAGGACACAAAACTCCTTACAAATAGAGATCCATGTCTAGATCCAGTAAACGTTTTACCAAGCTCTCCATCTTTGCTCCTCACGACAATATTAACGTTAATGTGAAGGGGAAGCTTCAGACGTACTGTAACACAACATATGCAAGACGTGGTGTAAATCAAATTTGAAATCTAAGAAATTCTAAAGAACTTTTAGTAAATTTGTAATTGCTAAACTTTCCCCATATCAACAGCATCAAAACGTATGACTTTGTAACACTTTACAAGACCATTCCTTACGATGAATTAAAGACTATGCTTTTTGGCATCGTTGACGGCTGTTTGTTCAATAAAAATGAAAAAAGGAAATATTCATATCTTGTGATCAGTCATTCAAAAACTTACTGCGTTAAACATCACTACTATTCTACGTGCAAGTACTCTGAAGTTGATATTAAAAAGATTCTGGAGTTCCTCAATGATAATATGTACGTGATCTTTGATGATCAAGTCTTCTGCTGGAATTCCCATGGGCACGAATTGCGCTCCTTTATTAACCGTTTTATTTTCATATTAGTCATATGAAGCCGAATTTATTCGAAAGCTTGTACGTGAGACGAGGAAGCTCTTGTTGTGGCCTTCAAATCAACATTTAGATATATCGACGACGTTTTCTGTATTAACAATGTTCATTTCCATAATATTTGGATGCAATATATTCCAGTGAACTCGAGATAAAAGACACCCCAGAATCTTGCATAACGAACAGTGATCATTCTTATAAATCCCATAAAGAATACAAAATCAAGGGTCTGGCAAACATTCAACCCTGGTCACACCAGATGTAGGATCAGGTGCCTGGGAGGAGTAAGCATTCCTTGGTGACCGGTCACACCCACCGTGAGCCGTCCATCTTGATTTGGTAAACTAAGAAATCCGTAGTCAAAATTTCTTTGTAAAGAATGGCGTAACAATGGGTATGAAACAAGTAAGGCAGCATTCGACCTAACGACAGATGGTATTTGGAAATAAGATAATTATATTGACCATAAAATTTGAAAAATGCGGTCTTCAAACGAGACTGTTGGAATCCCTGCACCATCAACTTCCTTGTCCGTTGCTTACAATTGATCATCATTTCTATCATGGACCTATATGTGATTGAAGACCTCAGAAAAACCCACAGAAAATCATTCTGTATACACCGTATACATAATATATTTGAAGAAGCCAAAGCTAGTCTATACTTGGATTTTTCATCACCAGAATATAGACTGAACTCTATGATTATGGATGTTGCCAATCACATGCCCTTTAAACCACCGCGGGTCATTGATGATATTCCTTCCGAATCATGCCGCCAGCTCAAATTTACAAAGGAATAAATGCAGTCAACATACGCAACATTCTTCGTCATAAAAGAGTTCAGTCTTGTATTCTAACATATTTCAAGTTCGAGTCTACACCCTGTATTTGCTACAAATATACTTCTACTTTTGCATTCACACTTTTTAATTATAAACAAACTTTGCAGTGACTAGATATAGACCATCTTATACTTAATCCATGTACCATTCTTGGCACATTGATTTTGACTATGGATGACACCGTTTACCTGATCATGATATAGGGCTCACGGCGGGTGTGACCGGTCGACAGGGGTGCTCACTCCTCCTAGGCACCTGATCCCACCTCTGGCGTGTCCAGAGGTCCGTGTTTGCCCAACTCTTTATTTTGTATTGCTTATAGGAGTTATGAGATTGATCACTGTTCGTTATCTTGCCTTTTCATCTACGTGTTCTTGTTCTCCGTCTTCTTTCAACTAGTCCAGATGGACATTAATGGTGATGTTGAAATAGTTGATCCCGTGGGGATTCGAATTAGAATGGGTCCTCATTACCCCCTTTGTTTGTCGTAAGACGCAACTCAATGAGGCGGTCCTTCGGATTTTACCGTTAAAAACCGATACTCCGTGTCAATGCAGCTGCTGTGTGGCACGATAAAGGTCACTCCCTGCTCAAAGGCTGTAAGTGGCGAGCATAGGGCTAAATTTGCAGCACTTCACCGGCAATGATGACCTCTCCATATGAGTGAAATATTCTCGAGCGTCCCGCTATACAATAAACAGTATACAATAAATCAACGAATCATAATATAGTTGAAAATGAGGATCTTAAAATCACTTATTTTTAAAAGTCCTAAATACAGAGAACCTCGTTCTTTCAATTGGCGACAAAACTTTATCTCCATTATCAATTCTGTCCCGCATTAGACACATCAAAACAAAAATGCGTACCATCTATCCTTCTGTGTTTAGTAAACCAGAAGTGATAAAAGAATTAGATAGGTTACAAGAGGAATATGTTTTGGTTCCATCTGACAAAGCTTGTAACAACATTGTCTTTGTAAGGCTCATTATTACAACTGTATTTTAAACGAACTTGTCTTTAATTCCACTTTTGGTAATCTTACCTATGAATTACCGTACCTACATGTATACTAGATTCCCAAACTTCATAAAAACCCTTACAAAGATACATTGCTGGATCCAGTAAGTGTTCTACCAAGTCTCTATCTTTGCTCCTCACGAAAATATCAACAGCTGTGAAGGAGAAACTTCAAACGTCCTGTGCCACTACATATGCCAGAAGTAGTGTAAATCAAATTTGTACCATAATTTGGCGTGCTTTCTTTTGTTAAAAGTGTGGGTTATCTGTACATAACCCACACTTTTCTTCAAACCCCGCCCACATTCTCGAAAAAAACAAACAAACCCATAACTGTCCACTGTATTAAGTTCCTCCAGATCAAAATTGCACATATCAAACACGAATAACTGACTCAGACTAAGTTCTCTAAATACATTATAGATATTCGCACTGAATCTCACTTAAACCTTGATACAAGACAAAATCGTCAATGGTCTCGTCCCAAAGACTTTCTATTTCCATATTCTCTTCAAGTCGAGAAACACGTGTACGTAGAAATACGGGTATCATTTATAAAGAGTTTTATAAAAGACCCAGTCACGTGATAAGAACGCATTTGAGAGATAAATTTGTTTAGCGGACAGAGTGAATCAGACTTGTGTTTCTTTTATGGTTTCGCGTCTTACAATTCTTAATTATTTTTTTTCTCTTATGTTTCACCATTTTCTTTTAAAATCTATTGTATATACATGTAAATGTTTTTCCAGCCAATTTAGTCAAAATATGTATTAGAATGAAGCATATCAAATAGGATTTTCAAAAGAGTAACCACCATCATCAGTTGAATATACATGTATTGCTAAATTTTTAAACAGAAAAATGCACGAATATGGGTTCTTAGAATTTTAATTGTATTTTTAAATTTCAATTCTTTAAAGCCAATACCGGTACTAAAAGTCGGAGAATGCGTAAATGTTAAATAAAAATATTAAAACCAACAGTCCAAACATTTATATGCACTTTAAAAACGGCTTTTTAAAAACAATTAATGAACATCAATTTTTCGGTGATGGAAAGTCATTATGATAGAAATATATGGTGTACAAAGTTTAATATAAAGACATAACAATTGGCATCATATTGTAAGCAGGCGATCACGCTTCCGAAAGCTATAATAAAATATAATGAATAATAGTAAACTATGGTACAAGTCCCTTACTCCATATAATATTGTTGATTATGTTCAGATACCCGATGGGCGTGGTCATAATGACACTCGGGAGCTACGCTCCCTCGTGTCATTATGACCACACCCATCGGGTATCTGCACATAACCAACAATATCATATGGGGTAACTACTACGTGGATTCTTAACAATTCTAAAGAACCTTTAATAAAATTGAAATCGCAAAGCTTTTCTCAAGTCAACAGCATCAAAACATATGACTTTTCAACACTTTACACAACCATTCCTTACGATGAATTAAACACTAGACTTTTTGACATCATAGACAGCTGCTTCTTCAACAAAAATGGAAAACAGAAATATTCATATCTAGTGATTAGTCATCCAAAAACTTACTTTGTTAAACACCACTTTGATTCCACACACAAGTACTCTGAAGTTGAAATTAAAAATATGCTAGAGTTCCTCAATGACAACACCTTCGTAGTCTTTGGTGATCAGGTCTTCCAACAGTTTGTTGGAATTCCCATGGGCACGGATTGTGCTCCTTTGTTAGCTGACCTGTTCTTATGAAGCAGAATTTATACAAAAACTTTACGCGTGAAGAAAAAATCTCTTGCTGTGGCCTTCAGTGCGATATTTAAATATATCGACGACGTATTATCTATTAACAAAAATAATTTTCATTTATATGTCGATTTGATATATCCCTGCGGACTCGAAATAAAAGACACCCCAGAGTCGTCCACTTCTGCTTCATACTTAGATATTTTATTGAAAGTAGATATTAACGGCAAACAACAACTCGACTTTATGACAAACAGGATGATTTCAGCTTCTCCAACGTCATTTCCCCATATTTATGTAGCAATATTCCATTACTACCTGCACATGGTGTTTACATCTCTCAACTGATTCGATATGCAAAAGCTTGTTCTGCGTATGGTGTTTTTAAATCGATGCAGGCTACTGACAAACAAGTTGATGGTGCAGGGGTTTCAACAATCTCGTTTAAAGTCGCATTTCGCAAAATCTATGCTCGTTATAACAATCCAGTTTGCCAATACAGCCTATCATTGGGTTAACTGCTGTCTGACGTGTTTCATACCGATTGTTAGGCCGTTCTTGGAACACTGACTTTGACTACGGATAACTCCGACTACCTGATCAAGATATAGGGCTCACGACGGGTGTGACTGGTCGACAGGGGATGCTCGACAGGGGGGCACCTGATCCCACCTCTGGTATAATCAGGGGTCCATGTTTGTCCAACTCTCTATTTTGTACATCGTCGGAAACCCACTGTCGGTCGCTCTCCGTTTACAAGCGACCGGCCGTGGGTTTCCGACGATGTATTTTGTATTGCTTAAATGAGTTATGAGATTGATTACTGTTCGTTATCTTCACCTTACATTATACTCTTTTATTATCTATAGATACATAATGTATGAAAATATCAAAAGAAATACTTTTTTGAAAGGTGATACCACGAACTAATTTTCATCACACCATGCGTAAAGAACGATAACTCTGACTATGATGATTTATGTGTTGTGATTTTGCAAAAGTTAATCATGTTTGATAGTAATGCTTGTTATGAATGTCATTTATATTCCCACGTTAGAAACAAGGATGTGTGTTTGAGATAAGAAACAACCAACATCATCTGAATTGAAACTTGTTATAAATTGTGTAAATGACGCAATGAAAACATACAGTTGTATATACAAAATAGTGGAAATATAAATATAGGGGGTCAGGAGACTAGTAAACATTGGACATATCAATTTGACATCATATTATGCAAGGCTGACCCCCTGTTCCAAGAAGATACAAAATATTTATAATCGGAATCAAAGCATGTAAAATACCACAAAAATAGTTGCCTAGCCTCAAAAAGGTGGGTAATAATCAGTTATTAAAAGTGCAACCCCCCCCCCCAAAAAAAACCACCCCAAAACATTAAGTGAAAGCACATTATTCGTAGTATCTCTGCGTCCATAGCTCCAGTCCCATTATTGCATAGAAAGGCTTCTTTAAAATGCAAACAGTTCTATCTGAATTTTTTATATTAAAAAAAATTATAATTACCATATCTAGATACATACATGTAATTATAAATTTTCTAAACATTTTACTCATATAATACAGATGTATATAGATCTAATCATTAATTGTCTTATATGAACATAATCATCACCTTTATGTAACATAATGCTTGATTAAGACAGCACAATCAAATATCGGAAACCCGTGTATTTGATAAACTACTGGTGCCTGGATCATGTTTATTAGGATTGATTGATTATTTGTTTTACGTCCCACCGAGAATTTTTTACTTTTATTGAGACATCACCAGTTGTAGGTGAAGTACCTCAAATTTAGACCTATGCTTAAGCGTTTACGACCGGAGCAGTGAGAGTTCTTTAACGTGCCAACGCCTGTCGCGACACGGGACCTTCGTTTTTAAGGTCATACCCGAGAAACCAGTGATTCTCACTTCTAAATGCTGAGCGTTTGGCGAAGGAGCAATCACAACCATGATTACGTCATTTGACGCGGTCATGGCACAAGCGGGGCTGTTCGAGCCTCCTGATTACGAAGCGAACGATCTACCACGTGCATTAAGAACTCAGAACAATTGATAATTAAAGAAACCGATTCTAGGATTTTATGAAAACACGTTTTATTATCCTCAAAATCTATGGAATATCTAACATTAGCTTAGATGTGTGACTTGAATTAATCTCCGGGGTTTCCTACACAGGGCCGCGACCACACTCTTCCAATGTATATGGTTCTGGGCGATCCTCTTTAGATCAGCCCATGTCATTCCAGCAGCCTTCACTTTGTTTACGCTTCTGTGCCAGGTCTTTCTTGGTCTTCCTTGCCTTTTGCCCTGCGGGTTCCATTCAAGGTCTTGTCTAGTGACGTTTGGCGGGGACTTCCGAAGAGTGTGGTTAATCCAGCTCCACTTCCAGGTCTATCGGAACTAGCTTGTTTTACTCCAGAGTTCTGTATTTAAGATGGCATCCGGCCATCTGATGTTGATGAGGCGTCGGTGACATCTGTTGATGAATGTCTGAAGCTTGTTTTTTTTTTTTTTTTTTTTTTGTTCGCCGTAAGTTTCAGAGCCGTAATTCGCGTAAAGAAGGACATATTTTACATTGGTGTTAAAAATTCTTATTTTATTGTGGAGTGAAAGGGCAGAGGAATTCCAGATTGGTCTGAGGACAGTAAAGGCATGTCGGGCTTTGTTGATGCGACTCTTTATGTCCTCGTCCTGTCCCGCCATCTTTGCTAACCACACTACCGAGATAGACTAACTTGTCTGTTTCCATAATGTCTTCCTGTCCAAGTCGTAGTGGGTGCTGTTGCCGGATGCTGAGTCTCATTGCCTCTGTCTGTTTTATGTTAATCTGGAGGCCTGTCTTTTCTGCTTCTTCAGTAACACGGCATAACTTCCCTTACATGTGTAACAAGGAATAGTCAGGCGATTTATTCTATACAACAAAGCGAAATATTACTACTTTGTGTTTCTTTTTTGATCAGAATATATACTTTGAAACCTATTCTAAAGGAAAAATTAACTTAAAAATTCATTTTTCAAACTAGAAAATGTTAAACGAAACACACATGAACAACTTAGCTCACCTGAGAGGTTATGACTTTTTAAAATTGATATGGATGATTTATAATGAAAGGATAGAGAAGGAAAGGAAATTCACTATACAATAAAAATTTTCATTGTCGGATCTTTTTAAGCAAATCAAAATATGTTGCCACCTTACATGGAAATGAATCGGCATCAATTTACCAGAAAGCTATGATCTTGGTCAATTTTAGCACATCATTTAGATTATCATAAAATTATTGAAAAACGTCTGTTCTGAAGGAGAGTCTCGTTCTATCGTTCAGACCAGACGTTTTTATTGCTCCATGTTACACTCGATAATTTCAGTATGTAGACGTTATGTTTTCCTCAGCCTTTGTAGTTTAGTTTTGGTACTGGTTTGCAATTCATTTATTTAGTTTTCATTCCTATGTAAATATCTTGTCGTCCTGAAATTATAGATATTTATAACGTCGAGTGTCTGTGCATAATACGAAAGGTCTGACGCCGGGCGTGTAAATATGCCCACAAACGAAAAGTGATTCATTTACTTGCATATTTAGAAATTATAATTTTTCTACTCTATGTCAAATTAACTGTTTCTGATGCTTGCAATGATAGTTTTTTGTGAGTTGTCTCTGTAGAGTTCAAAGAGTCTCCAAAGACCACCTGTCTTGGCAGCTCGTGTAAGTAGGTCCATCGATTGTTACCCGGATGGTTGATAAGAACCCCGTGTCGAATTCTTCCGATGTAAATATTTAGAATCTTATCAACCTAGTTTGCAGAGGGCAATATAACGTAATGCCATGGACAACAGTGCCTTTCAAGGTAAATAAAACTTAAATTTAGAATTATCACAGTCTGAAATATTTCATTATTTAACATATGAAATAACAAATTAGTTGATGAACAGATTTTGGGGAAAGTTAATTGTATATTCATTATAATCTTTAACTTTGCAATGTTTTCTTGTATTGAGCTGGAGAGGGGATTGTTCCCTCAGATTAGAATTGTTATGGTGTGAATATTTGATGATACTTTGTGTTTCAGCAACTAGACATGCATTTCGTGATCTTTTTCTTTCAACCAATCATAGATTTGGATAAATATAATGGATCAACCAGACCTAATGAAAATGGATCCCGAAAGCGACATCCACCAGAGAGCATGGGGTCACAGGATTCAAGTGACGTCAGCATTGCACCCGAAAGAGTCCGCATGAAAAAAACTGTCGGATTAATCAGCGGAACTTCTCTTATAGTGGGCACCATCATAGGTAAACTAGCAGACGATATTGACTACATAGATTATGACAGATCAAAATAACAGAGACACTATATTGCCGTATCAAAACCCAATTGTTGCACGGCTGCAAAGGAATCGTTGACCTACTTCGCTATCTGAGAAGTAAAGTGATTTACCTGATAAACCGAAAGACTTCAAGTTGCAATTTTAAGCAATGACATCAATATCATCCGTTTATTTTTAAGAACTTTAACCCCCCCCCCTTCTTAAATTCACACAGATAGACAGGGATTTTGAGTTGCAAAATATGATATTTATTGAAGTAGGTATCTAAAAAAGGAGATAAATTGAGAGTTGCTGTATGTTACATGTAGTTTGTATTTAAGTTAGGAGGCCAAACTATCGCCACTCGGGAAAAAAATAGCGTGAACGCCAAATGAACATGCACTTAAATGGATTTCAATGTTGGTATAACATCTGCATATGCTGAACATGCTTAATTAAAGCTGACGTGAGGTTGTAAATATCCTGAAATTTGTTTTTCACACCCGAAACGCCTAACACTGTCCAACATATTTCTTATAATGACAACAAATGTTCATTTATGAAATAAATATTCAAATTTGAAAATGCATAAGGACTTACATTCTACTTTCATTTCTGTGAGAATTCCCAGCTGTTAAAATAGACGTACTATAGTTATCCAGTAGTCCTGTTTTCATACGCGCATTGTTTACAAATGAAGTGCGTTAATGAGGAAATGTCTATTATTATATTTTGTTAACATATCAAAGGCAGGAACATCGAAAATGTAAATATTATGTTGTGTTTGTTACACTTGATTGATGCACTAGCCTAATCCCTGAAGCGTAGATATCGTCCCCGTTAAAAACTTACATCACCATAAGTTATGTACAATGAAACAACGTTGTGAGGATTATGTAACATAAACTTAATTACTAATAAGACATGTGCGTGGTCGACGAAGAACAATTTAGAACTTAATGATATTATATCATTAAGTTTTGAATTACAAGTATTATCTGTGTGACTGAAATTCATGAGAACCCACATAAACTCTGAAAGTAAAACAGATAGTAATAAATCTCCTTCCACGTCAGATTTACCCCCTAGAAAAACATTGGGGAAATAGAATGGTAAACATTCAAATCCCCGTGCATTGACAATATGTATGATACATACGTGACCACAAAAGACATTCCAGACTTGACACGAAAACTTATCGAATACGGACAAGATATTCACCTGTACTTACTGTTGCAAACATCGAGTCAGAAATTCTAGTTTCGCGCTACATATTCCATTTATTGATGAAATGCTCATAATAGCGATAAATGAACCCCATCTGTGTATCTAACGACAAAAGTTATCATTCTTCGTCACTGAGATATATAAAAAAAAAAACCAACTCTGCCGATCAGTTGCTCCGATTCTTCAGAAGAAAGTATTCAGATGCGGTTTTTATCAGTAGTGTGTTTTCATGAATGACAACAATCCAATATCAAACAAATGGTTATCAATCTCAATCTGATTGTTATAACTGTTAGCTATTTTGAATTTTATTGCTTTCAGGAGGATGACACACAAAAACATATAGAGAGATATAGATAGAAAGAGAGAAGGGAGAGAGAAACATTTGGTTTTGTTTTATGTCCCTTCGAGAATATTTCACTCATATTGAAACATCACCAGCTGTAGGTGAAGTGCCACAAATTTAGACTATGCTTTGTGCTCAGAGCCGTAGCAGTGAGGGTTCTTTAACGTGCCAACGCCTTCCGAGACATGGGACCTCCGTTGTTAAGATCATATCCGAAAGACCCAGTGATTCTCACTTCTAGATGCCGTGGGTTTTGCGAAGGAGCAATTACTACCTATGTTTACGTCTTAGATTTGACGCGGTCATGGTACAAGAGACTCTGACTGATCCCCCCCCCCCCCCTGTTACAAAGTGAGCTATCGCGATCGGATGAGAGAGAGAGAGAGAGAGAGAGAGAGAGAGAGAGAGAGAGAGAGTTGGAAATGACGTAGATAGTAAAGTTATGGTAAACTAATTCACTTGTACGTATTTTAGATGTATCATATTGTGCCATTCCTCTACCCAATAAACTCTCAACAATATAGATCTGCTATACCCCATAGTTTTAGTTATACAAAATTGCAACATATAAAACACAGTGTAAGATTCTTTGCATCTTTGAAACCAATCTTTAGGGGTGTTACTTTAAATAGCTAGTGAATGTAGATACGTAATTGTGTTGACACTTTTAGAATTCAAATGACGTACCTTTGAATTTCGTTAAAATATCTTTTAGTTTTACGTGTATGACTCGAATAATAAATAACAAACGGAAGAAATTATCACGCATGCAATTCCTGAAGTGTGACACCCCCCACTTCCCCTAAAAACCACACAAATAAATACGTTTTTCAAGCTGTAGATGTTGGATATCATTGTTATATACATGTGTTCCTCGCCGATTATTCGAATTATAGATAATACTCAATACTAAACTTTGAAAATTATATATACGTCATAAAGGGGCGTGGTATAACCGTGCATCAATAAAGGAAAGTTTAATGTCTAATATGAACTAAAGTTTTGATTACTTTATTCTTTGTCCCCGTTTTTAATCTATTTTCTTTTTACCATTCATTCTATGTTTCTTTATGTTTTATGATTTTAGGGTCCGGAATTTTTATTTCCCCTAAAAGTGTGCTGGACAGAACCGGATCTGTCGGACTTAGTCTTGTTGTCTGGGTATCAAGCGGCTTCCTGGCTTTGCTTGGTAAGTAATGTCGGAACTCTACTGTTTAACAAAATGCAGTTGTCAACTACATGAACTAACCCACTGAACCAAATTATCCATCGCTTCCTTTTCCTTATGTATCAGGTTCGTTGTCGTATGCTGAATTAGGAACTGTTATAAGAAAATCAGGCGGTGAATATGTCTACATTAAAGAAGCCATGGGGGAAATCCCTGCCTTTTTGTTTGCATGGTCATCAGTCATTGTAGTTCGGACCTCCTCTATGGCTATCATTTGTTTGACTTTCGGAAAATACATGGCCACGTTTTTCCCGTATTGCGGATCTCCTATCATCCCCGTGAAAATCGTTTCCGCTCTAGCCATTGGTATGCTTTCTTATCATTCATATATTGTTGTTTAGTTGGTCTCTTTGCTCCAATCTATACGTCATTGACTCTTTGTCAGTTTCCTTGGGGGTCATCAATAGCTACAGCACTACATTAGCAGGCAGGACACAGGTTTTGTTCACCATCGTCAAGCTCCTATCGCTCACTGTCATCGTCATCGGAGGAATTGTCAAACTCAGTCAAGGTAAAGTTACTACTACTGTTTTGCAGCACACCTAATGGAACAACGTTCTGTAGTTTTAACATCATCAGTTATAATGTATATCTATCTCTACCACAGGAAATATATCTCAGTTTCAAAACAGTTTTGAGGGCACGACGGCTTCGCCTTCCAGCATTGCCCTGGCGTTTTACAATGCCTTGTGGGCGTACGATGGATGGTATGTTAAGAAATAATACCGTTATAACCTGATACAGCAAAACACTAAAATCATTCAAGATTTCATGTCTCACTTTCACAAATCGTTTATGTTGTAGTAAATTTGTTCAAACTGGAAAATCAGCATGAAGACAAGATTCCATGACAATTTTGATAGCAGAAATGTTTCATTTTTTCACTCTAGAATAAAGTTGTATTTGTAAAGTACTTACCTATTTCTTCTACAGGAATAACCTTAATTACGTCACTGAAGAACTAAAAGATCCAGCCAAGTAAGTACTCCAATTATCTAAGATTAAGACATGATACTATCTCCAATGTGTCTGGAACAGTTATGGTTTCTCTCAATGTTATGACATTATATTCAATGCTATAAGAGATGAAATTACTACTTCAATGTTCATATTTTTCTCAGTGTTGTAAGGGATCTGATGATATTACTTTCAACGTTTTCCAACAAGTACACCCATGATGGTTATATATTTTTTCTCAGTGGTACAAAAAATGATTCTACCAATTAATACGGAATATCGGAACCATTATTTCGTCTCCGATTCCGTCCCGGTTTTAATATTTAGTATGTCCAACGAGATCACGTTTTCTGCGTGAACTTGGGCAACTTTTTCAGTAAACAAGCACATGTAACTTACTTACTATCAAATATAGTGAGTTTAGGGACAGTTTAGCGTCGTATTTGAAAATTGAGGGATGGGGAACAAAAGAAGAAAAAATCTTAGCAAGGAAAGTAGTTCTGTCCATACTCCTAAATCGTAAAGGGGTGGGGGTATCCTTTAGTACATGTATGAGTTCCATCAATTTAACCTTGCATTTACACTACCATTCACCGCTACTATTAACTATATCAAGTGACCAGCTTATAATTCGATCTTTGCATGTACTAATAACAAATGTATGTGATAATTTAACGCGAGGTCAGGAAAAGGGTGGTGATCTGGAGATTTTTTGTTTTATCTCCGTTGCCAAACTTCAGTAATTTAATCCAATATCTCATGTTTTGGTACCAGGGCATTCATTTGCAACATTCTGAAAAATAATCTTCAAACCAGGCAGATATTTTTGTATCAGAAATGAGTTGTCCTTAGTCATCATCTATTTGTTTGTACAAGAGTTGTCCAAGCAATCTAATTAAAATCAGATCTTCTCTAACCGTTACACTGGAGTGTAACGGTTAGAGAAGATCTGATTTTAATTAGATTGGTTGCCCTAGTGACGCATAATTTTCGCAACTTCTTTTTCTGAAGAGTTCCAAAATTTTCTAGTTCCGATATCACACGTTTTCTATGTTGAATTCTGGGCTATTACAGAAACCTCCCTCGTGCTAATGTTCTGGGTGTTATGATCACAACTATCATCTATCTACTGGTCAATATTTCTTACCTCACGGCCATGACGTCAACAGAACTTCTGGATTCCCCTGCAGTGGCGGTGGTATGTTTCTATCATTTCTCTTCTCAACTTCGTAAACCCTGATTGTGACAAGAATGAAGTTAAGGAAACTTGTTACTAACAAATATCGATACATACATGGGTTGATATTTCTTTGCATATTCTGACTGTAGTTAGTACAAATATCAACTTCCTAAATTTCAAGGAACTGAGAAAAGTAAATTTCCTGTGATATCCAAAAGTTGTGATATGTATCCCTTCCCTATATAACTGTAACCCACCGTATTAGACATCATTGAGAAATAGAAGGCAAATACAAGATTCCGCTCCGTGAAATCCATATTCATTTTATTTCTATAAACATAAATTCAATGTCTTTTTTCATCATTTGTTTTTAAAAACTTGTTTCTATCAAATCTCGTTAAAATAACTTTTGGTGACATTGTTTGTATTGAGGCGTTTCATAAACATTGTATTCGTTATAATGTACTATTATTGATAGGTTTAGAGAGGATACTTCTATTTACAGACTTGGGGTGGCCGTGTTCTATTTCTTCCTATTTACAGACTTGGGGTGACCGTGTTCTGTTTCTTCCTATTTATAGACTGGGGATGACCGTGTTCTATTTCTTCCTATTTACAGACTTGGGATGACCGTGTCCTTACTATTTACAGACTTGGGGTGACCGTGTTCTACTTCTTCCTATTTATAGACTTGTGGTGACCGTGTCGTTCCTATTTATAGACTTGGGGTGACCGTGTTCTATTTCTTCCTATTTACAGACTTGGGGTGACCGTGTTCTACTTCTTCCTATTTATAGACTTGGGGTGACCGTGTCCTTCCTGTTTATAGACTAGCGGTGACCATGTTCTACTTCTTCCTATTTATAGACTTGGGGTGACCGTGTCCTTCCTATTTATAGACTAGCGGTGCCCATGTTCTACTTCTTCCTATTTATAGACTTGGGGTGACCGTGTTCTACTTCTTCCTATTTACAGACTTGGGGTGACCGTGTTCTGGGTGCAGCTGCTGTACTAATGCCACTGTCTGTGTTGTTCTCTACATTTGGTGCTGCCAATGGAACGCTGTTTGGTGGTGGCAGGTATCAGTATACTAAAAAAAGATACACGTCTTTTGCATGGAGAAAGTTTGTTCGTACACAATTTAACTTTTATCATCCACGCTTTATGTCAGTGGGGATAGTAATTTGGGTACTTACGTCCGTCAGTGTTTGGTTTTTCTCAGCTGTTGTATACGTAGCTAGGAGGTTTATTTACTCAGGTTTGAACGCCACCAGCTGCAGGTGAAGTGCCACATTTAAGCCACTACCATAACTTAAATCTTAGGTTTGGTACGAGCCGGGCTTAAACCTGTGACCCTCCGGTCACGAAGCGAACGCTGTAACCACTGAATCACCACGGAACCTGTCTTACAGTTAACATTTACAACTGAACTTTACATGAAGATTTTAAAATAATGCCATCGATGACCTCTACTGATTTTAGTTAAATAGCAATAACGGTACCTGGATGATATCTCCAACATTCGTTCAATTTGTGTTCTACCAGACCACGAATTATGAATTAGGTATTTAAAAAATCGAATTGGTTGACTGGTTGATTGGTTGTATATTGTTTAACTTCCCGCTCACGAATTTTCACTCGTATGGAGACGTCACCATTGCCAATGAAGGACTGCAAAGTCTAGGCCTGTGCTAGGCGCTTACGGCCTTTGAGCAGAGGGATCTTTATCGTGCCAAACTTGCTGTGACACGGGGTCTCGGTTTTTGCGGTCTCATCCGAATGACACCCCATTTAGTCACCTCTTAGAACAAGCAAGGGGTACCGAGAACCTATTCTAACCCGGATCCCTACGGGACAAGTCGAATTGGAAGAATATCTATAAAGCAAATATTCACGAAATTACGTATCAATGAAATTTTGCTTTTGACATATCCACGAAATGTCATGCTTCTGAAAATGCAGATGAAACAGCAATGATTGTGATTTAGCAATTGAGAGGGTAATAGTAAAATGCATTCTTTTTAAAAAATATATTTCAAATGGATATTGCTTGCGTCATGATATATAAAGCACTGACTTGAATTGTTTCTTTGTAGAGTTGTGTATGTAGCTGGGAGGGAAGGTCATCTACCAGAGATGCTCTCTTATGTGCATTGTAAATACTACACGCCTTTTCCTTCCATCATATTCACAGTAAGCCAGGCTATGCATATCTTAAATGCACTGTAAATCATGAATATTAAAATCCGGCCCAATCAAAATCCATTGTTTAAGTAAATTAATCTGACATAAAAATGATTAAACCCAGGATTTACGGCATACATGGGCACTTTTATGTATCTGTGTAACTTTAATATCTAAACGAATAATACACAGCATACATCAACGTGAATATATTACTAATGGGTATGTTCACACGCGACTTTTTACACACGGCGTGCAAATTTTATGCAAAATTTGTATCCTTGTGTATTTTGGCGTATGTGAATGTTGGGTAGGTGCACGAACATTTTACTCCTAGTGAAAGAATTACAACTAGTCAGACTAAATGCAAATTAGCTTTTACATATGAAAACAGGTGAACGCGTTTACAGACATGAATTGTGCAAATTATTGGAATTGTTTATAAAACATCGCATCATTTTCTTAAAAATCGCATCATGTTCGTTATTAGAAGTAGCAGTCATATGGCAAGCCCTTTTATTATTTATTCGAAAAATAAGATATCTCTTTTTTAAAGAGGTATCACTTTAAAATGAAAGATATCTCTTTCACTTAGAGAGATATCTCTTACTTTTAGAGATATCTCTTACACTTAGAGATATATCTCTTTTACTTAGAGAGATATGTCTTTCACTTTGAGAGATATCTCTTTTACTCTGAGAGATATTTCTTTTACTTTGAGAGATATCTTCTTCACTTAAAAAGATGTATCTCGAAGAATTCCTAGAGAGGTATCTCTCAAAGTATAAGAGATATCTCTTTAATCGTCGAAAAAGAAATCTCTCAAAGAGAAAGAGATATCTCTTTCCAATTTTTTTTAAATAAGTTTGAATACTTAAGGAATTCTCCCTAAACCGGAAACCCATCAAAGCAAATCTTACCATGATGGCTGCAAGATTTTGCGTTTACAGCATGTGGAGTGTATACAGGTAACAGAAAACAAAGACAATGAATATGTGAGCTAGACTTCATCAGCCTCTCGGCAACTTTATAATATTACCCCAACCACCTCTTCAACCTTTTCCGCCATTTCTACACTAGAAGTATTTTGATTGGTTAAAAAATAGGGTTGCATCATATTAATGGCGATGCAACAGGGAGAAGTCATTATGATCACCTGGGGATATATTTAATTCTCAGAGATATTGAAAATTTAAAGAGATATCTCTCTAACTTAAAGAGATATCTCTTTTTACATTTTTACTAGTGCATGTTAACGCGTCGCAAAAATTACATTTACACACTAGGAGTAAAATTTGCATGTATGTAAAAGTTACACCTACTAGTATTTAGGCGCATGTAAACGAGGCTCAAATCGTAATTTTATAAATACAATTTACATTTGAGCTAAATTACAATACACGTGTCAAAACCGTAAGTTATGTCACTTGTCAGCCATTTTGTGGTGAACAAAATCTTATATCTTTGAGCTTATATAGTGTATGAAAAAGGTGCTATATATATATGGTATTATTATATCCCTATGTTGGCCTTTGTAATTTTTTTTATCTGTAGCTTTGGCATCTGTTATGTTTTCATCAATTGCAGTCAACTTCAATAATGTTCCAGGGTGGGGAACTCTACTACATTTCGCAGGTTAAAGAAGGAAAACTTGTCTATACACCGATTGACCTTTGGCTGATCCCCAGATTGGGATAATTAAAATTTCTGGTTGATATGCATAATTATACCAGTAGCTTGATCCATTCATTATCATTTTTCAGATTGCAATAGCACTGATTATGATTATTCCGGGAGACGTGGGGTCGCTGGTGGACTTCTTCAGCTTTTCTGCCTGGCTGTTTTATGGCTTGACTGTTACCTGTCTCATCATATTCCGATTCACAAAGAAAGACGTAGAGCGACCTATCAAAGTAATACAGTGCTTCTTATAAATCTGATAAATCAATTCAATAGAAATAAATAACTGCAATGCAGGGTCTATCTAAATGTCAAGACTCTGTTATCTCTCTCTGTCTTTCTCACTCTCCATTGACCAGACTACACGGAATCATTTTAAAATTTTGAAATTCTCTCTAGATGTCCACGCTGATGCGACTTT
This sequence comes from Ostrea edulis, assembly GCF_947568905.1. Lineage (NCBI taxonomy): Eukaryota > Metazoa > Mollusca > Bivalvia > Ostreida > Ostreidae > Ostrea > Ostrea edulis. Next base: position 42,570,710 of record NC_079164.1, read on the forward strand.
GATTTTGCTTATCACCATTATTATAAAATCGTATACGTCATTTGATGTATATGACTTATTATGTACATCTTTTATTATCTGTAGTATACTTCACATACATTGTATCATATGATAATTATACGCTTTATCTATATTCCTGATGTAGTCTGCTTAGTGAACCTATTGACAGTCCTTGGTAACTTTGTAGTGCAGTACGAATACTGACTATTCCAACATTTGGAAGAGAGATCTGTTCATTCCCCACAGCTGTTGTGATTGTAGATTCTTTTATTGATGCTGATCTAGTCTGTTTTGGCTGTTGTATCTTCCAATATTGACATCGGTACATTGTACGTTGTCTATTATAGATTTTTAGCGGTGTTGCAACGAAGCTGAACTCGGCTATTGGTTTGGTGATGCGGGCGGGTTGACGGGCTGGCGGGCGTCAACAATTGGTTTCCGGATGATAACTCGAAAAGTTTACAATCTAATCAAATGAAACTTTGATATATTGTTGGGTACCAGATAAGAAAGACCCCTATTGATTTTGGAGAAAAATGGTCAAAGGTCAAGGTCACAATGACCGAAAATAGAATGAACATTTCAGAAAAATTTGGTTTCCGGATGATAACTCAGAAAATGTAAATCCGAATCAAATGAAACTTTGATATATTGTTGGATACCAGGTAAGGAAGCCCTCTATTGATTTTGGAGAAAAAAGGTCAAGGTCATAGTGACCAAATATAGAATGAAAATTTCAGAAATATTTGGTTTCCGGATGATAACTCAGAAAGTTTAAATCCGAATCAAATGATACTTAAAGATATTGTTATGTACCAGGTAAAGAAAACCCCAATTGATTTTGGAGAAAATAGGTTAAAGGTCAAGGTCACAGTGACCGAAAATAGATTTAAAATAAAAAAAAAAAATTGGTTTCCGGAGGATAACTCGAAATTTTTTAATTTGAATCAAATGAAACTTGGATATATTGTTGGATACCAGCAAAGCAAGGCCCCTATTGATTTTGGAGAACAAAGGTCAAGGTCACAGTGACCGAAAATAGATTGAAAACTTCAGACAAATATGGTTTCTGGACAGTAACTCGAAAAGTTTAAAACTGAAATTAGTTCTTCACAATTATAAATATGCCACATCATATCTGACTTTACAATGTATCCCATGCAACTCGGCTCATGCACCCCTGGGTGCATATATTGATTTTTATCTATCACTCTGCTTTAGCTGTTCTTTATTGATATCGGTACATTCTATGTTGTCTATGATGGGTTACTATCTATCACTCTGCTTTAGCTGTTCTATATTGATATCGATACATTCCACCTTAACTGTTTCTAAATTCCTTTTTGATCCCACTACATTCCTCCTTGATTTTTGCAGTTTCATATACTGATACTGGTACGTTCTAGTTTGGCTGTTGTTGACTTCTATATTGATACTGGTTTATTCTAGTTTGAATTTTGTTGATTTTTATATTGTTACTTTTACTTTCTGTTGACAGTTTTTGTGGGGATCCGGGTTAGTATAGGTCCTCAGTACCCCTTGCTTGTCGTAAGAGGCGACTAAATGGGACGGTCCTTCGGATGAGACCCCAAAAACCGAGGCCCCGTGTCACAACATGTATCACACCATTAAGACCCCTCCCGAAGATAGGCCTAAATTTTGCAGCCCTTCACCGGCGATGGTGACGTCTCCATATGAGTGAAAAATTCTCAAGAGTGACGTTAACTAAGATACAATCAATCAATTTCTAGACTGTTTGAGCTATTCCTGCAGCTATTGAACTGAAAATATACATGGACTTTGTTGAGAGAGCTATGGACCTTGAACTTAGCAAATGTTAACATACAGCGGGCCCCTTTTGTGCAAGGTGAAGATAACGAACAGTGATCAATCTCATAACTCCTATAAGCAATACAAAATAGATAGTTGGGCAAACACGGACACCTGGACACACCAGAGGTGAGAGCAGGTGCCTAGGAGGAGTAAGCATCCCCTGTTGACCGGTCACACCCGCCGTGAGCCCTATATCCTGATCAGGTAAACGAAGTTATCCGCAGTCAAAATCAGTGTGCCAAGAACGGCTTTACAATTGGTATGAAACACGTCAGACAGCATTTGACCCAATGCGAGGTTGTATTGACGAACTAGATCGTTATAACGACCATAGAATTTGCGAAATGCTGACTTCAATCGAGACTGTTGAAACCCCTGTACCATCAACTTGTTTGTCAGTAGCTTACCTCGATTTAAAAACTGACTATACGTAGAACAAGCTCTTGCATATCGAATCAGTTGAGATATATAAACACCATATGCAAGTGATAATGGAATATTGCTACATAAATATGGAAGTTGACGACGGAGAAGCTGAAATCATCCGTTTGTCATAAAGTTGAGTTGTTAGTTTGCCGTTAATCTACTTTCAATAAAATATCTAAGTATGAAGCAGAAGTGGACGACTCTGTGGTGTGATGCTTGCCATGTAGTTTATTCTAGATTGGCTTTTGGAGGTTTTATATTTATATCAGTACATTGATTGTTGCAGATTCCTTTTGTTACTGGTACATTCTAGTTTGACTGTTGCTGGTTTTTATTTTGATATCAGCACATTCAAAGACATTTTATGATGGCGTCGCTATTAACGTGCATCTCAATATTGGTACACCAGCAGGTTACGTAGAGGAGGTACGAGGTACGAGCTTCATATCTCGTCACTTGACGTGTATTGTGTGTTTGTAGGTTCAGGTTACGTAGAGGAGGTACGAGGTACGAGCTTCATATCTCGTCACTTGACGTGTATTGTGTGTTTGTAGGTTCAGGTTACGTAGAGGAGGTACGAGCTTCATATCTCGTCACTTGACGTGTATTGTGTGTTTGTAGGTTCAGGTTACGTAGAGGAGGTACGAGCTTCATATCTCGTCACTTGACGTGTGTTGTGTGTTTGTAGGTTCAGGTTACGTAGAGGAGGTACGAGCTTCATATCTCGTCACTTGACGTGTATTGTGTGTTCATATCTCGTCACTTGACGTGTATTGTGTGTTCATATCTCGTCACTTGACGTGTATTGTGTGTTCATATCTCGTCACTTGACGTGTATTGTGTGTTTGTAGGTTCAGGTTACGTAGAGGAGGTACGAGCTTCATATCTCGTCACTTGACGTGTATTGTGTGTTCATATCTCGTCACTTGACGTGTGTTGTGTGACGTGTATTGTGTGTTTGTAGGTTCCTATAGGTGATACCGGTATATTCTTTTTTTTTTTTTTTACTGTTGTCCATTTTGTGGTTTTTTACAGGTTTCATGTGTGATCCGATACATTCCATTTTGACTATTATATGTTCTGTTTTATAGTTTCCTATGTGTAATACCGGTTTATTCTGTTTAAACTGTTGTCCGTTGTAGTTTCCTGTGTAGTACCGGTGCATTGTATTTTGGCTGTTGTCCGGTGTAGTTTCCTATGTGTAGTACTGGTATATCCTGTTTTGGCTGTTGTCCGCTTTAGTTTTCTATGTGTAGTACTGGTATATTCTGTTTTGGCTGTTGTCCGGTGTAGTTTCCAATGTGTAGTACCAGTGTATTCTGTTTTGACTGTTGTCTGCATTAGTTTCCTATGTGTAGTACCGGTATATTCTGTTTTGACTGTTGTCTGCTTTAGTTTCCTATCTGTAGTACCGGTATATTCTGCTTTGAGTGTTCTCTGCTTTAGTTTCCTATGTGTAGTACCGGTACATTGTGTTTTGGCTGTTGTCCGGTGTATTTTCCTTTGTGTAGTACCGGTATATTCTGTTTTGAATATTATATGTTCTGTTTGACAGTTCCCTATATGTAATACCGGTATATCTTGATTTGACTGTTGTCTGTTGTAGTTTCATATGTGTAGTACCGGTACATTGTGTTTTGGCTGTTCTCCGGTGTAGCTTCTTATGTATGATACCAATAAATTGTTTTTGGCTGTTGTACGTAGCAGTTTCCTATGTATAGTACCGGTATATTCTGATTTGACTGTTGTCTGTTGTCGTTTTTTATGTGTAATACCGATAATTTTTTTCCGGTTGTATGTTTTGTCTATAGATTTCTATGTGTGATACCGGTACATTGTGTTTCGGTTGTTGTATGTTTTGTCTATAGATTTCTATGTGTGATACCGGTACATTGTGTTTCGGTTGTTGTGTGTTTTGTCTATAGATTTCTATGTGTGATACCGGTACATTGTGTTTCGGTTGTTGTATGTTTTGTCTATAGATTTCTATGTGTGATACCGGTACATTGTGTTTCGGTTGTTGTATGTTTTGTCTATAGATTTCTATGTGTGATACCGGTACATTGTGTTTTGACTGTTGTCCGTTATTTCTGTTGTAGGTCCCTATCGTGGTACCAGTGTTGTTTGTTTTGATTTCTATATACCTTGTGATTGGACCAATCATAGACAATCCACAGATTGAACTTCTGTATGCGTTCCTGTTCATTATTGGAGGACTTCTCTTTTACTTCCCATTCGTCTACTTCAAGCTGAAGATTAAAGGATTTGGTAAAAATGATTCCCTTTTTTATTGACTTTTTAAAAATATAATACTACTATATTTATTGGGATGCAAAAATCACAAATTTTGTTTTCATAGTTTGTGTTTATTTTGCATGAAACTGATTCTCGGAATGTATTGTATTGCAATTATTTTATATTTCTTTAAAACGTGAAGAGGGAGTAACTAATATTCATAGCGTGAGAAAAGTGATAGAGAACGAAAAGTAAAACTTCCTTTTCGTTTCAGAATGGTTAACTACGTCAGTACAATTACTCTGTGAGGTGGTA
>NC_079164.1:42580518-42765518 GCF_947568905.1 Ostrea edulis
ACAGATAATACCATTGTAAACTGCCCTGGTGAAAACGTTACCCTGTTTGGAAATCTGAACGTGACAACAGCGATGGGAAATCAGGAAAGAATGCTCGTTGTCTAGAGTTCTATAACTGCTGCTGATTCAAAGATTTACTCTCGTCTAAACGCATCCCTTTCACTGCAAATCCTTAATAGATCTAGCTCCATTGTCATGTTTTACTTCCCTTCCTCTACATTTCATGTGAACCAAAGGAATCGCCCATCTAACAATGAGCAGGTATAACAAGCCCATCAAAGCCTCGTGACGAAGTCGACGGATTCCTCATACCCCGGCGGCTGAGAGTTTTGGTCGCTAGAGGGCGAACTACTGACATTTGACACCGTGTCATCAATCGTGCCATCCATAGATTCTAGATCGTCAATGGAGCCCATAGTATCGTACGTAGCAACAGTGAAAATATCTGAGAAGTCCACGGAACACGCGTCCTGTGAATATTGGCGATCTATTCTTCCCATGGAAGTGATGTCATCTAGGTCGTGTATCTCTTCAATCGGTTCTAATGTCGTCATGGGAGCCACGGAGGCTGGTCGTCGTGATTTCTTCTGTCTCTTTCGCTTTTGGAAGCGTCTGTTAAAACAGACAGAATGATGAACAATTAAATTTTATTTTTGACATATATTAGAATACACATGTATTAGGATTTTGAATATATTCACTTACTTCTCCGGGACAATCTCCATGAACAATTGAAAGAAGACAGTGAAGAAATCTGGAAACATAAGAAGGGATATAAAGGTAAACATTTAGATGCATTGACTATTGTACATCTATTTGAACATTATTGTTGTACTTGCATTTGAATATTCGTCGCATTTTGTCTCTTTTCAATTTACCTTTTTATGCCATTTTTTGTGTTCATTGTATATTGCATTGATCACATAAATATGCACTTAGACTAAGCAATATCCTGTTTATACTTGATTCATTAATTCATTTTAAAGTTGCTCTATATACCCATATTATGTATCAACATACTGGAGATCAAATATTTTCGTGGGATCAAACTTTTGAAGTTTGAGAAAAATAAGTAAGTCCAGGGACTTCTTTTCGTGGTTAAAGCATTCTTATTCTTCACTATACTTAGTTTATCTTGTTTGTGAAAGATTGAAATTGTGGGCATCTGCATGTATATACCATAAAAGCACCGAAAATTAAACCCGTCAATATTTTATCATTTCACAGTATCATAATTGCTATCACACCTGTTATTTTGCTGTTCCAATTCCATCTGACCAGAGGCACATAAAAGATTACAGCTGACCCAGCCACGGCAAGAGTGAAGATGAATTCGCCCTCTAGCGGAAAAACAGTCAAAGGGGCAATAACCAGGTAGCAAGCACCCAGCGTCGCAAAGATAGGGATAAGTATGTTTACCTTCAAAGGGAAAGACATTTCATACTTGTTTTCATCAAAATATAAAAACAACGTGTTATTCACATCAGCATTGGCCATTAAACAGAAGATCAATAGTTCAATAGTTATCAGACAATTGCTTACTTTATAGGGACGTGGGAGGTGAGGTTTTCGTATTCTCATAACAATCAGACCAAATATGGCCAGTCCATGGAACAACCAGACAGTAAAGATCCAAAATCGGACCATCAGTTGGGAGCTGAAACATGTAGCCATGACAGTAGCTGCTATCGCCTAGAAATAAAGGATTGGTGTATTTGATTAATTCGTTGGAAACTGTTCTTTGTTCATGGACTTAATAACTAGTTTAAGATAATGATATTGAAAATATTTAGTCAACTATGGTTATATATATGGCTGTACAATATAAAGCACATTTGAGTACCCTTAACACAATAGCAGGAATATGGCTCTTCGTCCTAACGTGTCTGTAAGTTAAGAATTCTGGCACGTATCCATCCTCAGCAGATACTGATGACAACCTTCAGGGACGGGAAGAAATTAACATGAGTAGGCGTAAACATTAAGAAGCCAACCCCCATTCAAAGCGATGTACATGTACTTTAACGTCAATTCATTTCATCTCTCTGAAATTCCAGTGTCCATCGTTTGTTTTATGTAGCTTACCTTCCTGATGCAATGATTGTGTTATTAGCGTTCCCGAGGGCCACGAACGCTACCCCGACAGGAATAAGAAATCCTGCTTCTCCCAGCACTCTCCGTCCCCAAATCTACAAAGAAAAGGAATCTTTCAGTTGTACTGCAGTTGATTCTCAATGTTACCTCTCTAGATTTTCTGTTCCTGGAAAATAAACATCTACATCCATTGCGATGTAACATGAAAGAATGTGCAATGTTACCATATCTTCATTAAACAGTACCTTTGGTTAAAGAGAAAATAGGGAAGACTTACTACTCCAAACCATATATGGCCCCTCATTTCTTCTCGTGTCAGGACTGTGAAATATGACGTCACTGTAGACAGGTAGATAATCATGACTGTGGGTATAATGATCTTTACGAGACGAGGAAGGTTTCTGAAAATTAAGGAAAACAAATGTTAAGGTTTTGACATTAAATGCTATTTTTCGCATTTGGATGGATATTGAAATACTGAGTAGCATCTTTAGAAACTATTCACACTACATCTATCTTTCTGCATAATACATCCTTCTACATGATGTGGGTCCTTCATAGAGTGTAATTTCTGGAATAACAACACTTTGAAATACCATTTCTAACACAATTCCGAACAGCTGCTTCCCCTGGTTTCTGCAAACTTACCATCGATATCATATTGCTTGTTAAAGCTGAAAGAAACACCTAGGCATAAAACATAGAAAATAATGCACAAATGCAGAAGCACGTGGTGCTTAAGGGTAAGCAAGTGCAGGTAATCCTGCCTGGATTCATCGCCTACTTACTTGGGTGGTTTTCTGACCCCTGCTGTGACAGAAGGGACATTTGACCTGAAAGCACACAAATTAAGAACACCTTATGTAACGCTCCCGATACAGCATTCGCCATAATGGCAAAATACCCCTCTAGACCTCTATAAGGGTGTGGAAATCAACCTACCATCCTCCATAGGCCCACATAGAGTTGTAGACAGCGAAAATCACGTGACTGTGGGATATTTCCGTGTCATCAAAGCCTTCATTAAGGATTCCAGTCTTCCCTGTTACAACAATATGATGATGGTCAGAAATATACTACAGTGTAATATTGAAGGGTAAATGCTAGTGTTATACTGCTATTGCAGACAATATATTTTTCTATATATACGTATCAAAGAACTTGACAAAATTCGTAGAATGTTAGTAATCTCACCAGAGGAAATGTTATAGATTCCACAGGCAATGATGGTACCAATGGTGATTACTTTAGCAAGGTTGGATACTGATATCATCTGTCTTGCCAGCTGGACATTGTATGCATTAACAATGGACAGGGTTACTATAAAAACAAACCATAAAGAAGCTACCTCTGATGCCAACATCAATTATTCTAAAAGATATTCATTGTCTTAGAATAATATCTTCAATGTATCCTTCATTTCATACACGGCTATACATACGTATTGCGAGGGTAGCCAATAACTTGTGGAAAATGTCAGGAGGGCCGCAGCCATCATTGATGGAATCTGAGATATAGCTAGCAAACGCTTTTGCAAAAACTGCTGTCGTGCATGGCTCTGCCGCGCCAATTCGCATCCACGTGTAGATGAAGGCGGGGAGAGGTCCGAAGGCTTTGTGTATGTATCCATATTCACACCCAGCCCTCCTTACAAATATCTGTAGCTCGGAAAAGCATAGGGCAGCTGAAAAGGTTCATATATTCGTATTATCAAAACTTTAAAAAAAAAAAAATAACAGGAGGCCCATGAGCCACATCGCTAATCCGAGTCACCTTGGACCTGCTGTTGTACAGCTATTGTGATTTTTATAAGATCGTTTTTAATCTTATTTACATAAAACTGACCCCATGTTGTGGTCCCAACTTAGATCCGAAGGGTTACGACATAACCAAACTTGAATTTACAAAACATGGTGATGCCTCTTCACTAATATGACTGACATGAATTGCTGTTGTGGAGAAGGCCAAGGTATGAAATGAAAGGTCTTGCCATGAGAAATTAAAATACAAAATATAAAAGTTCTATCTTAAATAGTTTGAAATGAAAGGTCTTGTCATAAAAACTCTATAGATACAATATGAAAGCTCTACCTTAAATAGTTCAGGAGATATTTGATAGGTTAGGGTTTCTTAAAAGTAGATCAAACTCCAAGGTCAAGACCGCAAAGTATCCAAAATGTTTTGGCACAATCAAATGCATATGTGAAATATGAAAACCCTATCATTCACTATTCATGAGTTAGGACTTAGGAGTAACGTTAAATTTTGAAAGGTCAAGAGATCATATTATATAAAATGTATGGAATATCCAATTGTATATGCAAATTTTGAAAGTTCTCAAAACTTCAAGGTCACAGGGTTGAAATGTTTGGTGTCAAAAACGTTTTGTCACAAGGAATGTACATATGAAATATGATAGACCTATCACTCACCATGCAAAAGTTATAAGCCAGGTTAGAACTTTGAACAGACAGACAGACAGAACAGACAATATGTCCCGGACTATAATCGCAGGGGCATAAAAACTTCAATCCACACAACTTGGGAACATTTGCATTTAGTATGGCCCTACTACTCTTGAATTAAAAAAAAATAATTTCCCATATAAAATGTCAATCTCCAATTGTGGCTTCACTCTACCTTCTGGGCCCTTGAATTGAACAAACCTAGAACTTCATGATTGATTGTATATTGATTTTGTTTCTTATAATATGTCCTCATGTAAAACTTTGATGCCCCATTGTGGCCCCAACTACCTCTGGGGGCAATGACTTGAACAAATTCGCATCTGCTCTATGTCAGGAAGATGTCATGTAAATCTAAACTTTTCTGGCCCGGTGGTTCTGGATAAAAAGATTTTTAAATGATCCCGCCCTATTTTTATTTTATTTTTCTTGATTATTTCTTGTTGAAGGGGACATGGGCATTCATTTGAACAAAACTTGAGTGCCCTTCACCCAACGATGATGTGTGACAATTTTCATTGAATATTACCCAGTGGTTCTGGAAAAGGAAATGAAAATGTGAAACGTTTACAACGATGACGACGACCGATCAGAAAAACTCACTTCAGCCATCGGCTCAGGTAAGATAAACCGAAATTAATCATTGCATTTAAAAATAGTAAATATAAGGATATCATAATTCACATTTTGAAATAAGTAATATGATCATTAGTTTTATTGGAATTCCTCACCTTTTGCACCTTTGACTTTCAAAAACATCTTGGCGTTTCGGTTTAACTAAATACATATTGTTTGTAAATCTGGACATTTTGTTTAATTATCTTTATATTTTGTCTCGATTCACTTGTACATATCACATGCTCATAGAAATTCTTATTAGTAACTTATCGCAACTGCTAATACTGTCTAATGTTAAAAAGAGGTCAGATAAGAAAATGTTAAACATAGAAACTGTAACCAGGGTATTTAAAACAACTTTTCTACTGCACACCTTGAGAAAACATTTCAAGGCCTCATCAAATTGACTTGATGTGAAAACAGACATGTTCCATTCAAATATAGGTTATCTGCTCTAGATCGACCGATGTATCCCCCTTGTTTGTCAAAGTCAGAAAGCATCCTAGGTGATACAAGAATTAACTCTCCTTTGTCCAAAAAGGAACTGTCATAGGTAATTTGAGTTCTCGTTTTAAATCGCTGTTTACTTAAGGAAGATCCAGTTTGTATTGATAATGTCATATTTTGATGTTGAAGGGGGGGACTTGATAAGAGATAATTAATGAACATCGACAGTGTCAGATCGTCAACATCGTAGTGAAAAATCAAGGTTACAAGAGGATACCTTTATCTATAACAGCTTTAATGTACATTAAACAAACCTAGTTTATACCCTAGATTCAAACTGATTGAGAGAATTACAAACCCTTATATTCACAATTTATTTAAATTTATCGTTAATTCATACATCTCTAGCTATTAATTTCACTAACTTCAGACATTCACTCTACAAGTATTCAAAGCAGCTTTTTATCAATGTGGGCTAGATCATACAAAGCTATACATGTATCATAATGAGGGGTATCGTTTACGAAAGCCAATTAGGACCAAACTGAGAAGGAAAAAAATTGAAAAGCGTTATAACGCAAAGAAAAAAGGCGTATCAACGCGAAATAGAAGGCGTTATAACGCCTTTCAAAACAGCTTAGTAACACGATCAAAAGGCACTGCAATGCGAATGAAAAGCCGTAATAACGCGAAAATGGAGTTCTAGTTAACGTTATTGAGCCATTTTCTGCGTTACAATGCCATTTGTTTAGCCTTTCAATTTTTTCTCTGTGTAATTTCTAATCGGCTTTCGTAATCATCACAAGAGATTATATGCCAATAGATGTTTCGAAAAGGATATTCGAAATATCGTTCTCTTTTTACATCCATCTTTGATGGAAATATACGATTTGGTAGAGAAAGAAAGCAATGGACATTTTCCTTTCAAAAATCAAAACATTTATGCATTTAGAAATATAACTCATTTAATGTTGACAACCAAAATCTGGACCTTCAGAATGCAAGGATAAAAGCAATATTTTAGCCTTAATTTTGTGTTATATTATGTAAACAAAGACTCGCGACTTTTTATGTTTACAAACAAACTTTTCTTTAAAGAAATTGAACCAAAAAGTCTCAAAACAAAATGTTGTTAATCAGAGGGAGATGACTTCTTATGAGAGATGAAAATTACATTAAAGTATGATGAAGTTCCTTTCCCATCCTATCACAGTGACAATGACCCGTAGTGCGAAAAAATACATGTAGCTATGGCCTCATTTTTAATGTTAGTGTTACGGAACCATTTCAATTTTTTGGGGTTTAACTTTCGTGAATTGCTCAGATTTAGCAGTTTCAGTAAAGATCTGATTTCGTGGATATGGCGCATATCACATATGCATTGTTTAATGTACATCTCGACTAGATTAAACATAGATACGATATCGCTGTAGTAAGTACGTACATAATACGTATATGTAATATCTATACTTTAGCAGTAGGTAAACACGTGACACAATGTTAAGTACATTACACTATAGGACAGACATGTGTACTATTCTTTCCTTTGATGATGGACATTGTACGTAAAACATGCGTTGTGTCCTTTTTACATTTTAACACAATTTATAAAACAGGGACATTAACCTATCAGATATGAAATGATTACAGATGCTTACATCCCTGCGCGGCTTCAAATACTACATAGGTAGTGATTGTTCCTTCGCCAAACACCCTTCATTAGAAATTATCATAAATGGTCTTTCGGATATGACCTTAAAAACGGAGGTCACGTTTTGCACGATAAAGAACCCTCACTGCTACGGCCTTCAGCACCATGCATAGGTCTAAGTTTGTGGCACTTCTCCTACAGCTGGTGACCTCTCAACACGAGAGCTACTTTACTAGCACATAAAACAACATGTAAACATAAACAATAATTACCAAGGGTTGTAACAAAATATTAATTACGAGGAATCGAGTTTCCCTTAAAACGAATAGATGAGTTTCGAGCAGTCGTCTTGCATGGAGTGCTTGGCCGTGAGTGAAGTATGAATGTTTGTGTTTATTGTTGTGTCTATCAAGTTGACATAGCTATGTTAAAAAGAAATAAATGACATACTAGCAATCTTTGCGAAGTTCTATCACGTATTCAAACCTAAGGATTACCGGTAGATTCAGTTCTCAAAACTCAATTTACTAAAAGATTCCAGCGGTGAAAACACCACACAGTGCTCGTACAATATGGGTATGGCTTACAACATGTGAAGAAAATGCCACACAGATGATGATAGCAATTAAGACTTTACACCAGTATATAAAATGAGCCTGTATCATAGAGATTTCCTGTTCCAAATTTTGTTACCTTAATTCTGGATCAACGCTTGCGAATGTTACCAAAACTTATCAATTCTTCCGGAAGGTTAATGCCAAATTTAGAATTGATAAAAGCGTTAGTTTACAACTGTTTGTCAAATTCCATTTTCAAATCACGATATGCGTCTATAGTTGATTCATAATAACTTTTAGTTTAAATTTGTGTATACATTTATAAATTGTTTATTTCAATGCTAGCAAATGCTTATTCCAACGCTAGAAAACACTGATTTTGTTTCCTCGCAATGATAGTACACGGTGATTTTCATTCCTGACAAATAGCAATGCGTACTGGTTAAAAGTTACTCTTCATTTTCCACTAATTATTTCATTGCATAGGCTAATGCTGACTTAGATATAACAAATATACCCCAGTACTGTGGAGAAATCACAACACAGTCTCCATGTAATGAAATACAACTTGTCTTTATTGAAGATATCATTGTAACCATATGATGAGGGTAAGACTTATGAAAAGGGGAGAAAACGATGCAGGGCCCATAATTGACGAGTATGTCACACATGACCTTATGACAAAGGCAAGATTTTCACGAAAATGTCTGATAAATCACATGTGATGAAAGAAAGTCTGTCTACAAGTGAAGACTGTTAAATTTACCACTAGTTAAGAAAATGAAACTGATCACAAATCAAGAATGTTAAACTTACCAAAGGAAACAATGTAGCACAAGTCAAGAAATGTCACACAGCGCCAAGGTGAAAAAGATTCGATTTCCCACAAATAGCGAAAACACCTTTCAAAGCCCGTGTGATGGAAGTAATTATTTTTACATGTAAGGCAGTATAACTTAAAAGTTTAGAAAAAAAAAGCACAGTGCCCACATCATGAAGGTAAATCTGACCACAGATGAAGACACACCATACGAAGGTGTGCCAATATGAAGGCAAGACTTACTACAAGTGGAGAAAACACCACACCGAATCGAAACAATGAAGGTAAAACTTACCACAAGTGGAGAAAACACCACACAGAGCCCAAATAATGAAGGTGAGTCCAACAGAACCCGATCCAGATATCACGTTCTTAGGGGACGTAAAAATTCCAGGACCTAAAAATTTTAATTCAATACATATTAGTACCCCAACTATCATACTGTTTCACGGTGGTGACTTTTAGTTGTAAATATTCAATATCCTTGCGAGGTAGCAACGTGTTTAATTTATTTTGTAATGAATATTCTCACAAATAAAATATATTATTATTTATTTTCAAAGATGTCAAATTGTGCTATAAATTTTAACAAAAGCATCACGTGCATACGCTTAAGAAGATATTTGTCTTTATGGTATGTTTACAATTCATTTGTAAATAACCTAAATCCGCAGTTAACACGTCAGTCAACACAATGACTGATAAAGTAATTGATTGACCGGACTTTGTTGTCTTGTGTATCAGTATTTTCTACTGACAATTTTCTCATCCATCATTTGAGAAAAATCCTTGCACGCTCGTACAACACAGTGCATCTAGAAATCCCTCATTGAACATTGTAACCACTACTGGTATCATTTCGAGAAACATAAAGTAAAAACATTCAACAACAATAAAACAAACTAAATATCTACAAACCGATCACTGTCTGCATGATCAATGACCCTCCCCAGAAGATGCCGATTTCCTTCAGACTGGTGTGCCATTCCTTCTTAACGCCTTTGGGGGAGACGGCTGAAGCAATTAAATCCGCGGACCCCCTCCTCTGGGTTGTGACCCAAATGGAAACGTCGAGGAGGTCAGTCTGTGTACAGGCACTGTTCTTACGGTCAGCTGTGACGAAATGAGGTCATAGTATTGTGCTACATTTACATTTACTCATCAATTCAGAATGAACTAACTACTTAGTTTGGACTATAGTACTCAGTGAATATAACAACTAAATGGATTTTGTCTATATGTACTTTCAATAGGATTTTTATAGAAACAAGACACACGAGACTACTTCTAAACAATTTGTAACATGTACAGATATTTGTACTAACACTCGTTATATGTACTGTAGTACTAACTAACCACCGGTTACATGTATCATTCCGTCGCTGATCGCAATCGTTTTGCATGAACACCATCATGATACTTAGTCTAGTACTTTATTTTACGATTCATGACTTGTTACGCATAGAATGGTAACGTCATTGTCGTCTGGTGTTTTTGTTTAAAATTCATATAAAAGTGATACTAGCAAAGATATTGTATTGAGCTGTCTACAGATTAATGCTTTTTCATACACTGCTTGCAGCTTCGCAGTTTAGTTTATAAGTGTAATCTGTAACAAGTTTAACCCATTAGCATGTTTCGTCCTTCGCTAATATAATAGTACTTAGGTACACTATCAGACACCTTTAAACTATGTACATGAAATCGTGTTGGGAGTGCATTTGTATATTATAGAAAATCTAAATTTTCCAGACTCTGAATAACTTTGTCAATTGCAGAGAAAACGTTATCGTTATAAATGGTTTTGTGTGCAGATTTTGGTTTAAAACTTTGATGATATCTAAGTATCCATCATTTGCCTAAAAACAACTCACCAAAAGTATGTATAGAATGGATTCTTATCACACACACAATGCTACTGAAGGGCATATTCAAAATTACTGAGTACCGCAACGTTATGAAATTTGAATCTTTTATTTCCATATTAATTGTGTTCATAAATAGGGTAAATGACGTGAGTTTGCTGGATGTAAAAAATTATAAAACAAACAAGTTTCGTAATTAAGTGGTCGTTATTCTTTTTGTAGTTTATTTTTCCTTATTCGTTGAGCATTTATTTTCGTGGCGTAAAAACCATGCCATGAAATCATTCAATTTTGTGGAATTGAAATCATGCCATATAAACAACGAAAATTAAAGACTCGTGAACAATGATGATTTTACATTATCGTTATTTGATAAATCTTTTTTTGATTACTTTTATTGTGAACACGAAAGCTCCGTGCATAATTTTAAGAGTACATCTTATCTTGCCGTGCACAGGGCGGGGTGTGAAAATAGACATTCTGACAAATGTCCTAACTAAGTAAAGACGGTTAGAGTATTGTCATGCAGATGTTGATGCTCTGTGTTTATCCATTATTCAATTTGAGCTTCCAGAAAAAGTGTTAAGTAAACATCACTCAAGGAGCAGATTTGCATTTAAATCCAGGCTTCCTCTCCCAGTGTCAGCTGTGAAGCGATTTAATAAAACAGTCAATAAAACGGCCCTTGAGAGATCGAGATAAAAACTATGAATGGGATTGCCTGAAAAACCAATGGGAACTCAAAAATTACGATAGTACTCTTGAGTAAACTTATTTCTGAATTTTGAGTCACAAAAATCTCTAAGGAAATTGAAATATATTTTTTATAATTAAAATTAAATAATTATAATTTTTTTTATGAGAAAAGACTTGTCCTTAAAAGTAATAGATCCTGTAATTTTCGCGTCATTGATTATATCATTTTGATTTGTAGAAAATGACTTTAAAAATCCTAATTTTCGGCATTAAAAGTCCAAAGTAATATAGAGAAGTACAATATCATTGCTCGGTGTCTGTATTTTATTCTAAATTAAAACATGTCGCCTTTTTTTAATTTTTAAATTCTTACTGAAATTTCCATGAACCGCTCAATACACAATAAGTTGTTAATTTCTTACCTATGTTTCGCCTCATGCCGAGGTTACAAATGATAAAGATGTCGGGGATGTTCCTTCCTGTTTATTTATGTCTCTCTGATTGTCGAACTCTTCCCCCGTTGGGCGGCCCCGGTAGATAACGGGCCATATCTCCCTCCAAATTCACCAGTGACCAATATTTGCAAATTATTTTGTTTGGTTGTCTTTTTAATCGTTTGTTTAAATATAAGAAATATTCAACATTGTCGCACATGGCAGTTGGCTCTGTCCTCAACTTGTATTTTGCGGACCATTTTTTTTTTTCATTTTATGCAATTACAAATTATTAATCTAACATATAGATGTTATCTTTGTCATGCACTATGATACATAATTTTGAGAGAGAGAGAAAGAGAGAGAGGGGGGGGGGGGGATTTGTTACGCTTTCAGAGGAAAGACTGTATGTATTGAATAAGATTGGTATGTATGTAATCTGCAGGAGAAATTTGTCTTCAGAAAATGAAAATATTGATAATAAAATTATTCTTGAGAAAAACTATATATTACGTTCATGAATTTCTGTTTATCTAATAACGTAGGAATCATGTTTTGCAAGTCAACCAAGGACGGATGTACTTGTTTGTTAGTTATCTGATGCATCAATTCATTGTTAATATTTGACAAAACAGTGCGCCCCTAAAATCAGCGTTTCAGTACGTATAGAATTGCAGGTTGAATTCCTTGCGAATGACTCTTCATTCTGCAGACTCCTCTCTTCACAGAACGGACAACAGTATATTTATTATTTATAACGAACTTCTTATTGCTTTATTGATACTATGAATTCTTCTTGATATTTCAGCAATTATGAAATTCTTCAAGTGAAAGGTGAAGATAACGAACAGTGATCAATCTCATAAATGCAATAAGCAATACAAAATAGATAGCTGGGCAAACACTGACCCCTGGACACACCAGAGGTGGGACCAGGTGCCTAGGAAGAGTAAGCATTACCTGTCGACCGGTCACATCCGCCGTGAACCCTATATCCTGATCAGGTAAACAGTGTGCCACGAACGGCCTAACAATCGGTATGAAACACGTCAGACAGCATTTGACCCAATGATAGGTTCTATTGGCAAGCTAGATCGTTATAACGACCTTAGAATTGCGAAATGTTGACTTTAAACGAGACTGTTAAAACCCCTGTACCATCAACTTGTTTGTCAGTAGCTTGCCTCGATTTATCCAATTGAAACTTTTGCTCAGTGGTAGAGCGTTCGTTTCGTAACCGGGAGGTTGTGATTTCGAGTCCCGCTCGGTCATGACCGCGTCAAACCTAAGACGTAAACAAACAAGGTAGTAATTGCTCCTTCGCCAAACGCTCTGCATTTAGAAGTGAGAATCATGGGTCTTGCGGATATGACCTTATAATAAAAAGGAGATCCCGTGTTGCAGCAGACTTTGGCAGGTTAAAGAACCGTCACTGTCACGGACGTAAGCCTAAATTTTGGTACTTCACATACAACTGGTGACGTCTCAATATAAGTGAAAAATTCTCGACGGGACATAAAACAAACAACCAATCAATCAATTGAAAATCTACATTCAAATTCATGAAGCACTTTCTTTTTGTCTTCATGAAGGAGTTTTTGTTTGTCATTGTTGGTAGTTGCCACGAGCGTCCATGGTTACCAATGTAGATACTCATGCCTATCTTTTTTTTTTATTTACTCCTGTAAATTGATAATTGAATTTTGTATTTTTTTTTTTTTACATAACCTAATCAGGACTATTTGGACTGTTGTGTATAATTCTGATGTATATTTGCAATGTTTATCGGGAAAACTGGCAAACACAGTACTAGGATGGTCAACTCTGACTTGGAAGTGTGCCTCACCGCAAACTAAGAAGTTCGTTGGCTTTCTAATTTATCGACTTTATTATCAACATGAACTTGATATGAACATTTTATCTACCAATAGTTGTTATTTTGAAATGTTTAAAATTTCTTTGTACTCTTATAAACAAGGGATTTCTTTCTCATTATAAACATATTTGACCGAATTCTTACGATAAGTATTTCTTGTTTGTTGTGTTTTAGATAAAATGTGTCAGAAAAGAGAGACACTGATTAGCTCGAGAGGTCCATTAATTCAGAGACGATGATCCTACAACAAATCAATGGCATTCCTGGGAGTAGACTCTTCAGAGCTCGAGACAAGTGTGTATTCAATGAGGATTAAAAGAATTAGGATGATGAACTCGGATAATCCTTTGTAAAAATGTTTCATCAAATTTCAAAATCATTATCTATATCAAAATTGTATGGGTCTTTTTTATAAAAACAACTGTGAAAATGATATTTTATGTATTCAATAGGCAAAACCAAGAGTTGTTAAAAAAATATTTGCCATTTCCTATACACAGTGTATTTAATCAACCATACGGAATAAAAACGGCAACAACTTCTTACAGTCTGACACAATACAAAAATAAAATCTTAAAAAACAGCAGAATGTCCTTTGAATATCATTCAGTTGTTTTCATCATTTAGTAACTCTAGTATGAATGATACCAGAGTTGAGGTATTCAAAATCATTAATCATAACCAGTAATCAAAATTATAAATCGTAATCATTAATCATAATCAGTAATAATACATAGCAATCATAATAGTAATAATTAAACGCAATCATTAATCATAATCAGTAATAATGCATAGCAATCATGATAGTAATAATACATGTTATATAAGTTCTATTATGAACAATAATGAATAAGCGATTATTTCCAACTATTACACAGGATTTTTTTCTTCACTTTTTCGAATTAGCCATAGTATGAATTACTGCAAATGAATCACAAACTTAAAACTTGAGAATGAAAAAATGAAGATAAGGAAATTTGATCAATCTCATAACTTCCATAAAAAATACAAAGACTACGTACCTCTGGACACACCAGAGGTAGGATCAGGTGCCTAAGAGGATTTAGCGGCCCCTGTTGGCCAGCCGTGAGTCCTCTATCTTGATAAGGAAACAGGGTAATCCGTAGTCAAAATCAGTATGTAACGAACGGTTTAACAATTGGTATGAAACACCTCAGGCAGCATTCGACCTAATGACAGGTTGTATTTGCAAATACGATTAATATAACTCTTCACATGCCTTGATTTAGAAATTGATCATACACTGAACCTACTCTCGCGTATCGAATCATTTGAGAAACATAACACACTATGTAGGTGATAATGGGTATTGCTACATAAATATGGGAAGTTGATGATGGAGGAGTTATACAAGTTGAGTTGTTAGTTTGCCGTTAACATCTATGTTCAATAAATAATCCAAATATGAAGCAGATATACAAGACTTTATTTGGTTCTTTATTTCAATTTCACTGGGATACATCGAAGCAACATATAATGTATGTATGAGAATGAATAATGTAAATAATAATGAATAAAAAAGGATAATAACATTTTTCTTATCTCTGTAAAATTACGTATGACCTCTTAGCTCTTAAAATATTAAGATGAAACATTTGATCTACCATTATTACAGACATTGACGTATACTTATGTGGTATGTGCATATTTTCTGTAGGCGAGTCAGTCACAGCAACAAAACACTTTCGGAACCCCTTTTTGTTTTTCGACTATTCTATGACGGAGTAAGGAATTCCGGAAAATGAATTCACGTGAAAATACACAATTTTTACTGATCACGTGGTTGCTATCCGTCGCTACCTTAAAGAAAACAGTCCCTACGTAATTGGAGTGTCTACAAATTGAGTAAATTAAAATTGTCACACCCACATCACTTACAATGTAAATGTAGAGGTAACAGCTGAACTTATTGAAATGGACAGATGTAAAATGTAATCTATGTTGAGATTGACGACAATATTTTACTTCGAGTTTTTATTAATACATGTTTAGTGTAACTAAATCTTCATTCCAAATATACATATTTCTCAAGTATTACCTAACAAATTGGAATGAAAGATAAAGATAACGAACAGTGATCGATCTCATAAATCCCATAAGCAATACAAAATAGATATTTGGGCAAACACGAACCCCTGGACACACCAGAGGTGGGGTCAGGTGCATAGGAGGAGTAAGCATCCCCTGTTGACCGGTCACACCCGCCGTGAGCCCTATATCTTGATCAGGTAAACGAAGTTATCCGTAGTCCAAATCAATGTGCCATAAACGGTCTAACAATCGGTATGAAACACGTCAGACAACATTTGACCCAATGATAGGTTGTATTGGCAAACTAGATCGTTATAACGACCATAGAATTTGCGAAGTGCTGACTTTAAACGAGACTGTTGAAACTCCTGTACCATCAACTTGTTTGTCAGTAGCTTGCCTCGATTCAAAAACTGACCATACGCAGAAGAAGCTCTTGCGTATCGAATCAGTTGAGAGATATAAACACAATATGCAGGTGATAATGGAATATTGCTGCATAAATATGGGAAATTGACGCTGGAGAGGCTGAAATCATCACTTTTGTCAAACATGTTAGTTGAGTTGTTAGTTTGCCGTTAATATCTACTTTCAATAAAATATCTAAGTATGAAGCAGACGTGGACAACTCTGTGGTGTCTTTTATTTCAAGCTCGCAGGGATATATCGATTCTACATACCGTATGAATGAAAATTATTATTGTTAATAGATAAAACGTCGTCAATATATCTAAATGTCGAATTGAAGGCCACAGTATGAGATTTTTTCTTCTCACGTAGACGTTTCTGAATAAATTGTGTCTCATATGAATATAAAAACAGGTCATCTAACAAAGGAGCACAATTTGTGCCCATGGGGATTCCAACAGACTGTTGGAAGACCTGATCACCAAAGAACACGAAGTTATTGTCAATGAGAAACTGTATTTTTTATTTCAACTTCAGAATACTTGTGCGTGGAATCAGAGTGATGTTTAACAAAGTAATTTTTTGGATGACTGATCACTAGATATAAATATTTCCGTTTTCTATTTTTGTTGAAGAAGCAACTGTCTATGATGTCAAAAATCCTAGTCTTTAATTCATCGTGAGGAATGGTCGTGTAAAGTGTTGAAAAGTCATAGAGTTTGATGTTGTTGATCTGAGAAAAGTTTTGCGATATCATATTCAAATGTTAGATTTTGGTTATGATGGAAAATAAGGATCAATATGAAAAAGAAATATGTCCAACAAGTCTTAAAATCTCTCCGCAATAAAATATTGAGCTTTCCAAAATGCTGTTTAAAATGAAATGTTGATATATATTTTATATCTCGTTTATCTGAATAGTGTCATAGCATACGTAGATAACAGATAATAGAGATATAGAGTATTACATAACATTATTAGGCTCAGATTCATGTATAAGCAATCTACAATCTCATTAGCTTTTTTAACAATCACGTTTTGCTAAAACCTTTCCTTTGATATTCTTTGTTAATTAATTTTCCACCTCATTTTGTATATGCATGTATATATTGATTGTAAAACAAATAAATGATTCAGTTGAATTGTCTTATTACTTATTTCGTGAAAAGAAATCCATATCGTTGTCAAAGTTACGCAGAGTTCAGAAAATTCCCTTCTTTCGTCCCTATAGATTTAGATAGCTTACAATTATATACATGTTTATTGTTACTTTACATTCAGATGATGTACACTCTCACTTTTAAAAGTTATTATTTAAAATACTATTTAGCAACTTGTTATTGAATTCAGCAACCTTTTATAGATATGCCTTACTTTACATTATGTATGTACATGTAGATATTTTTCCACATACATTTTTCAGGTATTTTTTCCAAATAGATTTTATTTTTCATTAACATCAATATATTGAATGCATATTTATCAAAATTGAAGACTGTGTACATGAATTAGTCTATATTGAGTAGATCTTTTAAACGATACACATAAAATGTTAATGCTTAAA
Organism: Ostrea edulis; assembly: GCF_947568905.1. Classification (NCBI taxonomy): domain Eukaryota; kingdom Metazoa; phylum Mollusca; class Bivalvia; order Ostreida; family Ostreidae; genus Ostrea; species Ostrea edulis. The sequence goes on from NC_079164.1 coordinate 42,598,066, forward strand.
AGTCCAGGACTAGGTCAAGTATGACATAGACGCCTTTGGGGGGGGGGGATTCTAGCTAAGTGATATTCGTTCACAACTTTATTTCTTTTAATTATGTACTGGGGGGCGAGCATGACCCGTTAATAGGATGGTCATTGTAGGTCCATAATCGTCAGAGCGCATGTTTAAAAAATCACTAAGATATGTATAATGTTAATTCAATCAATATGTGTTTTCTCCATCCTCCTGTCATTACAGAATTTATTTCGTCCAAGGGATCGCCAATTTGAAGTATTTTTCTAAGAAATGTCTTTTAGCTAAATATCTTTGTACACGCTACTTCCAGTTTGATGTGTACTTGTGGTTTCGCTGATTACAACAAAATATTCCTGGCTATAATTGTTTGACACACCATAATACAATCAATCTAGATATCAATTCCTCAGATATCGCAAAGCATATACATATGTTGAATATGTTGCCTAAATCCTGATATCACAATGACCGTTAATGAATATATATTGCCTAATTTCTGACATCACAATGAACCTTAATGAATGTTTGCAAGAATATATATACTTTATTGACAGTACATGTATATTTAGTCATCTTGCAAGAGAATATGCTAATCTCTTTTTACTAAAGGAACTTTGAAAAATAAACGAATCAAAAAATTGCTGAATTCGTTATTTTAGCTGCCATTTATCAGTCGTCGGTATAATCGTAGCATGTCTGGGTAGAGTTGTGTTTTAAATCGGTCACCTAACAGTTCAACGCAGAGAGAATAATGCATGTACATGTCAAAATGCACGCGATAATGATCAGCACGTGTCGTCTTCTAAATCCAGAAAATAGTGCTTGATACACTTATCAAAGGCACTCGACCACTGGACCTAGATTTTTCCCTTTTAATTGGCAAAGATATTTTACTATGAATGCCGATGCTTCGCTAAATAGTTTTTATACATAACATTCATCTCATTCACTTCATCTGTCATAAAAATGGGGGAAGGGGAGGGGGCAGAAGCCGAATATATCTTTTATTTGCTTTATAAAATAACAAATAATGGTCATTGTCCAAAAACTTGGGGGGGGGGGGGGCTCCAGCCTCCCAATTCTATGTGCCTGTGGTGATATTTCTATTTTAGAATCCAACGTAAACTAACAACACACAAGCAGGCAATCATTTTTAAGCACCTGCCGTTTCGCACCATTTTAGTCGATATTATCCCGTTTTCTTTAGGACGTAGTTCAAAGCCTTCACCTGGTTATCTAAAAGTGCATTAACATTTATCATTCAGGACCTGCAAGCAATGACAGGGCCGTAAATTAATCTTCAATTTGGAGGAGGCAGGAAATTAGGCGGGGGTCTGGGGGCCGCCCAGGCCCCCAGACGCTGAGCACATTTTGTGCACACTAAACACGTTTCGTGCAAAATCCTTGATTCTAGGGCCTTCTAAGATGTTACTTGACTAACTCATTCTAAAAGAAAGATTTGGAATGCTTTTTAAGGGAGGTATCATGTTCTTAGTTATTGGAAACAACATAAATTCTAATGAACTTTAAATTTTAATTTTTTTTGGCTCAAAAGTTGGAGGAGGCAGCTGCCTCCTCCGCCTCCATGTAATTTACGGCCCTGAATGAAATCTGAATGAAAATGGTACGTGGTTCTCTAAAATTTAATCTCTTAATTGATTGTATTCTTGTCCGTGTTTATCGTGAGGAAACTTTGGAGAGAATCAAACTGCCAGTATTTCCTGCAAATTTTGTGAAGTGATCACAATTCAGTATCGCAAATAAATCATAAGATGGGGATGTTTGTCAGAGTGCGACAAAGTCGTACATTCCGAGGAAGCCACATTTCGTTCTACGTGGACCTAGCTGTAGCTTTCTCTACTATAAGTAATTGACAGCATAATATAATCACAAAGTGACATTTTACATAGTATAATAAATCAAAATCAAATTGAATTTCATTTTTGAAAGTGCATGAGGGTATGAACTGCGACGCCACACACCAAGATGCCTGTGAAAACTAGGCCGTCGTGAAGCGTTACAGTTCATATACCCTCATGTATTTTCAAAAATGAAATTTGTTTTCTATATTTACACTCCAATTTCTTTTCTGTCGGAATTCCCAGCCGTTAAAATAAACGTACTATATTTATCAAGATTCATACGCGCATATATAGTTCACAACTACAGCGCATTCATGAGGAAATGGGTATCATTGCAATCTAATTGTTTGATTGTATATTGTTTAACGCCCTCTCGAGAAAATTTCACTCCTAAGGAGACGTCACCATTGCCGGTGAAGGGCTGCAAAATTTAGACCTATGCTCGGTGCTTGTGATCTATGAGCAGGGAGGGATCTTTATCATGCCACACTACCTGTGACACGGAACCTCGGTTTTTACGGTCTCATCCGAAGGACTATGGAACGCCAAATTAACATAAACTCAAATATTTGAAGATATCTTCAATTATTTGAAGATATCATCAATTCAATCATTGCTCTCTTTAATTGCATTAATGCGCGCATTAAAACAATTATTGCTCTCATCAAATGAATTAATGCGCGCTTCAATTCAATTACTGCTCTCATCAATTGAATTAATGCGCGTATTAATTCAATTAATGAGAGCAATAATAGATTTGATGCGAGCATTAATTCAATTATTGCTCTCTTCAATTCATTTGATGAGAGCATCAATTTAGTAGAAATATTGCTCGCAATAATTAATTTAGAGCTCAGTATAAATAATTTGATGATCTCTTTAATTCAATTGAAGATATCTTTAAATCATTTACAATGCTTTTGTATAAGGAATTAATGCGCGCATCAATTCTTTTAAAGAGAGCAACAATTCAATTAAAGAGATCATTAATTCAATTGTGGATATGTTAAATTGAAGATATCTTTAATTATATAGTTGCTCTCTCTAAAAGAATCATTGCTCTCTTCAAATGAATTAAAGATATCATTAATTCAATTGAAGAGAGCAATAATTGAATTAATGTGCGCATTAAATCAATTATTGCTCTCATCAAATGAATTAATGCGCGCATCAATTCAATTATTGCTCTCATCAATACTTCTCATTACCAGCACATTAGAGTTATCGCGCTTTGATGACTCTTGTGCGTCATTGGTAAGAAAATGCACAAGTCTCGCGAGATTACTGGGACATAAACGAAACGTTCATAGCCCCCCCCCCCCTTTTTTTTAAGTTAATGTACATGGTGTACTTTTAAATAAAATAGCCATTGGTCAAACTGCATTTTAAAAATATTCTAAAACTAATTTATCAAGGATGTTACATGTTTTTTTAAACTTTGCTACACCTATTATAAAAATTCCAAACAACGATGTTCTCTGTCCTAATTCAATCAATATTTTGTGTAATTTTCAAAATAGCTTAGATGCAGTTTAGAAACGCATTTGTTGTGTTAATTAGTGTTATAAACGTCTTTAAAAAATGCAGTTTGGCAAATATATAACTTATTCTAAAATATTTGAAAATGAGAGAGAGAGGGAGGGGGGGGGGGGTTACATTAACCATTACAAAGTCCATGCCATATGAACCTGTCCAAATGGTATGATAAAATAAAATGTCTTCATAATCTGACAGAATAATTTTAATAACATATGAATCCCATTAATTACAAGAAAAGTTTTTGTGTTGGATGTGCATATTGGTTTTTCCCTTCTCAGTTCTTCTTGCGATTGATGCTTTATATCCAGGGGCAGCACTTTAAGAGGCAGTGGGTCCAGGGTCCAGGGGGCGAAGCCCCCGGAAGCTCATGGATTTTACAGATTTTATGGGGCTTGAAATATTTCTCCTATTTAGTGTACTATTTACCATCATTTTAATACGGTGAAATTGATAAAATGACCCAAATTTTAAGGGGTTTTTTGGAAAAAATTAAGTTCTCTCAATAAAGTAATTCAAGAAATCAAAAGATTTTGTCATTTATTTCTCCCGGAGTAGAAGAAATTATTGCTTATATTATCATTTAGTACATTTTCAGAATCAAGATACCGCGATTTACCTTAAATTTGAAAATTTTAGCTGCGCCCCCTCTAAATCCGCCACGGATATCGGTCAGATTTGGCAGATTTAGTATCATTAAATCTAATCAGTGGCATAGCTTCCATTGAGGCAACCGAGGCAGCTGCCTCGGTAAAAAACAACAACAACACCTTTTACGTTGTTAAAATGTCGATAGCTTCAGGGGGGCTGCGCCCCTCCCCTCCCCCCCCCCCCCCCCCGACCCCCTGCCTCGGTAATATTCGAACCCAAGCTACGCCTATGCTAATGATTCACATAGTTTAATAAGTTCGTCCGTTTTCTTGTAAGAATAACCAATTCCTAAATTTGCCTTTAGAATTTTAATCAGTGTCGTGGTTTGCAGTCGGTTATAATATGTATTCGATACCATAATTTATATTACGTATGCCTAAGTAATGTTTACGTATGTTGTCCCAGTAGCACGACTTTACGCGCCTTTAATTTGAAGAGTTCCACTAATGGAAATGATAAGTATTGATTTAATGCGCGCATTATATCAATTATTGCTCTCTTCAATTGAATTGTAGCGCGCATCAATTCCATTGTTGATATCATTAATTCATTTGAAGAGATCATTAATTCAATTAAAGCGAGCATCAATTCAGCTGAAGAATTAATGCTATCATCAATTCAATTAATGCGCGCAATAATTCAGAATTGAGGATATCATTAATTATTTGAAGATATCTTTAATTCAATTGTTGCGTGCATCAAATGAATTAATGATATCTTCAAATAATTGAAGATATCTTCAATTAATAGAGTTTATGTTAATTTGGCGCTCCATAAAGGACCGCCCCATTTAGTCGCCTCTTACGACAAGCAAGGGGTACTGAGGACCTATTCTAACTCGGATCCCCACGACCCAACCCATAATAATTTGAAAGTATATCAAAAGCAAAAAAATTGGAATTGTAGATATATAGATATTGATATATAATGTATAAATATATGACGTAGTAATGTATCATCAGACAGTTCTGTGTAAAGCTTGAGTCTGGACTACCACGTGACGTTCTTCTAATCGCTTCTAGTCCTTAAGTCCTTCACTGGTACTCCACTAAACTCACAGTACTATGAGGGTATAGCTTTTGAAATCGCAGTAGGGGTACTTTTAAATATCAATGTAATGTTAACAATGTCAGACATTTCACCTGTTATGAAACAATCGTCATCAACATGGCTAACGTATTTACCTGAGTATTGACATGATCTGAATGTTGTTTGTCGGTAAACACGGGATAAGATAGCTCGGCGGTTGATACTGGGGGAGAGAAGAGACCCGTTAAGACGCTGTGCAGACGATGCTGGGACGTGTGTACAAAGTACTGTACAGAGTCTTATGTACACTGATTAAACAAGTACTGTGTGATAAAGTAATCATTGTACATACATGTGATAAAGTAACAGCTGGCTGCAAATCCATTCAAAATATAGTTTCAGAAAGATTTTTTAACAAATATATTTTTTTTATTACTGAGTTTTTTACCCAGCTATTGTGAAAAGGAAATTAAATCATAATAAACTTCCATTACATACAATGTGTTGATATATGTGATAGAGAAAACGTGCGCCAAAGAACGATGATAATTCCTGACCAGGACAGAGGAGATTAAACGTTCCTCAGATGTTGGGGATAATCTTATCTTAGTCTACTGAGTGTTTGGTACACATGGAATCTGAAACTAAAACCAAGTAACAACCACTGTTATCTGACCTTGGATCCTACCACAAGCCCTTGTAAGGACAGACCACGTGGAGAGCTTGACTAATACAGAATGGTGCATATTCTGTACACCATTCTGTGTTAGACAAGCTCTGCACGGTCAATTGGTGTACATTGGAGTATAATGCGCAACATTTTATCAAAAACATTTTTTTCCGTTTTCCTTAACATAGACCACATCTTCGCTAACCAAGGGTTTTCGGTCCAACCTGCTTCCTACTTGTAAGAAGGTTAGCGGAGTGGACCGAAAACCCTTGGCTAGATAAGATGCATACCAGGCCTGTACTGTACTCATACTCAAACTCAGCCATGTTTGTTTTGATTACAACTCTGGGCAACCTCCGAAGCATACTCGAAAAATCTTAAGCTTGTACTCTATTTGAGTATGAGGATGATTTTATAAACGTTTTTTAACCGTCACTTTTGAGTATGGGTACGATTTAAAGCAAAGAGTTTGACTTTGAGTATGGAAACATGCTCAAAAAAGTTCTATAACCTCTAGGCCTGAGCTACATTGGAAACGCAGTAGAAGATATTACGATTTCCTCCTTTAACAGTTCAGTAGTCTTGAGCTCTGTAATGCTCGTCCTTGACATTGATATCATTTTAGGATTATTGATAATGTATGTAATATTCGACCTAACATTGATATTATATTAGTTTTATTGATAATGTTTGTAATACTGGTCCTTGACAGTCTGTAATATTCGTCCTTGACATTGATATTATATTAGGATTCTTTATAAAGTTTGTAACATTGGTCCTTGACATTTGATATATTAGGATTCGTCCTTGAAACTGATATTATTGCAGATTATTGTTAAAGTAGCTAACTTCTCCGTAAGATTGTATAGAAGAGTTTTCCTCAAGTACAAATATAATCTTTTGTATCTACTAGTAAAACACCATAAAGAAAACAGATGTATGTTGCTTCTGGCCGAGGGATGGATGTTAAATGTTACCTTTTTGCACTGGAATTTCAATCATTAGCTTGTACAGTCTCACTCTAATTAGTATCAACACATTATTCATAATAAGTAATTACCATACTGTCGACAGTTTTCAAATAGTCTTAGAAATTTTCTGAAAATAAAAAATATTGACCCTTTTATCACTTAAAATACTGCGTATGATCAATTTTAAAATCGAGACAGGCTACTGACAACTAAATTGTTATGACATGGTTTCAACAGTCTCCTTTAAAGAGGTTCGTACCTGAGCTTTGGAGAAATGTCAATTTTTGGACACTTCCCCGGGGGTTCTGCTTTAGAGTCAGCCTTCCCCCAGGCTTCCGGAGAAATACTCACTCTAGAGCCAGGCTTCCGGGGGAAAGTCTCATTATGGGGGAAGGTTCACTCTACAACACCGGCATATCCCGAAAGTTCCGTATTGGTGTGTAATATCTTTGCATCAATGGGATCAGTAAATACTTAGTTGTAACATCTTGCGCAGTTGTACTCAAAAGCCCAGGAGCTAACTTCTTAAAGTTAGTATTTCGCAATTTCTATGGTCATGATAATGATCTAATTTGCAAATACAAGCCACTGGGTCAAATGCTGTCTGACGTGTTTCTTACCAATTGTTAAGCCTTTCTTTACATACTGATTTTGCTACAGATTACCCCGTTTACCGTATCAAGATATAGGGATTACGGCGGGTGTGACCAGTCAACAGGGGATGCATACTCCTCCTGGGCGCCCTATCCCACCTCTGGTATGTCCAGGGGTCCGTATTGGCCCTTCTTCTACATGTACATAGACAAGTGAGCTTTCCTAAAGCTGCGAGTTTTCAGTTCTAATTGGGTTGTAATTGGTTGTATATTGTTTAACGTCCCGCTCGAGAATTTTTCTCTTATATGGAGACGTCATCATTGCTAGTGAAGGGTTGCAGAATTTAGATCTACATCTGTATGTTCGGCGCTAACGGCTTTTGAGCAGGAAGGGATCTTTATCATGCCACACCTACTGTGACACAATGCCTCGGTTTTGGGTTTCCCTATTTAGTCGTCTCTTACGACAAGCAAGGAGTACTGCTCCCCCCCTCCCCCCCCCCCCCCCAGGATTGTTATACCTCACGCAACGAAGTTGCGACGAAGGGTGTAATATTTTTTACCCCTCTGTCAGTCCGTCAGTCCCATTTTTTGTTAGCGCAACTCCTCTGAGACCGATCAACAGAATTTCGTGAAACTTTGTAGTTAATAAGGACACACTGAGTAGATGTGCATTTTCCCAGGAAATTCTGATTCAATAATTTTTCTGGCAGTTATGCCCCTTTTGAACTTAGAATTTCGAGCCCGTAGTCCTGTTCTTGTCAGCGCAACTCCTCTGAGACTGCTCAACAGAATTTCGTAAAACTTTGTAGTTAATAAGGACACACTGTGTAGATGTACATATTCCCAGGAAATTCTGATTCAATAATTTTTCTGGCAGTTATGCCCCTTTTGAACTTAGAATTTCGAGCCCGTAGTCCTGTTCTTGTCAGCGCAACTCCTCTGAGACTGCTCAACAGAATTTCATAAAACTTTGTAGTTCATACATTTTGTAAGAACACACTGTGTAGAAGTGTATTCCTAGAAAATTTTGATTCAATAATGTTTGTGGGAGTTATGTCACTATTGAACTTAAAAATATGAGCCCATCTGTCCTGTTTTTGCATTAATGCATAGCATTACCATTCAATATGTGAGACATTGCCAAGCAATGTTGGAGCGTGGGGTATGTGAGCTTGCTCACTTCTGCTTTCTTTCATTTTAATTGTGTTTTAATAAACATGTGAAGATAACGAACAGTAATCAATCTCATAAATCCTATAAAGAAGACAAGTACAATGTATTAAATTTACGGTTCGTAATTAATCTTACACACTCAATGAATTTATTCTACGTCTAGAGGGGCTAAAGTTTTCTAATCTTTTTTTTTTTATATTAATCATCTGTGTTAAGTTAACCTGAAGACAAAAAGTATAGCATTGGAAAATAAATAAATACAAGCCATTACCTTATGAAAACCGTACATTTAATACTATATTCGCCTAACTTTTACGTTTGACCCCAACTATCTCAAAATCTAGCTTAAATGTGAATTTTTATTTCGCTGTTAATTTCGGGCGGAAAAAAACCCCAAAACAAAACCCACTATGAATTGGTAAAACACGAGCTCACAGCTAGAGCGGAAAGGGGTGCACAACCCCAGATGAATGTCCATTCCCGAGTTGTCTGTCCCAATTTTCAATGTGAAACAATAAAATATTAAACCAAACTCGAATTATTTCACATTGTAAATATTTCACCGAAAATATATTTTGGTTATAGGCATATAGTCATTTTTGTTCGGATATATAAAAGGATAGTATAAGACATATAAATCAACAGGGTTCGAATTTGATAACAATCTAAAGTGGCCATATTCTTTATTTTCATTTATGTAGTATTCATTCATTTATTTATTTTGTACGTTGTTTTACGGCCTAATCGAAGAATTTTCTAATGCAAAGACGTCATCAGCTTTAGGTGATATTTTGACCTTTACATGGCGCTTACGGCCGTAGCAGGTGACGGTTCTTTATCGTGGCCACGCCTCTCGTGACTCGGGACCTCCGAAAGACTTCTGCCGTTCACTTACAGACATTTTAAAAGTTCTGAATTATACACTGTAAATTAAAGGTTTTTATAAGGGATGGATCTGTAGCTCTCTGGTTTATCTAAAAAAAAAAAGTCCCAAGAGGGCTACAGTTCTGCAGCTATTACAGTCGCCATGAAAGCAAGTCCTGCGTGATTAAGGGGGCTTTAGCTGTCATTTTGTCATTAAAAAAATTTAAATCAATGGAAATTGCTCTATATTATATATTTCAGTAAAAACACCAGTATTTAATTATTTCAAACACTTTTTAACCTCAAAGCAGACCTGTGAACGTGTAATTTTGGTAATTTTAAAATAATTATTGTTTTGCAAGACCATGATTCTTCCTTATATATTTCTTTACATTAAAAGTAGTTATCTAACGTAGTTTTTTTTTTGGTTGGGGTTTACTAGTATTTGGTTTCTCTAGTTTTGTACAAAATGAATGCTTTTATTAATCATTGAGAGATTTGGAGAAGAAATGGTTGCTATTACTTTCACAGCTAATGTCCCTTTTAACCTAACGTATGGAAGTATTTTAAAAGAAAAAAAGGAAAATTTCATAATACAGTGGAATATGGTGTTGTGCAGATTTTCACCCAAAGTCAATAAAAGCGTGCAATTGAGGGTTTCAAAATCATGGTTTATCGACCATTCAAAATATATATGGTAACATGCGTTTATTAATGGTAAATATCTGTTGAACACTCACCTCAAATTGTTTCAAATTAAGTATGACAGATTTTTTTTTACAGTAGGTCAAAGTATGGTATATTTTTCGAGATTTTTCTCACATGTAACCTTCGTTACTGAGTCCTTGACATGATAATATGTAAGATAAACATTAATTTTCCATGTATTATTCCACAACTTGTATTGGAATTGACTGAGCATATATTTTTCTAATTTGCGAAAGACAATAAATACAGGTTTTCAAAGAAAATATTTAATCAACACAACAAGAAATTATCTGCTGTAAAAGTTAGCAATAAGATTTTAAGAGCGCAAAATAAACGACTAGATATCACTTTCAATATCTTTGAAATGGCAGAAAACAAAAATTGATTAACAAATATTCTCGAACAGTTCAATATGTATGAAACATGAAAACAAAAGACTAGCAATAGATATATAACGATAGCTTTTTTGTATGTAAATGAAGTAGCGCTGTAATTATGTAACGTATGTTTCCACACTTACACAACAGTACATCCATGAAAATATTATGCCAAAACGATGTCATCATCAGTTATTCTTTACGATTGATGTTGCAAAATCATAACGACATCACTTAATTCAATGGAAATACCAATTTTAATAGAAATATAACGTAGACAAGCAAAAAATATAAATTACCAAATGTGTCTTTTCTTCTGAATTTGTTAATTTGCGATTAAAACAAAAGTAAAAGATTGATGTTTCGCTATATAAATGCTCATGATTCTTATAGAAATAAGTTATAACAGACACATATTTTGAAACCTGGATTGCTCTTTGTTATAATAAACAATGAAAGTAACGTATGTTTCTTATTTTTCCTTTCATTACTATAAACACATCATTTCTATTCAAAAAATGGAAAGAAACATATTTACCCATTTCTAACAATCTGTTTACAATAATAATATAAAGAAAATGTTTAATTTCCCAACATTTTGATTAAATGTATACCGAATCTTATGTTTTTGTTGCTTATTTTGGAATACCTTTCCATAGAAACTGTCAGTATAATCCACCACACGGTGTTATGAATGAATATTTAACGTGAACCTTAAGACATAGATGTCCCCTATTGATTTTGAGGTCAAAAGGACAACGGTTAAACTACTCTGAACATACGTTATTGTCCGTTGAGAAGTCTTTCCTTGATTGACATCAAACTTGAAACACTGGTGCCCCCTTATGAATAGATGACCCCCATTGGATTTCAAGTCACAAGGTCAAAGGTCATACAAAATTACTCAAATGACCAGTTGCTTATAAGTATTTTGAGAGACAAAACTTACATGTATCATTATGGTAGCCTTTGACCGGTAGTTAAACCTTTATTTTCACTGTCTATACAGACATTCTACATTTTCAGTATTGCCACAAGGGGAGCATAAATAATATTATTTCTAAAACATTTTTTCATGGTTGTTCTTATGTTTTAATACATTTTTTTTTCATGATAGTTATTCTGTACTTCTGCTCTCACAAGCGCCATTTCTGAAAAAATAAATACAAAATTAAAAACAAGTAGAATAATATTACGTAACGGAATTTCTGGTGACATACGTTACACTCAGATAAAATATTTTTTAATGATTTCTCTATAAGATTGCATAGAACAATCATCAGAGATTAATCCCTTCATTTCTAAGATATATTATGAAAAGATGCTGAAATCTAGCAAATTGATAAATGTAAAGTTGCATAGTTACATGTATCATAAATAGGACAATAGCAGAGAAAAACATGGCCTGTATTTCTTGCAGAGGATATCTGTATATGCTAGTGAATACGGGAACAAGAACACATTTGTTTCTTCATAACATAGTTGATATTCAACAAACATATCGTTAATGATGATATTTTGTCAATATGTAGTTCAATATTTGATATCTAATCAAGCATTTCATTAAGTAGCATACGTTACTTTGAGTAACGTATGTTACCAGCATTCTACTCAATGTAATTCTTACACCAGAGGAATTTTGAGATATATGGAATACGATATACATTCTTTGATATCAGAAGAACAAATTCAGACCAAAACATTCCATTTGCTTAATCAATATTGTATAACAAACATTGCAGTTGTTGTAACAGTACTTACCGTAAGAGAAAATTAATCCTAATTCTCAAACTTTAACACGTATTGACTTTCAAACTCAAATGTTCATAGTAGAAGTTCATGTCGTATACCACATCATGCAGACAGAGAGCAAAAACACACGGGAAATTGTTCTATCATTCCCTTTAATTAATTTCTCTGTAACGAATGTTACATCACGAATGTTACATCACGAATGTTACATCTTGACACGTTTGTCAAATTTCAGACTAACCAATGACTTCTGCAAAAGAAATGTTTATATTTTCATTCTCTGTACACTACGATATTTTCATAAAAGAGGTAACATTTGCTCTGCAAATACGTTTTCATAAAAAAAGTTTATTGTATCGTATGTTACATTTCTAAAATCGAAATGCAAAATTTTGAGAATAATGATAACTTCTTCTCAATGCCACATCTAAATATCGCTTGATGAATATTTTCCCAAAGTTTTTGAATATTTTAGCGCCAAAATAGATCAAAAACATAAAGATAATACGAAATCTTTGTCCATACATTGGGTGTTTAATTGACCCTATGATCACATAATATAATCTGGCGACATGGAGTAATATATACACCACTGCTTAAAATCATATGCAAAAGGTGTTAAACTTTTATTGAATGAAAATTTAGGAAATACAAATGATATTAACGCAAAGAAAATTAAAAAACACGCTCTCAGATTTTTATATTTGCTTGTTCAATTTTAAAAACTGAGTCGGCGACAGTCACGTTTGTTACAAAATTAGGGTATCTACGCTTCCTACCAAGTTTATAAGTAAAGGGGAAATAAAAAGTATACCATGCCTAGGGAGGCTATGGGTCCATGAATGTATAGCACACAAAATATATGATTTGATATAGCTTATTTTCTAATAAAGTGCCGGCGACATCGATTGCACGCTTTTATTGACTTTGAGTGTTTTAGGCTTTTATCATACACTGCATAGATCAATCTATAATCTATTTCAGTAACAATCTTTGTACACAGAATCCCCATAACAAAACGAAAACATAATGAGGAAAGATATGAGGAATATATAAAAACATACAAACGGACTACATGTAACCCAAAATAGGACCAAGCAAGAAAATTCAAATTGTTGAAAACGCGAGAAATTATTTCCGCGCCTTCTTTTCTTGATAAACCGCAAAATTGCAAAATCGCAACTTCATTTTGATAACGATATGTTATTGATAACGAAGTTAAATAGTAACACTCGGAGACACAAGAATTCTCGATTGATTTCTACTATAACATACGTGTATATACATGTACGGAGTAAAATATATAGTGATGAATATGAACAGTAGACTAACAGATTATATATAGATTTATCAGAATACATCGACTGAGTCAGTAGTGTATACTAACTATATATATATATATATATATATATATATAGTTCCGTAAAATATTTACACTAGGTAGAATGTATAGACTGAGCAGGATATATAGTTTCATTAGAAAATATAGTAACATTAGAATATAGTTTCACTAGTATTTCACTAGAATATATATTTATGCAACAATATCTCACTACACTATCTCCTGCATATGGGTGTTTATGCCTCTTTCTGCGTATGTTCACTTTTTAAAACCGGGCCATGCTACTTACAAACAGACTCATGTAACAGGGTTCAATAATCTCATTTAATTCATCATTTTGCAAATTCTATGGTCTTTATGATCTAATCTGCAAATACTACCCGTCATTAGGTTGAATGCTGTATGACATGTTTCATACCAATTGTTAGGTCGTTCTTTGCATATTGATTTGAACTATAGATTACTCCATCTACTTGATTAAAATTTAGCGGCCAGGGTTAGTGTAATCGGTCAACAGGGGGTGCTTCCTACTACTTAGTGCATAATCCCACTTCTAGTGTTTCCAGGGGTCCGTATTTGCCCTACTCTCAATTTCGTATTCGTTATAGGATTTATGAGATTGATCACTGTTCGTTATCCTCACCTTCTCAGACTTATTAAAATGTATTGACTCAAAAGAATTCAAGTCTAACACACCTGCATATGGTGTTTATGTCTCTCAACTGATTCGATACGCGAGAGCATGTTCTGCGTCTGATCAATTTGTAAATGGAGGCAGGCTACTGACAAATACGTTGATGTTACAGGGGTTTCAACAGTCTCGTTTAAAGTAATAATTTCGTAAATTCTATAGTCGCCATAACGCTTTAATTTGCAAATACAAGCGACCACTGGGTCAAATGCTGTCTGAGTGTTTCATACCAATTGTTCGGCTGTTCTTCACACCACGATTTTGACTACGGATTACTCCATTTACCTGATCAAGATACTGGGCTCACGGTGGGTTTGACCGGTCAAAAGAGATGTTTACACCTTCCAGGCACCAGGTCGCACCTCTTGCATGTCCAAAGGTCTGTATTTGCCCTTTTCTTAATTTGTAATCTTTATATGATTAAGGAGATTGATCACTATTAGTTATCTTCACACACAAAAGGGCACAGAGAAAATATGTAGAATAAACAGAACAACAAGAAGACACTGCATTGATTGCATGCTGGTCTTTACAGAAGATGTACATGTATGTATATTAGAGACTACACAGGATATCAATACACGTGTTTCTGAAATTAACGCCCATTTTTCAAAATATCTGTTTAAGGAGGTACTCTACATTGTCATAATGGCTGACTTCCTTTTAAAATATGGATGAAAATATAGATATCAGCAATATTTGTCTATTCATTTCATAACTCATCGTCTAAATGAGTAGCTCAGTAGGTTAGCACGTCGACTGCTGAACTGTGGATCGCGGGTTTGAGTCCAGCAGGAGTTTAATTTTTTTTTTCAGATTCGTTCCTATTAAAACTGAATTATTTTGACCAAATAAAGTAAATTTGAAAGTTTTCGGTTTCAAAATATTGTAGTACATATCCTCCACTTTTCATCTATATCAAATATCTCTGGTGTAACATATATGTACATTTAACTTTTTTTAAATAGGTGTGCACATAATTTCACTGTTTAGGCTTGGAAAAATGAAATGATTTCAAATTCATAACAAATCTTTATAGTTTATTAATCTATGTGTACTGAAAAGATAAATGTAATCAATTTGTAGAAATATCAATTTTGTACGAGCCTTTGCTGGATGTTTCCTAGAAGAACAACAGCATGAAAAATAGCCAATTTTTGTCAAAATACCGAAAATAAAGACAAAATGTCGTGCTTCTGACGTCATAATTCCGGTTCTATGTCATTTTGACCAAATTGAGATTACCCCTGGTAACAACTGGTTTGCATCAAACGTCAAAATGTCGACTTTGGGTGGGCAATTAAATAGAGCTCTTTTCATATCACAGTCCAACAAATTAAATTTTCTTTATCCTTAACTTTTTTGCTACGATTTGTATACACGTTCCACTAATAAACTTAGGGTTACCACACACTGTAGAGCCGATAATACAACGCACGTGACTTCTGTGCGGCTGGCAACCTTCTCAGCTTAAAACAGCGCAAATACGTACATTATCCCCATGTATTGGAAAGAAGTCTGATGTGTTGTGTCCTGTACATTAATCAAAAACCTTTTAATCAAGAAACTTTGACAAACAACATGTTATCTAAAGACCTTGTTGGACTTGTGTGCCCTACTGCCATAAATCCAAGACAGGAATTGGTCGAGGTCAGCAAGGTCATTGTACATTAACTGGCCAGAGACAAAGCAATTCGGGAGATTAGCTCAGCAACAGGCTTGATACTTTAATAATTAAATTACTTGGTCTCGCTTGTTCATATTAAAGGTAAAGCATTTCATGTATAATAAAAATAAAATTTTATTCAGCAAGATGAACGGCACAGAAACATATTGCACACCAAACACTGAAAGTACACTGTATATCTGAAGGTCAAAACGAAATCCAACATTATAAATCAAACAAGCATAAAATACCCAGTATTAAATATTAAGCTCACTCACTACACCTTGAAAGAGTTTCTCAAATCTGCACTAAATTTTTTAATTATGAAAGATAAAGTAATAAGTATATATGTCAAAAAGGCAGAGACTATACAATTTTTTATATAATAAAAACATGATTTTCAAAAAAAAAATTTCAGTGAATATGAACAGAAGTGAAGCCGGGATCTGCGGGTTACTAACCCAATACTTTATCCTCGGAGCTACGTAGATATACAAGCAAATCGATCGATATAAGTAATTTCACAAAACATTTGAATCGTCATCTTATGACGTAGTGTCATAAAAAGTATACGTCTTGGTGTAATGAGCTACCTTAATACATTGTTTATGTGAACTGTAATTATGATCCCTTTCCGGATGATTCCGTGGTCAATTTGCATTTTTCCTTTAAACTTTAAATTCTTTAAGAATGTAAAAATAATACTTGATTGAAAGATAAATCGTTTGATTTCATCTAAGCTTTACAGCTTGTACATGACACAAATGTAACCATGTTCTTAAATTACGATTAAACATGCATATATGCTGGTGATAATCTCAATACAAATTCACTCTACATTATATACAATGTATGGGACTGCAAAATTCAAACAACTTTCCTTTGTTTCAAACTGAAATTATACATTGTAAAGATATATACAACTATAAATGCATATACATGGTCTGTGATACAACTTATAGTCTGTAAAATCCAAGAATAATTTTGTCATTTCCACAAAAATATGGCACAGTGCATTGGCCATAAAAGTTACAACACTGCAACTCCTCACGTTTTTATGTGAACAATGAAAAAACTCTAGTAAGGATATAACACACTCTCAACAAAAATAGTTAATTTTCATGTGTAATATACCGGTATAAAATGTTCATTAAAAATGTTAGTACATGTATCAACAAAAATAGTACACTATTTTACTGCTAAAACTCTTTATGGGTCATGGAATGTACAAACAACATCAAAATACGATATATCTTTAAAACAACAAAAAATCTTTCTTCGAGATTTGAGAAATAAAATAAATGTGGATTTCTGATAAGATGAGTATTTGCGGGATGATGTGTCACAGTTATCGCCCTTCTTCTCTGGTTGCCAGTGTTGCGATTATATGTACATAATTTAGAGAGAAATAATATATCGTCATAATTGTCGACTTCTTTTCGAAACTCATATTGAAAAAAATGTGTTTCTTGTCTTTTTAGAATTTCATGACCTTGCCGGATGACTCAGAGGGTTAATGGTTGGATAAATTATGTATCAAGGAAAAGTCCTACATCAAATGAATATTGGAAAAATGTGTTTGAGACACTAGTCATTTTGAGAAAAAGTGGAATCAGTTGTAACAATCGTCTAAACTGACATAATCAAGTTAGATTTAACAAGAGGTCCACGGGCCTTATCTGTCACCTGAGTATTGGTTTTAAAAGTATTACGATTAACCACAAGGGCTACGAAATCTATAATGATTAACTAAGCTGAATTCTAATATTCAACACCAGAATACAACAAGATGTGTTCTATTGAAAAATGCATGTCCCCAAAAGTGCCATACTGATGAAAGACAATAAAATAAGCTTTCTTTGATGTTTCATCAGATGATGAAGGTAGCAAGCATTGTAGAAGAAATTCATAGCAGGTTATGCAAATCTCCCGATGAAACAACAAAGAAAGACATTTTATTGTTTATATTTTTATGTATTTTTTAAAAAAAATATTGACTAGATTTAAGTACTAGAATATATCGTTGACAAATTCATTACCTTAACCCATTCCTTCTATAGAATACAAATATTACACAACCTGATTTGCACGGGAATTTCTATACAATTACTTGATTTAATTAATTTTAATAAATCAATACACAGCTTGTCAAAGAATGACAGTGGGAACATGAAATTTTCAGGAAATCTTGTCAGGTTCCTTTCCTTTAATTCATTTATAGATTTGGTAGGAAAAAAAATCAAATTCTTGGTTTCCAGAAGGATTGAAATGTAAGCTAGCTATCAAGAAATTAAAAATGTTCAATTGTTAATGCACGACTGACAATGCACGATGATTCAGGTGACCTGTACATTTTCATAATGTAATTTTCTCTTCTGAAAATTTATGCAAGATTGGAAAAGTTTATCCTAATGTTATCAATGTCCATTTATGTTTAAATACATGTGAAAATACATGTATAATGCATTTTTTTAAATAGATGTACAGAACTATTATAACTAGATTTAAAAAAAAAATCATTTCATATCATCTGGAGCATTTATTGAAGGATTGTGAGAATTTAGTTTATAATAGTCAGAGGTAGTGTTCTTGTGTAGTTGAAAATAAAAAAAAATACATGTTTTAAATAAAACTCTTGCACATAGATCTTCTAGCCAAAGAAACAGATGATATATTGATGTTTGTGCTTAAAATCTTTCATCTTTCAGTTTTTATTGTCTTCAGTAGATGTACATATTGCTGTAAGATTAAGAAAACAGAAAACATGTCAATCTGTAAATCATGATCAATGTCTAGCAAGGGTTTTAATTTTTATCAGGTGATTTTCTACGAAAATTGCATTTTTCACTAAAATGAAAATAGAAAGTTTTTTTTAATAATTATTTCATAAATATATCTGGACCACTTTCCATCCCTACGTTTTCCCTGGTGTGCTATTTCTCCTGTATACAGATTGCGTAATAACATTACACAGGAAAATTATTAAACATCCTATGAATTTCAAATGCAGGTATTTAAATATGCATGTACAACACAACTCAAATCAACAACAAAATCAAAACACATGTACCAAACTTAATGTATTAGTAAATGCAAATAAAACTTTATGATATTTTTTTTAAATAATAGTCAGGACAAATATAAAAATGTATGTACATACATGTATTTCACAACCTGTGGCTTAAATTTCAAAGTCCATACCAAATCTGTGGGAAATAAATCTACTTTTTTGTACTATTTTATTTAAAAATGTATGTTTTGTTTCATATAATATACTAATTATTTACACAACAGCCAATTTTCTTGATTTTTTTTTGGGGGGGGGGGGTGTTGTTGTTGGTATGTTCTTAAATGTTCATTCCAATTTCTTTTTTAAAATATACATTTTAAATACATTTTAATATTTCAAAAGCACCTCAAAAAGATATCACAGTTTATCATGGTCACTGGACTTTTCCTATGAAGATCTTGTGTACATAAATTTCATTTCCAATTTCTTACACTACATGATTAGTCCCATCCTCATTTCTGTTCTGGAGGTCATTCAGCTCCATAGTGGGCCTCCTCTTCAATTTCTCCTCCAGCCTCTCTTCCATGTAGAACCCCATGAGGTCTTTTCGAGTAATTACGCCCACCACTATATTTTGGCTGTCTACAACTGTTAAGTGTCGTAAACCTAGAGTTCGGAAGATAATGTAGGTTCTCTGAAGCGAGAACTTCTCCTGGATTGATAATGCAGACTGATTTGTAAATCGTTTCTGTAAAAGTAAAATTCATACATCTGAACATTATATATCTACAAGTAAGGTAATAATAAACTACATGTAAACACCCCAGTGTGACACGAATGTCCTGCTGACATAATAATTTGAAATATTTGAAAATTCAAGGATGTGAAAGTAACATTAGGTGCAAATAAAACAAAAATAGAATATAATATTACATCTATTTATGTTTTCTTGAATAAGTTGTAAAAAGAATTAAATTACATTTGTTTCCATGGGTATGAAGGCACAAGGTGTACGCTAATTACTAAGGAACTCTTTGGATGCAGAATGAACACAATTTGCTTATTTCACTAATGGACAAGTGTATTTCCTGATGTAATGAGTATTGAACAGGATTATAAATGCATTATACTCTCTCACATATGTAGGGATTACATCCCTTAGAACATTTCTTTCAAAATACTTACCAATTTAAAAGTTTTAATGACCTGATTTTAAGCTACAATTTACATTTCTATACAGATGCACAAATTCACAAAGTTTGTTGATTCTAGGACTCGTATCTACATGAACCCCCCAAAAAAGGGTTATGCCATACATGGCCATATCATCTTAATTATAGGTCACAGTGACCTTGATTTAGGGCGTGACACACCTTCTTAAGATGCATGAAATGACCAAATCTGATGATTCTAGACCAAATAATTGTCCAGTTATGAGTCAGACAGGATTTTGCCATATTTGGCCATATCGTCTTAATCAAAGGTAAAATTGACCTAACTTTAAAGTGTGACCCATCCTCTACCCAAGATGTATCAGCTGAGAAAGTTTGATGATTCTAGATCTCATATAGTATTTAAGTTACAAGCCAGACACAAAGAAGGACAGACGGATGGATGGACGGACGGACAGACACACACGATTGCCATACCATAATATTCCTAAAGACGGGCATATAAAAATCAAGTTGACAATAAAATGGCAATTTGTATAAATCAATTGAATCTAATTCACATTATTGCAACACTGTTCATTTGACACATTTTGTTACAAATTGATAAAAAAAACAACAATCAATATCCTAGCTATGTTCATTAATATCATAATTGTCATTTTCTCAATATATACATGTAAAGTCTGATGAAAAAAATATAATACGCTGACTTTGAAACTTTTTAAGTCTAATGGCAGTCACCCTGAGAATAGTATATCAGTAAACAACGCAGGTATGTTAAGGCAGGTCATGCTCCCTTTATGCACGTAAACTGCATATTTTTTAAAATCTGTCTTACACAGAGAGAGGGAGCTACTAACTCTTAAAAACTAATTTGGTTGTTTACATGAGAACATTTTGTATCATAACAACATGACAAACATGCGCTTCCGTATGACGTCATTGAATGACTGTTATAAATAGATCATGGAGGTACCTTAATAGAAAATGTAAAAGTAGCACATTATCCCAAGATTTAAATATTGGTCTAACTGGCGATAATGACGGTAAAATACCCATAGTATATCAGAATTACTGATAGAATCCTACCACTGTCAATAAGAAATAATTATTGAACATTTAAACACGAAACCATCTAGCCCATGTTTTACATTTTGCACTGATGGCTGATGCTATGCAGTTTTCTTTAAAAGTTTTCTTAACAGACGATTCTATCAGTAATTGCCGTGTACATTAGTTTATGACCTTTCACACGGTGTATAAAAAGTCTCTAAAAGTATGTGGCCTAATGTGCTACTTTTGCAGTTTTATTTCAGTGTGTGACAGAGGAAAATCGGATCGACATGCTAAATGGAATGTTTTCTCCGTTAAACAAAATTGTCAATGAATGATATCAACATACCTTCTTAATATCAATAAATTCTCAGCGTTTCACATATATATTCCAAATATCCCATGTCATATATTCCAAATACTCCACATTTTGTCGATATTTGCATGGCACACATAAACAAATTCCTTGCATGTGTCAACGTCACTCGATGTATAGTCATGACGTCATCAGTTTACTTTCATATCGATCAGACGGAAATTACACAACAGCAGTATAGCATTTCGAATTTTGTTGGATCTTAGTAGCTGCATGGTTTATTTTATGCATAAATAAAACTTAAATAAAAAATAAAATCGGAATTTAATATATACTTAGTGATATACTTATTTCACACATTGTTTCGCGGATTTTATCCCAGTAAAATTTTTCATAACCTGCCTTAACGTACCCGCGAAACAAGATCGTAATTCATTATAATAAAGGTACGTACACACTATCATTTAGCTCAATGTCTACATTAAGCACAGTAGATAGAATGAAATCTCAAATTAACAGTGAATAATTTTCAAAGTCCAAAGGCAATAACTTTTGTAAAAATAAGTCAATCAACATAAAACTCACATTTGATCTATATATAGATTTATCAAATCAGCTCATTATACAAACATAGCAAAAAAAGTTCAGAAAACTGTAAATAATTAGAAATTTTCATGGTCTAAGGGCAATCACTTTTGTAAAATTAGTTTGATCAACATGCAACTGTATTATCATCAATATAGAGACAAAGAAAAACGTCTGAGTCTTCAGTACCACAGAAATGAGTCTAGAAAATAGAAAATCACTATTCCTTTGCCAAGCACTCAGAATTAGACATAAAAGTCACTGGTTTTTTTTATTAAGATAAGACCTTTAAAAAAACTAATATTATCCCTTATCAAGATAGGTACTGGCATGATAAAGAATCCCTGATAAAGAATCCACTTAACCAAATGTGTAGTCCCTAGCATAGATCTAAGTTTGTGGCATTCTACCTTAATCTAATGGAGATGTCTCAATAAATGTAAAATAAATTCTTGGAGGAATATCAACTTCCAATCAATCAATCAATCTTAGGCAAATCAGTCAACTGAAGTCAAACAGGAAATTAGTCAACTGAAGTCAGAACAGGAAATTAGTGAACTGAAGTCAAACAGAAAATTAGTCAACTGAAGTCAGAACAGGAAATTAGTCAAAGGAAATTAGTGAACTGAAGTCAGAACAGGAAATTAGTCAACTGAAATCAAACAGGAAATCAGTCAAAGGAAATTAGTCAACTGAAGTCAGAACAGAAAATTAGTCAAAGGAAATCAAACAGGAAATCAGTCAAAGGAAATTGGTCAACTGAAGTCAAACAGGAAATTAGTGAACTGAAGTCAGAACAGGAAATTAGTCAAAGGAAATCAAACAGGAAATCAGTCAAAGGAAATTAGTGAACTGAAGTCAAACAGGAAATTAGTGAACTGAAGTCAGAACAGGAAATTAGTCAACTGAAATCAAACAGGAAATTAGTCAACTGAAGTCAGAACAAGAAATTAGTCAAAGGAAATTAGTCAACTGAAGTCAGAACAGGAAATTAGTCAACTGAAGTCAGAACAGGAAATTAGTCAACTGAAATCAAACAGGAAATTAGTCAACTGAAGTCAGAACAGGAAATTAGTCAACTGAAGTCAGAACAAGAAATTAGTCAAAGGAAATCAAACAGGAAATTAGTCAAAGGAAATTAGTCAACTGAAGTCAGAACAGGAAATTAGTCAAAGGAAATCAAACAGGAAATTAGTCAACTGAAGTCAGAACAGGAAATTAGTCAACTGAAGTCAGAACAAGAAATTAGTCAAAGGAAATTAGTCAACTGAAGTCAGAACAGGAAATTAGTCAACTGAAGTCAGAACAGGAAATTAGTCAACTGAAATCAAACAGGAAATTAGTCAACTGAAGTCAGAACAGGAAATTAATCAACTGAAGTCAGAACAAGAAATTAGTCAAAGGAAATTAGTCAACTGAAGTCAGAACAGGAAATTAGTCAACTGAAGTCAGAACAGGAAATTAGTCAACTGAAATCAAACAGGAAATTAGTCAACTGAAGTCAGAACAGGAAATTAGTCAACTGAAATCAAACAGGAAATTAGTCAATTGAAGTCAGAACAGGAAATTAGTCAAAGGAAATCAAACAGGAAATCAGTCAAAGGAAATTAGTCAACTGAAGTCAAACAGGAAATTAGTGAACTGAAGTCAGAACAGGAAATTAGTCAACTGAAATCAAACAGGAAATTAGTCAAAGGAAATTAGTCAACTGAAGTCAGAACAGGAAATTAGTCAAAGGAAATCAAACAGGAAATTAGTCAACTGAAGTCAGAACAGGAAATTAGTCAACTGAAGTCAGAACAAGAAATTAGTCAAAGGAAATTAGTCAACTGAAGTCAGAACAGGAAATTAGTCAACTGAAGTCAGAACAGGAAATTAGTCAACTGAAATCAAACAGGAAATTAGTCAACTGAAGTCAGAACAGGAAATTAGTCAACTGAAATCAAACAGGAAATTAGTCAAAGGAAATTAGTCAACTGAAGTCAAACAGGAAATTAGTCAACTGAAGTCAGAACAGGAAATTAGTCAACTGAAGTCAGAACAGGAAATCAGTCAACTGAAGACAAACAGGAAATTAGTCAACTGAAGTCAAACAGGAATTTAGTCAACTGAAGTCAGAACAGGAAATTTGTCAACTGAAATCAAACAGTAAATTAGTCAAAGGAAATCAAACAGGAAATTAGTCAAAGGAAATTAGTCAACTGAAGTCAAACAGGAAATTAGTGAACTGAAGTCAGAACAGGAAATTAGTCAACTGAAATCAAACAGGAAATTAGTCAAAGGAAATTTGTCAACTGAAATCAAACAGGAAATTAGTCAACTGAAGTCAAACAGGAAATTAGTAAACTGAAATCAAACAGGAAATTAGTGAACTGAAATCAAACAGGAAATTAGTCAATTGAAGTCAAACAGGAAATTCATCAACTGAAGTCAAACAGGAAATTAATCAACTGAAGTCAAACAGGAAATTAGTCAACTGAAGTCAAACAGGAAATTAATCAACTGAAGTCAAAACAGGAAATCAGTCAACTGAAGTCAAATTGGATTGGAAGAACCCAAATTACATCACATTACAAATCCTTGAAAGTTCAATGAAAGAAGGGGAGGGTAAAGTACACACGCCACATATGAAGAGATGACCAAGACTGGAGAACAAATCAATGTCACCAAGTTACTGTCACCAATTCCACTGGTATGTTATAATTTGTATTAACAGTCTGGTATGTTATAATTTATATTAACAGTCTGGTATGTTATAATTTGTATTAACAGTCTGGTATGTTATAATTTGTATTAACAGTCTGATATGTTATAATTTGTATTAACAGTCTGGTATGTTATAATTTGTATTAACAGTCTGGTATGTTATAATTTGTATTAACAGTCTGGTGTGTTATAATTTGTATTAACAGTCTGGTATGTTATAATTTGTATTAACAGTCTGGTGTGTTATAATTAGTATTAACAGTCTGGTATGTTATAATTTGTATTAACAATTTATGTTAATTATTTGGATGAAAATGTTTGTAAAGAAGAAGACAAATGATACATTGAATTCTTTCTGGGATGATAGTACTTCGAGAAATAAAAAATATCCAATACATCTAATTCTTATTTTTGCTGAGAGAAGAAATTGAGACATTTTTACTAACCAAGTTTATATAAATGTTGCAATATTGAGAATCTGTGGCATATTTATTTAA
This sequence comes from Ostrea edulis, assembly GCF_947568905.1. NCBI lineage: Eukaryota > Metazoa > Mollusca > Bivalvia > Ostreida > Ostreidae > Ostrea > Ostrea edulis. The sequence continues at coordinate 42,623,308 of NC_079164.1, forward strand.
TTAGTAGGTAAAGATCATGGTATGTCATGCATTTATGAAATCAGATGATTTCAATTCATAAATCTACATAAAGATCACTATATCAAAGGTCTGTAGCATATTTAGGAAATCAGACAATTTTAATTGGTAAGTCTACCTCAAAATCACCATATTAAGGGTCTTTAGCATATTCATGAAATCAGAAGATTTTATTTATAGTAAATTTATATGAAGATGTATTAACTGACCAAGTTTATTTATGAAATCAGGAAATTTTACTTACATACATAGTAAATTTACGTAAAGAGCACCATTTTGAGGGCTGTAACATAGTTATGAAATCGGGTAGTTTTACTGACCAAGTTTATGTAGAGGTTGCCATGTCAAGGGTCTGTAGCTCATTTATGAAATCATTTTTACTTACCAAGTCTATGTATATATTGCCATATTGAGGGTCTGTGGCATATCTATGCAACATCACGGATGTCTCGTGGGGGTCTGTCAGCTTGTGGACGTTCAGCTGTTAGATTACACAATAAAACATGTTTATTTCAGTGTCAACACACTTTGTAGTAACCATAAAAAGTATTTTATTCATATCATTAAGTTATTTCTGAGGCTAAAATTTTTCATATATATAAAATTCTTGAACAAGAGTACCACAAACAGTACAACATATGCCTGCTAGACCTTTAGCGCAATATCTGTATCCATGATGAAATAAAGTCCAGAAAACTACATGTATTTGACCTCTTTTAGCCCTAAAGTAGGTCACTGTGCACCAATCAAGTTGAAATGTGAAGTGATCATGTATTTCTCTGAGAGGGAGGTTGTGACAAAATTTCAGGGCAATACCTGTATTCATAGCAGGGTTCGAAATTAACTTTTTCAAGCACTAGTCCGTACGGACTAGTGACTATTGATGTTCACTAGTGCGCAAAACATTTCACTAGTCTGTCCAGTATATCATATGAAATTATCTTCATTTCATTCAATAGTATTTATTTTAATCAAACCAAACACATCACATTTGCAAACAATTCAGACCACCATACTTTATTTTGCATTCAAGATCTTCAGACACATACAGTAACCTCCGAATTAATCACGTAACTCCTTTTATAAACGCCCATACATGTACGTGCGTTCGAGATAGACGTTCGCATTGTTCTCGTGCTCAGTTCTTGGAGTCACAGGTGTTCAAAATTTTATCAATATTGTCAATAGAATTCACTCGATTGACCAAGTCATGAGCTATAGTGTTATATTTTATGAACACCTATATTAGAGTCGCTAATGACTAGAACATGTACGCACGAACGTGTTCTTCGACCACACTATTTACAGAGGTAGTGTGAGTTCTTGCACCTCAAACCCGTTCTCGTGATGCGTACTCGGCGTTCGAAATCGATAGGAATTTGTACTAGTGCGAAGAACGGCGGTCTCGAACGCCCTCCATGTGTTTGGAAGATCAACATGTCATTGTCACGCAAACACTATACCATGCAGGTAATTGACCATAACTTCACACATCTAAGAAACTCAGACAAATTTGCTAAAATCTTAACCAATTCAAGATTGATTTCCAAAATTTCACTAGTCTGTACGGACTGGTGCTATAGAGAGTTTACTAGTCCAACATGTTTTTTACTAGTCTTGGACTTACGGACATGAGGTAATTTCAAACCGTGCATAGCCAAAAAAAAATCTGGAAAACTTTGACCTTCTTTTCCCCCAAAAGTAGGTCACGGTACACCAATCCAGCTGAAATGCAAACTGAACTTATATTCTTCCAAAAGGAATCTTGTGACTAAATTTCAGGGAAATATCTGTATCCATAACAAACAAAAAAGTTTTTCTACTAAGTGATACTATGACCTTGACCTTTGAGCTTCAGTAGGCATCCTCCGCTTGGCATAAGATGTATGTGTACCAAGTTCGATAGTCCTAGCCCCAACAGTTCGGTTTGTATTCTGCCTACAAGGTTTTCCGACTAAGTGATACTATGACCTTTGACCTTGAAGAACAAAAGGCGTCCTCTATTTGGCATAAGGAGTATGTGTACGAAGTTATACGATCCAAACCCCAATTGTTCAGTCTGTATTCTGCCTACAAGGTTTTCCTATTAAATTATACTACAACCTTGACCTTTGAAATCGAAAAACAATAGGCATCTTCCTTTCATCATGGTCATCAAATGTACCAAATTGTAAGATCCTGGAGCTTACAGTTCATTTTGCCAACAAGGTCCGGACAGACAGACGACGCCATACCAGTCCTGTCGTTGACGGGCATATAAAAAATCATATAAGGTTGATCTGTTCTCAATGCATTCCAAAGCAGTAAAGGTAACTGCACAAAGCAATCACTGTACAACAGTGAGTACTATAAATACATGTGATGCAATACAATGGTATGAGAAAATATAAATGGGTTTTGCACTGCGTTTATGAGTATCAACTAGCCACAGGTGGCTAGACAAGTATACCATTATGTTTGTATACCTGTATTGACAGTATTGCAATGATATAAAGAAGCATGCATGCATACATGTAATAAATACAGTTAAAATATATCTGTCTATTTCATAATTAAATACTAATATTAATTTTAAAATGTCTCACTAATACAAAGTCTTTCAATGATGGTTCTCTCTGAAAATCATGCAATTCAAATTACTTTAAATCATATTTTCATCAGTACTTTTAACAATGATTTTTATCTAAATGAAAATTGAAATACCAAGCTGCATTTTCAAACTAAGTTTTGAAATGTCAGGCTTTTTTTTTATTGATTGGTTCACAGATTTCAAAATCAAAATTTGGGTAGGTGGAGGCCAAAAAAAAAAGAAAGAAAAAGAATGAGCCTTTTCCCCCATTCATTTGGAATTTGACCTGTCCTCGTCCTGATGTTATGCAGCATTCCATTAGCTATATTTTATTCTCACAATTTCTTTTCCCAGATTATTCTGCCATTTTCTTTTGACCTGTCATGACCTCCCTTTTTTGTGCCAGTGGGCTCTCTGTTGAATCAAGTGAGGAATAGCTATTTATACTAAGTACACATAAAACTGATGGCCAAAGCGGGACACTAGAGGGTCTACCCGGTCAGTAAATTGAGATTATCCCGTCCTGACCAACTGTTTGTAAAATTTAAAATTATAGTGAAAACACTGAGGCAGTCTCAGAAAATGGCAGGTTGTGTTTCTGACTTTTTTCTCAGTGTACGTGTTGACCCTCATTGTATAAATAGGCAACCAAATGGAATATTTTTCGATGGTAAACATTTTATTGAGTATAAAAGGGAGAAAATGAATTCCTTTATAAAACAAGAGGCCCACAGTCCTTATCGGTCACCTGAGTACTAGTTAAAAGTATCACTAGTCCTAAGGGCTATGAAATATAGAGAGAAAAAATTCTGTTCTGAATATTTAAGCTAAACTCTAATATTCAGCAACAGTATAAAACAAGATGTGTTCTTAAAACTTCAATGCCCTAAAAAGTGCATATACTGATGAAAGGCTTTATAATACATGTATATTATAATATGATATATGTATTAACATTAAACGATGACTAATCTGGACCCATCTTAGAGTCAAAACCCTGGGGTTGCGAAATTCACCATTTTTTGTAAATCCTTTTCTGTTATTCCTAAATATGAATTAGTTTTTATACGCCCGTCTTAAGACGGGACGTATTATGGTATGGCGTTCATGTCCGTCCGTCCGTCTGTCTGTCTGTCCGTCCATCTGTTAGCTTTTTCGTGTCCGACCCGTAACTTAAATACTACACGACCTAGAATCATCAAACTTTGTCTGTAGATACATCTTGGGTAGAAGGTGTGTCGCACATTAAAACCAGGTCACTGTGACTTTTCATTAAGAAGATATCCGTCTGTCCATCCGTCTGTTAGCTTTTTCGTGTCCGACCCGTAACTTAAATACTACAAGGCTTAGAATCATCAAACTTTGTCTGTAGATACATCTTGGGTAGAAGGTGTGTCGCACATTAAAACCAGGTCACTGTGACTTTTCATTAAGAAGATATCCGTCTGTCCGTCCGTCTGTTAGCTTTTTCGTGTCCGACCCGTAACTTAAATACTACAAGGCCTAGAATCATCAAACTTTGTCTGTAGATACATCTTGGGTAGAAGGTGTGCCGCACATTAAAACCAGGTCACTGTGACTTTTCATTAAGAAGATATCCGTCTGTCCATCCGTCTGTTAGCTTTTTCGTGTCCGACCCGTAACTTAAATACTACAAGGCCTAGAATCATCAAACTTTGTCTGTAGATACATCTTGGGTAGAAGGTGTGTCGCACATTAAAACCAGGTCACTGTGACTTTTCATTAAGAAGATATGGCCATATTTGGCAAAAACTTGTCCGGCTCATAACTTGAAAACTATTAGACCTAGAATCACCAAAATTGGTCAACTAATGCATCTTAGGTAGAAGGTGTGTCGCATCCTACTTTAAGGTCACTGTGACATTTAATTAAGGTGATATAAAAAAAAATGTTTTAATGGGTACAATCTATACTGTTAACAATATGTGACGGGCGTATCATGTGCCGTGGCGGTGCACTTTTTATACTTTATCAGCAAACTTAAAGAAGTCCTTCAAATCATAAAGACAATAATCACTATATTAATTTTGGCTCCACCCTGAAACCAAACCCTTACCCCCTTGGATCATGAAATTTACAATTTTGGTAAAGGACTAAATTGTACCTACTCCTTCTAAATACCTATTTAGTTTAAATTTAGTATCAATAGCATTAAGGCAGATACCATTTATATGTTTTGCACATATACAGTCATATAGAGTCGGAACTCCTACCCAGGGGATCACGAAAGTTACAAATTTGGTAGAGGCCTTCCTGCTCTACATCACTACCGGGTATGCATTTAGTATTTCTTAAAAGATATGCAGTTGTAGAGAAGATTTTTGAACATTGGTGAATTATGGCAGTTTTTGCCCCATCCCAAAGGCCCCAGATTGCAGGAGTCCTGAAATTTACAATTCATGTCCCCCTTGTCCCAAAGATGCTTCATACCATGTATGAATGACCCCCTAGCGCAAACATCTGTGCATCAAAGGACCCCACTGGTAATAAGCTTTTGAGCTTTCATGGGTTATCCTTGGTATTTATGTATGTATGTTTGCATGCATGTATATACCAAATAAACATTTATTCATTTATTTTATTTACCAAATGTGAAAGGATTTGGAATGGCAGTTATCAAGGAGTTAAAAATGTTCTGTTGTTCACACATTTAGTAACTGACCATTTTGGCCCTAACCTGATACCAAAACCCCAACCCCTGGGGTCAACAAATTTACATTTTTGGTAAAGGACAACCTGTTCTTTCTACATATCCATTTAGTTTTAATTTAGTATCAATAGTACTAAAGAAGATGTTATTTAAGTGTTTTACACATAAACACTATATACAAAGTTTGGCCCCGGCACGCCACCATGGGGTCAGAAGTCAGAGCCCCTACCCCAGGGATCATGAAATTTACAGTTTTGGTAGAGACCTTCCTGCTCTATATCACTATGCATTCAGTTTTTCTTACACGTGTGGTTGTAGAAAAGAAAATTTTTGAAAATTGGTGAATTTTTGGCAGTTTTTGCCCCGCCCTAAGGCCCCTGGGGTGCAGGAGTCCTGAAATTCACAATTTATGTCCTTCTTGTCCCAAAGATGCTTCATACCAAATTTGAAAAGAATTGTAATGGTAGTTATCAAGAAGTTAAAATGTTCAATTGTTAACGGACGACACACAGCGGACAACAACAGATGCAGACCAATTGCAAGATCAACATTACACAGTAATTCAATTAAATTTTAACAGTTTGGCCTCAGGCAGCAGTTTGTGTTCAGGTTAAATCTGCCACCCTCAACCATGTCAGTAACTGTATAACTCTTGTTTTGTCTTTACGATTTCAATGGGATGCAACTCATTTCATGAATAACTTGTTACCTGGTCATACTCCACCCAAGATGGTGCATCCTCCTCCTCCAAACTTTCCTCTGATTCATTAAATGGCTTGAATAAACTTTCACACTTCAGCAGTACTATTACTTCCATTCTGTAAAAGTATGCAATATGAGATCTATAATTATATACATGCAATCAATGTGTCCTTCATCCATTTGTATGATAAAGAAAAGAGGTATGTGTATTCATACATTAAAATTCTCATCTATTACCCTTTTGTTCATTGTGTAGTACTTAGGGCTATATGGACTGTGGATGTTGGCCGGGATAGCTCAGTGGTTAGAGCACCTGACTGACTAGTAATGCAGGGGTTAAATTCCTGGTCCAGCCCAAAATGTTTTCCTTTCCTGTATTACATTTTGTGTTGCTGACCACCCCTGGACTTGCAGGTTAATTGTTCTGCCATGTGAAAGAATCTGGGTTGTTTGTTTTTAAGGGCAAAGACAATTTAAGAAGGGAGGAAAATGTTGTAGTTAGGGCTATATGGACCAAGATATCAGCCTGGATAGCTCAGCGGTTAGAGCACCAGACTAGTAATGGATTGACACGAGGGTTCATTAGCTGTTTTTAAAAACAAACTTATAACATATCTTTTTAAATTGCATTTAATCTGTAATTGATATTTATGTATACAGTTATTTTTTTTTCAAAAAAAAAAAACCCACCTCAGTTTTAGTATCATTTTATGTCTTTTTCTATGTATTTATTGTTCTTTGTTTTAGTTTGTTTTTATTGTTTTACATGTAATTAAGCGCGTTAGGATGATTGTCTTAATTAGATAAAGCGCTATATAAATGTATAATAATAAATAAATAATGATAATGCAGGGGTCCTGAGTTCGATTTCTGGCCCACCCCAGGGCTATATGGACCATGGATATCGGCCTGGATAGATCAGTGGTTAGAGCAATTGACTACTAATGCAGGGGTCCTAGGTTCAATTCCCAACCCAGCCCAAAATTTCCTCCTTTCCTATACTACAGTTATAGCAATCCCTTGATTTAAGTATTTTGATGTACTTAACCACAAGCACAAAATGAAACTGAAATATGTCTTCACAAATGTGATTCTGAACATGGGTACTGAAAAATTCAATTCTATTTCATATAAGTGTTTAGAATAGAAAATTTCTATTATACCTGGTGATTATGCCAAAGAAGCACTCTGTGCCATTTTGGTTTTTCCTGATGACGGGGAATCCCCCGTGAGTGGTGTTCAGCATGAGAGTGGACAGGACAGACACCGATTCCTGTGTCTGTATAGTGATGACCGGGGACGACATGATGTCACCAGCCGTGTATAGCTCCAGATTTAGTCTGAAAGTAACATAAGTATCATATACATTGGTTTGGTGTTTTGTAATATACACACTATTCATACTTCATGGTCTCAAATAATATAATTAACTAGTATTACTCTGTGCTAATCATTCTGATATTAATATCATATTGATTTGACATCAATATTTAGATATGCAAAATTAATGTATTCAAAGTTCTTTATTCAATATATTTCCAGTCAATACTCCATATTTGTAACATAAATACTTACTGCTCCCTGAGTTGATGATAAATACTTACTGTTCTCTGTATTGATATTGAATACTTACTGCTCCCTAATGGCCTACATGTATGTTGATAGTGAATACTTACTGCTCCCTGTGTTGATATTGAATACTTACTGCTCCCTGTGTTAAGGTGAATACTTACTACTCCCTGTATTTATTGTTAATACTCAATTTACTGATCCCTGTTCCTGTGTCAAATGTAGATACAAACTGATCCCTATATGATTTTTCTACTTTTGAACTCCCTGTATTGATTGTAAATACTGTTAGATATATTTAGTGCTCCCTTTTATCAAAATACAGTAATCGGAAGGGAGAAAATACAAGTCGGACCAAACAGGGATTCGCACCTGGGCCCCCCAGTTTTGTGCATACTTACTGTTCTCTGTTTATCCTAACTCTGGGCTCTGGGTCTAACAGTGGTATACACTTGAGTTCCAGTAAGGCATGGTAGATAGGATGAGTGAAGAAATCCCCAACCCACTTAGCCACCATTACAGACACCATCACAGGCAACAGAATCTGGACATCATTGGTAAGTTCCATCTACAAAATATTACAATGACTCTGTTTACCTCTAAAACACATCACAATCCATCTAAAATTTATTTCCAGTGTGTGCAGAAATATATGTCAAGTCTAGCTGTCTGTTAAATTGTCATTTTTCAATTGAATTGCAGACTTTGACCTAATTATTAAACTTTGACCTAACTTAGCAGTCTATAGGCGAAGGTTGAGTGTGGCATACCATGATAACAGTGACAGCCAAAGCTAGTCTGGTCACTCCTCCAAAGAATGATGCTGCCCCAATCAAGGAGAAAACCCCTGGGTCCATCCAGGCCCAGTACCCAAAGTCTTCACTGTGGACACCAAACATCGAGGTCATCAGTAGTCCCACCACTCTCCCGTACAGCCCGCCAACCAGGCTGTGAGCAGACAAAGTAAGGATATTGTTTATATGTAATAATGTGATTTACATGCATGTTTCTTCTAATATTTCATCTTTGTGGGAAAGGTGAAACAGCTCTAATGGAACTTAATGGCATTTACTCTGCATCCACTTTACTTTGTGGATCTGACACTTTTAGATATCAGGTGTTGCTGTAATCTATAGTGCTTTATGAATGAATAAATAAACATATTATGTATATATGACTTAATTATGAACGGGGAAATAGAGTTCAATCTCCACACTAAGCCGACTGACTCTCATTTGTACCTTATGCCATCCAGCTGTCATCCACCCCATGCTTTCAAAGGTACGCAAAAGGGTTGAAAATTTTGGCCATTGAACATTTTGATAACTTCAAATTTATCATTTTATGCACCATCCCATACTACCCTACTTCCCATTGTTGAGATTGGACAACATTGAAAAATTGATGAGTTGGGCAAGTGTTTCCCTATAAAGCAAAGTAAATGCAAAAATGTGAGGATTAAATAATTGTGTTTTACAATTTTCCCGTAGACTTCTATCAGCAAAAATTTGAAACTCCTATCTACTTTAATACTCCAAAAATAAGCATTCCCTCACACATATTGCAAAACTTGAATGCTTACAGGATTATTTATGAACATCAGTCTACCATAACATAAAATATTGTGAACTCAAACCTATAATAATCATTTCTATTGTGAACATACACCTATAATAATCATTTCTATTGTGAACTTACACCAATAATAACCATTTCTAAGACCCATTCCAGACAAGTTAGTTGGGATAAAGAAGGAGAAAATAAAAATGATATTGATTGATTAATTGTTTGTTACATATGTCCCGTGAAGAATTTTTCAATCATATTGAGACATCCCTAGCTGTAGGCTAAGTACCACAAATTTAGACCTATACTTTGTGCTCAGGGCCGTACTAGCGAGAGTTCTTTAACGTGCCAACTCCTGCCGCAACATGGGACCTCCATTTTTAAGGTCATATTTGAAAGACCTGTGATTCTCACTTCTAAATGCCAAGCATATGGCGAAGGAGCAATCATTATCTATGTTTTACGTCTTAGGTTTGACACGGCCAAGGCACGAGCGGGGCTCGAAGTCACGACCTCCCCGGGTCACTGACAATGCTAACAAACAAAATTTTATCAAGCTGTGAGTTTTTGGTTCACATGGGGCTTTAGTGAAATGTGTAAATACATGTGTTGTGGGACAATATATTAGAAATTTTTGCATATTAAAAGTTTAAGGCAGCAATGTAAGACTAGTACAGCAATATATGACCTAATTCGTAAGCAAAAACGTAGCTCTGTAAATCGAAGATAAGGGTGAATCTGTGGCTCTCTGGTACATGTATATCCAAATTTGTATCCCAGATATCTACTGTTCTGCAGCTAACATGAATAACATGTAGTTCATTGTTCATGAAGGTTAAAGACTCATTTATTCAAACAAATACATGTATTTAGTGTTTAACTAGGTATACATGTACATTTGACATTGAATTTTACTGGAATGTATCAGTTACATGTATATCTGTTTTATGTGAAGTGCTTTAGAGGAATTTTATCCTTGATAGGGTGCTATACAAATGTTCTTATTGTATACATGTATTGCCAACAACTCGGGTAAATCATGATCAAAATAGCTGGAGATTTTGATTTTTTACTCACAGCATGGGAACCAGAGCTCCACTGGCTACAGAAGTCCCCGTCGCCCAGCAGATTAACAGGAAGTAGATAACCAGCATGGTCAGCAGTGAACCATAACCAAACTGCAGGTGAGTATCGCGAGAAAACAGTCGCTTCACTGCATTCTCCAGTGTCCCAAACATTAACGTGGCCACTAAAAAGAGAGGAAACCAATTATTCCTAAAGGTTATGAAAATGATATTGTTTAAGTGTAGCATTGCAATGTCATTGAGGTACATGTATTAGTATTTCTGTTGGTAATTACTTAGTACTTTCATTATACATGTAAGTACCGTTGGTGTGCTTACAGTGTTAGTATTTCTATAAGTATTTACTTACTCTCATTATAAGTACCGTTGGTGTGCTTACAGTGTTAGTATTTCTATAAGTATTTACTTACTCTCATTATAAGTACCGTTGGTGTGCTTACAGTGTTAGTATTTCTATCAGTATTTACTTACTCTCATTATAAGTACCATTGGTGTGCTTATAGAGTTATTATTTCTGTTAGTATTTACTTACTCTCATTATAAGTACCATTGGTGTGTTTACAGTGTTAGTATTTCTGTAAATATTTACTTACTCTCATTATAAGTACCATTGGTGTACACTGTAGTATTAGTGGCTCCCGTTATGGCCCCTTTTGTACAGGTGTAGGTTTCCACGGTCGCCTCTACGTGTAGCGGGTTCCTCGTGTCATTCATGCAGTTCACACTGAAAGGAAAATATCTCCATGTGATAGGGAGAGAGATGACTTATAGATTACGTATTAGTCTGTGATTCTCAATGAAGTCAGTAAAGATATCTATTTTATACTAGGTGTTAGCTAGTAAATACACATGAAGTCAGTAAAGATATCTATTTTATACTAGGTGTTAGCTAGTAAATACACATGTATTTCTCAATGAAGTCAGTAAAGATATCTATTTTATACTATGTGTTAGCTTGTAAATACACATGAAGTCAGTAAAGATATCTATTTTATACTATGTGTTAGCTAGTAAATACACATGTATTTCTCAATGAAGTCAGTAAAGATATCTATTTTATACTTTGTGTTAGCTAGTAAATACACATGAAGTCAGTAAAGATATCTATTTTATACTAGGTGTTAGCTAGTAAATACACATGAAGTCAGTAAAGATATCTATTTTATACTATGTGTTAGCTAGTAAATACACATGTATTTCTCAATGAAGTCAGTAAAGATATCTATTTTATACTATGTGTTAGCTTGTAAATACACATGAAGTCAGTAAAGATATCTATTTTATACTAGGTGTTAGCTAGTAAATACACATGAAGTCAGTAAAGATATCTATTTTATACTAGGTGTTAGCTAGTAAATACACATGAAGTCAGTAAAGATATCTATTTTATACTATGTGTTAGCTAGTAAATACACATGTATTTCTCAATGAAGTCAGTAAAGATATCTATTTTATACTATGTGTTAGCTTGTAAATACACATGAAGTCAGTAAAGATATCTATTTTATACTAGGTGTTAGCTAGTAAATACACATGAAGTCAGTAAAGATATCTATTTTATACTTGGTGTTAGCTAGTAAATACACATGTATTTCTCAATGAAGTCAGTAAAGATATCTATTTTATACTATGTGTTAGCTTGTAAATACACATGAAGTCAGTAAAGATATCTATTTTATACTAGGTGTTAGCTAGTAAATACACATGAAGTCAGTAAAGATATCTATTTTATACTAGGTGTTAGCTAGTAAATACACATGAAGTCAGTAAAGATATCTATTTTATACTAGGTGTTAGCTAGTAAATACACATGAAGTCAGTAAAGATATCTATTTTATACTATGTATTAGCTAGTAATTACACATGTATTTCTCAATGAAGTCAGTAAAGATATCTATTTTATAATATGTGTTAGTTAGTAAATACACATGAAGTCAGTAAAGATATCTATTTTATAATATGTGTTAGCTAGTAAATACACATGTATTTCTCAATGAAGTCAGTAAAGATATCTATTTTATAATATGTGTTAGCTAGTAAATACACATGTATTTCTCAATGAAGTAACTTCATTAATGGTGGATAAACAAGGAGAAGAATGTTATTTAGGTCTTATCATGGTTGTGTAAAAATTTACCCCAGGTTTATACACATACAGTCAAACTTTGTTATTTTGAACTGAATGGAAGCAAGAATTCAAGGGTTCGAGATATTGAGGTTAAAAAACATAAAGAAAATGTACAGTAGTTGGAACTTCCAACTCACTACGACATATCCATGGTATTCGATATATTGATGCTCAAGATTCCAAAGTTCAACTGTATTTTCAATACACCATGAGGCCTACGTAACCAAAATATTGAACTGATTTCCTACACCTAACATATTTTCTTAGAATGTGACAATGTACATAGGAAACCTATATCGTCTTTGTGATGTCAAAACAAATGAAAACAGCCATGATTATGGCATATTATAAGTACTTATAATAGAAACAAGAGCTCTGCAAGATGTTGTATATCTCCTTGCAATGAGTGTCTACAAGCTTTTTCTAAAGTCCTGTAGTGACGTTGATCTTGATAAAAAAGCTAAATGTGAAATATCAAATCAATTGAGCGAAATTGTGGCCTCTAGAGTGTCAACAAGTTTTTTCTATGAAGTCCTGTAGTGACCTTGACCTTTGGACACCAAAATCAATTGAGTTCCTTCTCTTTCGATAACATAGCTTTGTGTGAAGTTACAATTCAATTGAGCAAAAAATGTGGCCTGTAGGGTTTCTACAAGCTCAATGTTACACACACACACACACTCGCTCACCTACACACATAATAATACATACTCATAAAAAACCTTAAGTGCTTTGATTATTTTGAGGTAATACGGAAATTGGCCCTCAACATACCTGACATCACCACTGGCCCCCTGTATACAGGTGAACTTGGAGCAGCCAAAGGCTTGTGGCAGGTACACAGATAGTATGGTCACTAGGATCTACAATCAACCCACAAATTCTAATTACATATGGAAATAATCAGTTTTCAAGCTTTATACAAGGAATAAAGAGAACATATACCGTATAAGAGAGTCCTACATTTGTGAACACGTTTCATGAAGTAAGCTAGTTCACACCTTCATGTATTTTCAAAAATGAAAGTTATATTCTACCTTCATATCTGTCAAAATTTTAAGCCGTCAAAATAGAAGCACTATATTTATCAAGATATATATGTGTATTACTCACATCTACTACAACATATTCATGAGGAAAAGGCGATCAATAAAATTCGCAAAAATAACAAATGCAAAATATTGGAAAGGTAAATATTACTATTCAAGTCTGTGTTGTTCATTATTCAAATGAAATGAGGATACTGTAAATGTTAAAACCAGTAACTTTGACATTCTACAAGAGATATCACTTGCAATTATAAGTGCTGGTTCAAATATCCTGAGTAATTTCTGTAACCATTCACTCTTGATGTTGGCCAGCAGCCTCTTTCTGCCGCGGGTCATCTTCAGGTGGAGGATTGTAAAGATGGCTCCCAGAAGGCCACCAATTAATCCGATGATAATGGTAGGGATAAACATCAAAATGTTCACATCTATACCCCTTTCAATCTGATGAAATAAAATATGCAATTAGATGCGAGATTTTCCTTAACTTGCTGACAAACCATGACAGATACACGAGCTGGGTGTTTCCTACTGAAATAGTTATCAGGTACAGTGCTTCAGGTTTATACATAATAACTTACGTTAAAGAGAATGTATCTAGTTGTTTTAAACTGTCCAAATCCGCCTGTGTATTTGAATCCATCAAATGCAGAGTTGAACAGATCTGTCGTGAAGGTAGAAATCATACAACAGAAGAAGATCTGCCAGGAAAGAGTGGTCGTCCAAAACGAGGATACCTCCTCCATAGAGAACAGGAGGCCCCCCACAGGGGAGCCAAAGGCCGAGGCCACCCCAGCTGCTGCTCCGGCTGAGATAAAGTTACGTCTGAAACAAATAAAAAAAGTCATAATCTCCACAGAACTTCCACATCCAATTATCCTTTTCTTAAAAATTTACTTTAAAGGATATCTCTCAACTAAATGTTTAACACAATGGATTAAAACTATCCACTGAACATAAGTGTGGATTCAAACAGTGGTAGTGGAGGGTTTGATGCCACATGTTCCACAAAGTTGACTATATATTGGTGTAATTTTAAACAATTGGACCCCCTCTCAAAGAAATTTCAGGATCCACCTATGGAACGGTACCTGTCCTCAGAAGTTCTAAACCTCTCAAAGACTGGGATGTTAATTCTGAGGGTCTCTGACTGAAACTGGCTTAGTCCAGCTCCAACAAGTGCTCTGAAAAAGAAAAATACATATTTTGTTCTCAATCCCAGTAACAATAAATCCTGAAATAGCCTGTGAACTTATTTCCACAATATAACAGAAAATATAAGTGTCAAAACTCGTTAAAGATTTTCTTAAGGTTATTAATTGAAATATGGCAGAATTTTTTTTACCCCATATGAATCATTGGACCCTCTGGCCCCACCGGGAGACCACAACCCACTGCTGCGACACAGGAAAAGAATTTGACAGCTAACGTCTTCACGTTGAATATGTGTCGTACCAGGGTTCCATTCAGAAACCCAGTGACCTCAGGAATTCCTGACCCCCCAGCACTGGGCCGTAGAAACTGGAAAACAATGGGTGACAGCTCCATAATTCATGCAGCACATACACAAACACAAGAAAGCTTTTTTCTCAACAAAATCAATGTTAGGAAATAATTGAAATGGAATCAATATTTGACCAACTATCTTGTTAATAGGAAATAACAATTGAAATGAAATTGATATTTGACCAGATATGTTTTGTAAAAATACTGACCACTACAATGAATGAGCTAAATATTATGAAGACAAGACTGTATGAAATGGCCACCACACAAGCTAGTCCAAAATCTTTGTCCTAAAATAGGAAAAAAAATTATATGTTGAGTATAGTGATATACACATTTTTCAAAAACTCTAAATGATTTGAATGAGAAAGATTAAACTGGGATGCATATACTGGCCCGAGGATCATGAAACATCTCAAGCTTAAGTCAAAATATTTGAATATTGCGATGAAATGATTGAGAAGTCAACCATTCCAAAGTAAAATTGTTATTCAATATTTCTAGTGTCTTCAAATTAAGAGATTCAGTTCAAAAGTTTTACATGTGATTGAAATTTTGACTTGCGTTCAAGTTTGTTACATGATCACGGGGCCTAGCGTATAATTTGAATTTTACAGAATTAATTTTAAAAACTGAAATTTTCTTTTTCCTGTAAGACGTGCATCACTGAAATACATGTACTGTAGGTCCAGATTTAGTGTTACATTGAAATACATGTACCGAAGGTCCAGATTTAGTGTTACATTGAAATACGTGTACTGCAGGTCCAGATTTAGTGTTACATTGAAATACATGTACCGAAGGTCCAGATTTAGTGTTACATTGAAATACATGTACTGCAGGTCCAGATTTAGTGTTACATTGAAATACATGTACTGCAGGTCCAGATTTAGTGTTACATTGAAATACATGTACTGCAGGTCCAGATTTAGTGCTACTGGTGCTTGTTTTCAATGTTTGATTTTTTTAATCACTTGTAGTATGAATGGATTGAAATTTACATCATTTACATCTGCTGCGATTGCTAAGTAACAAAATTAATTCAGAGTGAATTTCAAATCCCACCACTGTCTACAATGTAGAAGACAAGTGATAACAAAAGATGAATATCTAGTGTAAGTTACAGTAACACCGACTTCGGACAGGCAGTACTTGCATCTATTAACACCGACCTCAGGCACACAATACTTACATCGATAAACTGGCGGGTCAGATGCCATTTCAAGTGAGCAATTTCTTCAATCAAATCATGCAGAAGAAATCCGATCATCCCCACAAAAAATCCAATCAGACCCATGATTACCCATCGACCCATGTTATACCTACAAAATAATCAGAGACAGTCACCCTCTTAATGTTATAACTAAAAAATAATTCAGTCTCTCCAAGATATACCTACAAAACAGGAGCTCCTCAAGACGGGGTATATCCCCTTGCAATGAGTGCCGACAAACTTTTTCTATGAAGTCCAGTAGTGACTTTGACCTTTTGACCCCAAATCAATAGGTTTCTCCCTTTCTTGATAACAAACTACATGTGAAGTTTGAAATCAATCAAGCAAAAAATGTGGCCTGTACAGTGTCTCCAAGCTTTTTCTATGAAGTCCCATAGTGACCTTGACCCCCAAATCAATAAGGATCTTCCTCTCTTGATAACAAACTATACGTGCAGTTTGAAATCATTTGAGCTAAAAATGTGACCTGTACAGCATCTACTAATTCAATGTTACACACTCACACACACATTCACCCAAGTACAAACGGTCTCATTATTACATCTCCTCAATAAATTGCAAGTGGATAATAATTAGAAACCGTCACCCTCTCCAAGTTATACCTACAAAATAATTAGAGACAGTCAGCCCCCTCAAGTTATCCCTACAAGACATTTTTAAAAGGTCACCCTCCCCATGTCATAACCATGCAGATTGTCACCTGCTTAAAAAGTGGATGACTTTATAACAATGTAATTAAATATATAGATAATCAGCCTTCCAGGCGATATCTACATAACAATTAGAGGCAGTCATATTTGAGGCATAGTATATCCTCGTTTATCCCTTCCTTTAGAAAGTAAATCTCAGGAGGAACAGTAAGAACCGAATGTAAAAAGATTGGTAATACTAGGGTGAGTTGGAGAGGTTGGACATGCTATAGATTTCAATGATTGGTAATATGAGGGCGAGGTGGAGAGGTTGGACATGCTATAGATTTCAATGATTGGTAATATGAGGGCGAGGTGGAGAGGTTGGACATGCTATAGATTTCAATGATTGGTAATACGAGGGTGAGGTGGAGAGGTTGGACATACTATAGATTTCAATGATTGGTAATACTAGGGTGAGGTGGAGAGGTTGAACATACTATAGATTTCAATGATTGGTAATACTAGGGTGAGGTGGAGAGGTTGGACATGCTATAGATTTCAATGATTGGTAATACGAGGGCGAGGTGGAGAGGTTGGACATACATGTACTATAGATTTCAATGATTGGTAATACGAGGGTGAGGTGGAGAGGTTGGACATACTATAGATTTCAATGATTGGTAATACTGTATACAGGGAAATATCTGCCACTCGGCCGTTTTATTTTTGTCTCTTTTTCCCTCGTTTTCAGTGTTTAGACGAATTCATATGAATTTGATTTTTTCTCTTTAAACACAATTGTGTCTGGGTGAATTTAAAATAAGGCAAAACTGTTAGTAAGTATAAAAGCACAAAAATAACCCTTTATACAGTACTAGGGTGAGGTGGAGATGGGTGGGCAAATACAGATTTTAGTGTTTAGGGCGAGGTGGAGGACATCACTTTGTGAAGATTTTAGTGCTTAGTAATATATGGATGAAGTGGAGAGGGTGGACATATAGAAACTTCAGTGGTTAGTAATACTAGGGTGAGGTGGAAAAGGACACATGTAGATTTCGGTGGTTGGTAATACTAGGGTGAGGTGGAAAAGGACACATGTAGATTTCAGTGGTTGGTAATACTAGGGTGAGGTGGAAAAGGACATATGTAGATTTCAGGGGTTGGTAATACTAGGGTGAGGTGAAGGGTGGACATATGTAGATTTCAGTGGTTGGTAATACTAGGGTGAGGTGAAGGGTGGGCATATGTAGATTTCAGTGGTTAGTAATACTAGCGTGAGGTGGAAAAGGACATATGTAGATTTCAGTGGTTGATAATACTAGGGTGTGGTGAAGGGTGGACATATGTAGATTTCAGTGGTTGGTAATACTAGGGTGAGGTGAAGGGTGGATATATGTAGACCTCAATGGCAGCAGTAATGAAGATGAATTTGTAAGGGAAATAAAATCATGACATTCCTAAATATTACAAAAAAGTTATGAAGTCAGATCACCTATGCATGATAATAATCCATCTCTTACCCGAGTGGGCCCTGGTTTTTCAGCCACTTTTTGTAAATTTCACTGTGTGGTGGAAGATAATCGACACTCTCAAACGAGCTCAGTGTTCTCTGCTCTTCCTTTGTGTACTTATGGGTCACATAGACTGGCTCATAGTCTCTTCCCTGTAAACAAAGTCAAAATGTTACAACAAAACACAGCAGTTAATTATCTGCTAAATGAAGGCAATTCAATGGTAATCATAAAATATGAAAACTCAACATATTTTAATTTTCTTTATGACATCTGTAGAGACTTATTTTCTTCAAGCATGATTTAAAATTCTGCAAAATTTATAGACTTATTGTAATAAATACAACTTTATTTAATATTAGCAGCATTCATCATATATAGCCAATGTGAAACAGTCTCATGTTAAAAAAAGAATTTGTGTGCAATCCAACATCTTCATATTTTACATGAACAAACTGACTGGTCCACATGAAAGAAGATGCTCAAAGGCATTATTCAAACTTATTTTCCTTCTTCTCAAAAATCATGCCAACAGTATTTACTTTCTGTGATCACCTGTTCAAACAGTCAATATAGAACAATACAGTCTCTGAAACAGTCTATAATAATGTCAAGGTACAGTTCCTATTATTACCTGCTCAAACAATCCATACTCATCATCAGCGGGGTACTCCACAGTGTCATCCTTAGGCTGGGGATGAGACAGGCCAGTTTTCTGCAATATACGATGCCGCAGATTCCCCCTGGTTGACAGGGCCTCATCTTTTTGAGGGGTGGCAGGTGATGCTTCCTGAGTATCGGTGCTGGTTACAGGACCTTCTTCAATCACTGAAGCCTCTCTTTGGATCTGGTCATTTGATCCACCAGTCATGTTTCCAACAACTGCACTCATTCTGATTATCTGAAGGTATGATTACATAAAAAGGGTGTTTTTGGTTTTTTTCTTTCTTTTCAGAATACATAGAGCTCTGTGTGTGTATATATATATATATATAGGCCCCCCCCCCTCCCCGATTCCTCCCCATTCCCATTTTTCTCTCTCTATCTATTTCCTCTCTGTTATTTCCCTCCTCCTGAACTTCTCCCCCCTCCCCCCAACTAGAAACCTTGTCCGCCCCCTCATCTACATGTAAAATGTCCATCAACTCGGCTACTTTCTGAAACTGAAACTTTGACTATGAATTAAATATTCTAAGGTTTTTCCTTATAAATATTATACCAATTTACAAAAAGTATAATTGTCAGATTTGGGGTACAAATCTTATGTTACAGTGTATACATAGTACTCTCAAATCACTGTCATGTCTACTGACCTTAACATGTACCTCAGATAACCAGGAACGAAGATTTCTTTTCCGTCAATGACACTAGGAAAAAACAGGCAAGTTGTGATTATCTATGTGTTTTAAACACATGTCAGGCGATATTTTTTTTAATTAGTCCTCCTCTTTAATTACATTATAGAATGTTTACTCACTACTATATTTGCAAATTCGACTTAGGCTAAACTGAAACTAAGAGTCAAAGTTCAAACACAACTTGATAAGTCTTACGTCGTATGTTTCGTTTCGTGTATTGTTCTGCTTGTAGCAAGGGATTCATGTTTTATAAGATATCTTATAATATCATATACCTAGTAGTATATATA
Source organism: Ostrea edulis (assembly GCF_947568905.1). Taxonomy (NCBI): domain Eukaryota; kingdom Metazoa; phylum Mollusca; class Bivalvia; order Ostreida; family Ostreidae; genus Ostrea; species Ostrea edulis. Next base: position 42,643,193 of record NC_079164.1, read on the forward strand.
TGAGATATCTTATAAACTCTTCTTTTATAAGATATCTTATAAAAGTTATGATATCTTTTAAAAGTTATAAGATATCTTATAAAAGGTATAATATATCTTATAAAATTTATGAGATATTTTATCAAGTTTATGAAATTTCTTATATACTATATAAAATATCTCATATATTCAATGAGATATCTTATAAAGAAAAAAGTATATCTCATATCTTTTATAAGATATCTTATAAAGGATGTAATATATCTGAAACACTTTTTAAGATATCTTATAACTTTTATGTTATAAAATGTATGATATATCTTTAGAGAGGAATAAATGTATATAGATCTACATGTATAAAAAAAAAATTACAAAAATATTAAAAACCCAATAAACAAAACCAAAAACCAAAAACCAAAAAACAAAAAAACCCAAAAAACGGCGTGTCATGTGAATTAGATATTTTTGTGGGTAATTACATAATTACAGAAATACTATTGCATCTAGGTTTTGTTTCATGGCGCAAATTATCCTTGTGAAAGTAATTAGAATGTTTTTGTGAAATAGACAGATTTGACATTTCTCGTAACATGGATTGCTTCCAGTATTTACGGGGATGATGTTAACACTTTTTTTTTTTTTTTAATTTATATAAGTATAACAATTTCCAACAATGTCGTCATTGATGATTTTGTGTCCTTGATATCTAGTGCAATTCTTGTAGCATTAGACCACTCCAACAGCGCCACATTTGACCTGTTTTTAAATTCCTATGAAGCAGAATTTGTTCAAAATCTTCTACGTGAGAAGAATTTAAACGCTCTTGTTGTGGCCTTCAATTCAACATTTAGATATATCGACGATGCATTATCTATTAACAATAATAATTTTCATTCATATGTCGATTCGATATATATCCCAGTGAATTCGAAATAAAAGACACCACAGAGTCGTCCACTTCTGCTTCATACTTCGATATTTTATTGAAAGTAGATATTAACGGCAAATTAACAACTCAACTTTATGACAAACGGGATGATTTCAGCTTCTCCATTGTCAACTTCCCATATTTATGTACAAAATTCAATTATCACCTGCATATAATGGTGTTTATATATCGCAATTGATTCGATACGCAAGAGCTTGTTCTGCTTATGGTCAGATTTTAAATCGATTGATTGATTGTATCTTGTTTAACGTCTCTCTCAAGAAATTTTCTCTCATATGGAAACGTCACCAAGACCGGCTTCAAATTTAGGCCTTTGCTCGGCGCTTTACGGCCATTGAGCAGTGAGGGTTCTTTAGCGTGCCACACCTACTGTCATCTCCGAAGATCCGTGATATTCACGCCAGATGCCGAGCGTTTGGCGATGGAACTGTCACTACCTGTTTTAACGACTTAGGTTTGTAGCGGCCGGAATTCGAACCCCGACCTTCCGCATGCAGGGCGAACGCTCTAACCTTTAGACCTCCGCGGCGGTCTTTTTTGAAGCAGGCTACTGGCAAACAAGTTGATGGTGCGGGGGTTCCAACAGTCTCGTTTAAAGTCAGCATTTCGCAAATTCTATGGTCGTTATAACAATCTAGTTCGCCAATACAGCCTATCATTGGGTCAAATGCTGTTTGACGTGTTTCATACCGATTGTTAGGCCGTTCTTGGCACACAGATTTTGACTGCGGATAACTCCGTTTACCTGATCTGAGGATATAGGGCTCACGGCGGGTGTGACCGGTCAACAGAGGATGTTTACTCCTCCTAGGAACCTGATTCCACGTCTAGTATATCCAGGGGTCCGTGTTTACCCAACTCTCAATTTTGTATTGCTTAGGCCTATAGATCACTGTTCGTGTTATCTTCACCTTTCATTTGATGACGTTATGACCTTGATATTTAGTGCGAGGTGTTCCGAAAACGATACTGAACTCTGTATAAATCGAGAGTGGGGTATCTTTTTTACTTTACCTTTCAATTCCGATGGTACATGTTTTACATGTATCGCCAAGGATTACGATGTTTACCAAATACATATATCAAGTCTACCCCGATTTTATTTATTGTTACCGTCTTCCTTGGAAGATGGTATATCTTCTCATCTTGTTGGCTTGGCTTCACGGACGAAGATTTTACGAAGGCAGCTGTCCACGCGGATTGCAGGCGCGCTGATGACTGACAAGACCTATGCGGGACAAACAGGTTCGGCTGCATTCATAGGTCTGGTCTGAATGTAGCTACTGAGGCTGTTCTATTCTTCCTCCTGCGGCGTTTCTTCCTAAGGAGTCCTCGAAGGAGGAGACAGTCTGGTGGACAGTGTGGCACCAGACGACACGGTCAGCAACAAAGGTATACCACTGGTGGTGGTCAATAAGGCAGGTACCAAAGGACATCATCAGGGAATCTTAATATCGTTTCTTCGGTGCTCCTCTGTAGGTGTGGCCAGTGGAGAGTTCGTCATACAGGACAATCTTTGGCAGGCGGTGGTCCTCTATTCTGGTGACCCTGCCCAGTGTAGCTGCGACTTCAGCAATATGGCCTTGATGCTGGTCAGTGGCGTAGCTACATTGTAGCTCTGTAAGCACGTGCTTACAAATATTTTTGTTAAATTTTATTACATATTACGAAAAATTTCCTCAGCTTCTGGGGGGCTATCGCCCCCAGACCCCCTGCTTACAGATATTTCAAACTTACCAACGCCACTGCTGGTGATCTCCGTATGTTCGCGAACCGCAACATTGTTCTCGTAGTCGTTCCAGGAAATTTTGAAAATGGTGCGGAGACAGCGCTGATGGAAGCACTCCAGAAATCGTAGAGGTGGCGATAGGTGACCAACGACTCAGAACCGTACATGGGTGTGGTAAGTATTATGGCTTTGTAGACGCTAATCTTGGTGCTCTTCTTCGGGCGCTTGTTGTTCCAGACTCTTTTGTATGGCCTTTCGGTGGCGCTGTTTGCTTTTCCCAGTCTGTTGTCACAATGTCCTTGTCGATCTTGACATCTGATGTGATAGTACTCCTCAGGTACGTGAACAGGGCAGCTGTCTCGCCATTGAAGATGAACGAGTATAGTACTCTTCTGGGGAGGGGGGGGGGGGCGCTGGTGAAGGACTTCCGTCTTTTTCAGGCTGAACTCGATCTGAAGAGATGGGTGACCTCTGCAAAGCAAGATGTTAGTTGCTACAAGACTCTTTCAGAGTGGGCAATGATGTCAGCATCGTCGGCAAAGAGGATACCTTTTATCATCTGCTCGAGAGTCTTTGTGTGGGCATGCAGTTTCCTGAGGTTGAACAGACTGTCATCAAGGCGGTAGCGGATGTAAAATGTGTCGTTGTCGTTGAAGTTTTCCGTGGTTTGCTTAAGCATCATACTGAAGAGGATGCAGAAAAAGTCGATGGCAGGACACATCCCTGTTTCACACCGTTGGTGATGGGGAAGGGTTGAGAGAGGTCATTGTTCAATCTGACCTGGTCATGCGGGTCTTCATGCAGTTGGGTTACCGTGCTAAAAAAAACGTTGGGAGATAGCCGAGGCTTTCCATGATCAGCCATAGTCCCTTTCTGCTTACTGTATCGATCGCTTTGGTCAGGTCAACAAATGTTACATAAAGACCTTTGTTTTGCTCTTAGCATTTCTCTTGGAGCTGCCTGAGGACAAAGACCATGTCTGCGGCGCCATTGCTTGCTCTGAATCCACTTTATGGCTTTGATGAGTTCTCCCATAGAGGGTGGTTCGTCCAGTTCTATTTTGACTGGTAACTGAGGGATGTGGAGAATTGCCAAAAATAAATAACAGCTTTCCCCTTAATATATTTTTCTAAATCTTTTACATGTGTTTAGGGACATATTAAACTATAAAAACAAAACTTTTGCTGCAAATAGTTCCCATATCAAGAAGATCTCTCCATCACTGCAAATGCTGTATTGGCACTGACAAAAATAAACTTACCATGTATTTAATAGTTTGCATAATAACATCAGTAAAAACCTAGTGATAACCTAATCATGTATTGATGGTTAAATTTAACAGTAACTGCTATTAACAAGGTTTTAATATTAAGAGATGTGCACGCTGTGTACGGTATGTACATGTGTTAGGGCATAACAGTCACCTTTATGTTGTGTATGTTTTAATGAATCATAATTAATGTTTATATAGATTTTGGTATTGAAGAACTTATGTTATTTGTTTGTGTGAAAATTCAACACTGATTAACAAATTCTACTTTATTCAATACCAGGCATGTAACATGCGTCGGGGAGGAGAGCCGTGAACGTTGCTTTCACAATTGTCTGAAAATTCTTGACAAGTAAAAAAAAGTCTTCAAAATCCAAAATTGTTGGGGTGGGTTGATGATCTTTCAGTTCATATCGATTCAATTTTTACATTTCACCCCAGGAGAGGAACTTGTAAGTTGTTAGAACATGTTTCCAATCCTTGTGTTTGAAAGGTGAAGATAACGAACAGTGATCAATCTCATAACTCCTATAAGCAATACAAAATAGAGAGTTGGGCAAACATGGACCCCTGGATATACCAGAGGTGGGATCAGGTGCCTAGGAGGAGAGAATGTATATTGATAATATATACAATAAAACATGTTCAATTCACTACATTCCCGTGGGGATCCAGATATAGGTCCTCAGTACCCCTTGCTTGTCGTAAGAGGCGACTAAATGAGGTGGTCCTTCGGATGAGACCGCAAAAATCGAGACTCCGTGTCACAGCAGGTGTGGCACGACAAAGATCCCTCCCAGCTCAAAGGCCGTAAGCGCCGAACATAGGCCTAAATTTTGCAGCCCTTCACCGACAATGGTGACTTCTCCATATGAGTGAAAAATTCTCGAGAGGGACGTTAAACAATATAAATCAATCAATCAATTCAATACAAGTAAATACTATGAGCGAATGGATCCGTAGCCATTATCCCTACCCCTTCATAAAACAGCAACGAGCTGGCAATTATTCCCAAGAATTCCTGCAGTATATACAAACAAATATTCTGATTCTCATGGCTGCCTTGCAGACATTTCACCCCACTATGTTTTGGCTTGGCAGGTACAACTGAATGGAATTCAAATTGGACCCCTGATCCGCGCCCTAAATGCTTGTGAATGTGGTGAATAATGATTTGTACAACACTTTTTTTTTTTTATTGTTGAATAGTTTTAAAATTGTTTCCAGGAATGTCTTCAGTATGGCGGTGTGATGTAGCGGAAATGGAGACGCCCTTTCTTGTTCTTGGTCACTGCGCATGTCTGGGGCGTTCCCTTCCCTGGAACTGTCCAGATTTCTCCAGGGGAGCGGCATTCAAGTGGCTTGATACAACCTGTAGCAGGAAAATATTAAATGAGTCATCTTTGACAATAGCCGGGGGGGGGGGGGGGGGGGGCAGACGGATTGTGAACTCAAACACCCCAACAAAAATAATGGGGTAGACTAGGAAGAGTGCGCACTCTATGGTACATGTACATGTATTTGTATGGTGTATTGGCTTTAAGCCTTACGGCTCATCAACATAAAGTAAACATTAATACTACATGCATATAATTACCTAGCTATCATAAAACCCTTCATACTTTGATTAAACATAATTTTTTATATTCCTTAGAAGAAACTTTATTTGGAATACAGTTATAAACTATAGCTAATACATTTATGCTAATTTCAGTTTACACAACGTGCGGCTTTGTGAGTTATCGAATTTACAAAATAGTTTGGGAAACGAAGGTCAGCTCCAAAACGAAGACGTTACATCGTAAACGCACGTGATTATGTGAAACTATATTTCAATATAATATATTTCTAATATAACCATTCAACTCATGTAAACGGTCGCGGAAAATTCCAATCTAATAAAGCCATATATATATATATATATATATATATATATATATATATAGATAGATAGATAGGATTCACCATATGTATCGGTAACTATAATTTTAAATCGGTAACTATAGCTTCAAATCATTAACTACAGTAGTTTGCAACTAGTAAGCCTAGTTTTATGTTTCGCTCATTTCTATCCTTATCAGGTTTCACAGGCTCGCTGACATGTGCAGTTGAAGTTTGGAAATCTGTATCACTTTGTTAAATCAGGCATATACATACGGGCTTGTAAAATTACCTTTTGAATCTCGGACACAACATTCTGTAATAAAACGGAGAAAAAATCTCAATAGATTACGAAGCATCATAAGATATTGTATCTGTTCTCATTCATGTATTTAGTAGTGGTAAAAAAATCAACAAAGTTGAAAGCAGTACCATACTGGAACTTACTGGCATTAACAATTGAAGCCTTGTTTCGCCGACACGTCAATTCGTGACATTTGTACTTCCATCGACTTCCGGGTCTCCGACAGTTTCCAAAGTGGTCCCGACACAACTGGTTTTCTGTGGACATGATCAAACACTCTCCAGCACTATGACATTCTGTAAGAAAAGTGAAAAAATTTATCAGCCGAGAGTAAACATTTAAAATATCATGCAGTGTTATACATGTACAATATGGTGGGATCACATAGAAGAACAATGGAATAACATCAGATATGTCTGCATAAACACACGTCAGGCAGTACCTGCGATTTGCGATTGGCTGTATGAAAGAGTCCGATAACACGTAGGCTGAGCAAGCAATGGAAGGGAGGAGTCTGACAATACGTGGGTTATACAAGCAATGGAAGGGAGGAGTCTGACAATACGTGGGCTAAACAATCAATGGAAGGGAGGAGTCTGACAATACGTGGGCTATACAGACAATGGAAGGGAGGAGTCTGACAATACGTGGGTTATACAAACAATGGAAGGGAGGAGTCTGACAATACGTGGGCTATACAAACAATGGAAGGGAGGAGTCTGACAATTCAGTATACAAATGAGACTGGTACTATATATTAGGTAAGGGAGATCAATGGAGAGGCCTGGTAAACGATTTATAAATAGATATTAACGAGAACGGTTAAGTGAGTAAAATGTCTTCGTATGTTCTATATACGGATAATAATCATCTGCGAACTGCTCTGGTACAAACTGTCTACAAGCAGTCACTCCCCTGTTCTGTGATTCACGAGTTTACTACGGATGATGTTATGATTTACATGTCCTAGTATATTTTCAGACTTACTACGACTGACGACAATTATCCTGTGGCTCCGACATTCCAGAGTCAAACAGTTAATGTAATCCCAGCGTTCTCCGTCACTCCGACACAATCCGTCGATATCTCGACACACCTGATTGGTCCGGTTGACGCTCAGACACCGACCGAAGAAATCCCGACATTCTGCAGCAGATGTTGAAAGTAGAAATTTACGAATTCCCTTTTGTACACAAATTTAACTAACTGTTGAAAATTGACAGTCAGATTTCTTCGATTTGCAATATCGATACCCAGGATATTTGATCAAACTTAAATCGAAATGTGCCGTCCATGTTCAAACACTTTCAAATTCACTTTTCATATACTTTTCATATATAAGCCAGAAGGTAAAGGCATTTTGTAATTCTATGTTTTCCAAGTGTTCATAACCTTCAACGACATCTCAGTGTACCGTTGTCTGGTGTTAACTCCCCTAAATAACATACATGTATACTGAAATTCCACTATGCCGTCTTTGGTGATCTAAAGGACATATCAAAATCTCTCACAAGGCCTTCTTTATGACTATAGGCCTAAGGACATACCTTTATACCCAAATAGTCCCTCTGTTTAACATCAATATATATTTCGCATGTTCGATGTTCTAAGACCTAAGGACGTAACTTATATCCTAGTATAATGCCTTCTGGCCTAAACGTTTTATTTTCAATATATTTATTTACTTTAAAGAAAACTATCTAATTCTGAGTGGAAATTATACGAAATTATTTCCATTATTAAAAAATGGTCTAGTTATTAACGAGTGTACGATTAGATGTGAAGTTGCATTTAATCAGACACTCATCAATAACCGGTTAAAAACGGAAGAATTTAAATGCAAGAAAACGTTTTAGAATCTACATAATTAGGATGAAATGTAATAACTTTGCACGTAACTCGATTAATTTTAACGGTAATTGGAAATATTCTGTCACACATATGCACGGTGTGGGTTTCTTCATTTCTTACCTCCACGTATGCATGTCTCCTCGAGCTCCGTGGAACTGACAAGTGCAGCAAGAACGGCAATCGTCCACAGCACATTCAGGAACATCTTAACAGAGGAATGGTATCGTAAGTGAAGGCAATCTGGCTTCTAAACAAGACCCAACATCTTTCAGGTGACACTTTTCTGCTGGGATTGATCCCACCTTTATAACCTCTTACTAAAAGGTAAACGGCATCAACACATATTATCTTACAACAGTCTACCAACGTAAATCACGTGACATCTGGACAAGAGAGGAAGAAGACGTCGGAAGGTCAGATTTGAACTGTAGAAAACATAATTCACACAACTCAATACTTTTTGTAGACTCCTATTTAGAGGTCAGACATGTCGTCATCAACGATTGAAGTGAACAGTGTGATTTCTTGTGCAATCAGATCGAACTTAAGTAGATAGAGGCCCATTGATTGTAGTATTGCTAACATTGAATTACAGAAAAAAGTCTTAGAGGGCCGAGAGATCTTGCTACGGTCATAAATATTGGACAAAAGAGTGTTCATTCCGACTTGCGGAAGTGTACCTGACGGAGTACGTTTTAAAATGTTTCTGGAAAATGCGTTTGTTTTCTTGATTTTTTGTTTTATGCCCCATTAAAAAAAGTAGCTGTAGGTGAGTGTCATTAATTTTGACCTATGCATGTGTGACAGGAAGAGAGAAAATGCAACGGACCAGACCGGGATTCGAACCCCGGGCCCCCTGAATCTCTAGTCAGGTGCTCTACCAACGGAGGTGTTTGGCCACCGGCGATCGAACCCGGCTGACCGCTACACATGGTACTCAGGGCCGTAGCAATGAATTTCACTGTATAAGGTAATACCCGAGAAACTTCTGATGACAGGCACTCGGCGAAAGAACAATCACTGCCTACTTATAAATAGCATGATAATATGAAATTAATCAGCTACAGTACATAAAATTTATTATTCAAATCTGCATAAATAAAATACTAGCAAATTGGCATGGACTGTTAATGACTCTCTCTCTCTCTCTCTCTCTCTCTCTCTCTCTCTCTCTCTCTGAGATAAAGACAATCGGAATTGTATGCTTATCATTTATTTTTGCTATAGTACGCTTGAGCGATAATATGTTTACAATGAACTAAATAATATATTCTTTCCACAAAAAGTACAATGCAGTGAAGTTACAATCGATCATAATTATTTACAAATGTTAGAAGAATTCTGATAATCAGTGTAGGTTTGTACAATGTAAGGAGGTTACAATTATCATAATCATTTACAAATGTTAGAAAAAAATTGACAGTCCTTGTAAGTTTCATATTCAAACTTTCGAAGTACAAGTTTAAAAAAAACAACAACCTGCAATTCAAGATACAATGAAAATTTACAGCCACATTACATGTACAATGCAATTAAATGTACAATGTAGTTACTGTATCAAATGTACATTATAATTACAATATTGTACGTACGATTTAATTACTGTAATACATGCACAATATAATTAACGACATGCAGTACGTCCATTTATCATCGCCCGGATCTCACTTCGTTCGTTACCTGACATCCACTTCTGCTTTATGGATATATCTACATGACACCATAACCACTCACTTCAGAATGGACAATTCAACTACTCAAATCATTAATCTGGTGCCTAAATCGCACTACTCTAGAGGACAAGATACTAATGAGGTGTATATAATCAGGAGTCGGGCATGGGCATTGATTTTCCTTATGAAGATATACAATATTGTTAACATTACAATTATATCATTTGAACTCACGAACTTGCACATTTTCATGGCTACAGTTATAAACACAACTGTTGCAAATCATAACTGCGCAAATAATATGTACATAAAACATTATATTCTTTAGTATTACTCTAGATAATACTTTCATGAGAAATATAACCAGAGGCTACGGGCGTATGAAAAAAATGTACGAGAAGGTCCAGGACTCATTGTGAAAATAAATGGAAAATCCGCGTTTATGCGATCTTGTGTCTACTGCAAGAATGAAGTCAAATTGTGATTAAACAATTTAACATTCAAATGTTTTAGAGACTACCAGGAATGGACTGTAGTTGTAGTTGAGCTTGGGCGGAAACTGGTCTGAAGAAAACCCAGGCGACTCGTGTAATAACTATAGTCACCATGGCAAAAGCAACGGTGTGACAAAACCCGTACAACAAGGCAATGAACATTCCAAAGCCTGTCATAGGCTTCTGGAACTGCACTTCCTGTTCATGCGCAGGTACCGCAGGATTAGTCTCAATCAACGTTTCCATTTCTAGAATATTTTTCACTGAATGAGTTCGAAGATGCAGAATTCTTAATCCATCCAGTAACCACATCCCCATGAACGGTAAATAATAGAAGATACAAACCAAAATAACAAAGCCCAGAACATTGGCAACATATACCACACACAGAACAATAAAGGCAATGAACGCCGATAGGGCAAATATAACCAAGTTCGCGAGCAAGAAAGAACCCGACATTGTGTATCTACCGGTGTACCGTACAAATCCCGTGAATGACTTCATCAGGCCAAGGCACACAGACAACATCGAAAAAAACCAGAAAACGGCAAACCCAGAAACCGCTGAGGCTGGTTCTGTTGTATTGTACATATTTTTCGTATTTTGTATTGTAATTGACACTAAGAGCAAAACTTCTGACAACCCCCTCGCTATTTCTAAAAGATTAGAAGGTTTCTTAATGTTCCCCTCGGCTAAAATGGAAATGAACAAAATGAAGTTAAGTAGGATTGTCATTCCTATCACAACCAAGGCCAGTTCATGTCCATTTTCTCGTGATGGACGAAAGAGATCCATAATTTCGTCTGCAATGTAGTTTGTTTTAGCATCAGCGTCCATTTTGTACAACGTTTCTTGTGGATTGAGTTTGAAATAGTCATAATCATAATCCATCTGTAAATGAAAGTAAATCGGTCACTTAACCAAAAAAACATCAATACGAGGTGTATAAGTATACCGTCGATAATAGCGTTGCTGCATATACACTTGTACATGTAATTCTTTATTGGGAATTATTTTGCTTGTTTGTTCGATTGAAGATTTTTATTACAAACAAGTTTTTTGGGGGTTTTGTGTTTGTTTTTTCTTTCTTCAAGAAATGAAACTTATAATTCTTTTCTTGATGTAGATATCAAAGAAAAAATTGGAGGGGGAAAAGTTTTCCGTCCAATTTTTCCTTTTATACCTGAATGAAGAAAAAAATTATAATCTTAAATTCTTATCATTTAATTATGTTTTTGAATATAGTAAAACAAATAGTTTCTCTCATCAAAAAACTTTAATTAACGTTTTTGAAATGGCGCGTAGGAATACATGAACGTAACAGTGAAAACAACAAGAGGCCCATGTGTTACATCGCTCACATGAGTCACCTTGGCCCTGCCTTTGTTTACCTATTGTGATTTATCAAAGATTTATTTTATCAATCTTTATTTCCATGAAAATATTTGACCTCAAATTGTGGCCCCAACCTAGCCCCAAAGGATCACAACATAACTGAAAATGAATTTATGCTTCAACACCGATATGACTAACATGATAATATTAATAATTGGTTTTTATATAGCGCTTTTCCAGCGTATGCTGCACAAAGCGCTTTTCAATACATCATTACCCCGACAGACCTTATATCAATCTAGAACTTTCTCAGCTTCCTGGGAAAGCATACAGTGCAAGCTGCCGTTACAGGCGCTAAAGCACTAACATTCTAACAATATCTTTCACTGTCTATAGCCAGGTACCCCTTTTACACTTGGGTGGAGTGAGGAAATTCGTGTAAAGTGCCTTTCCCAAGGACACAGCGTCGGCCCTGCCGCGGTGAGGACTCGAACCCACGACCTTTCGGTCGAGAGTCTATTAAATATTAATCTCTCAAATGAAATCATTAAATTTCATACATGCATCTGCCATTGGGTAAGAAAAATAAAATATAGGTGTTTGTTTCTTGCCAGGTTCCTCAGTTTCACATACAGGTCTGTATTCTTGTAATTGTACAATTGTAAATAATACAGTGACTTTATTAGACAAAAATAATATATTACATGTATATACAGATAGAATTTGTATGTTTCTAACATGAAACTAAGTTATGTAATTTGAGTGTATAGCCACCATTGCTAAATGCGCACTATCTATTAAGTGTGCATTGTTCGTGTATATGTCCTACAGTGATTAGTACCTGTGTGTTGGGTCCTTGAGCTGACCGTAAAAATTTCGTGTGGACAAGGAGACCAATGGCTCTTGTATATGTATGTTTTCGGGAAGGATTCCGAACCAACCCAGAGCTCTGCGTGATTCTCACCATAAATGCTGACTGGAGACTATTACCAATATTTCAAATATTTGAAAACAATTTCTTCAATCTTATCTCTGGGTCGACCTCGGTCATTTTGTGACATTTTTGGCCCAGTGGTTATTAAAAAGATTTTTAAAAAGATTTTCCCTAGATATTTGTATATGAAAAATTTGATCCCTTATTGTGGCCCCACCCTACCCTCGGCGGCTGTGATGTTTAACAAACTTGAATCTACACTATGTCAGGAAGCTTTTATGTAAATGTAAACTTCTCTGGCCCAATGGTTCTTCAGAAAATTTTAAAAGATTTTCCATATATATTCGCATGCAAAACTTTGATCCCCTATTATGGCCCAACCTACCCTAGGGGATCATGGTTTTAACAAACTTGAATCTGTACTATGTCAGAAAACTTTCTTGTAAATTTCAGCTCTTCTGGCCCTGTGGTTATTGAAGAGAAGATTTCTAAATTACCCCACCCTATTTTTGCATGTTTGTGATTATCTACCCTTTTAAGGGGGCATGGTCCTTCATTAACACAAACTTGAAAGGTTTTCATTTAATGATGCTCTTTGCAAAATTTGGTTGAAATTGACCCAGTGGTTCTGGAGAAGTAGTCGAAAATGTGGAGACAGACGGATAGAAAGACAAAGAACAATGGGTGATCCGAAAAGTTCACTTGAGTATCAGCTCAGGTGAGGTAAAAGTAGGCGAAACTCCAAAATAAAAAACCATTGTGTACTAGGTCTTGCCATAAAGAATATACTAGTATATACTAAATATAAAAGCCCCACCTAAAATAGTTCCTAATATACTGTTCGTTATCTTCACCTTATACTTAATAGGTTATGTTTTCTTAAAAGTAGGTCAAAGTCCCAGTTCAAGGTCACAATGTCAAAGATCATGATATGATTGATTGATTGTATCTTGTTTAACCTCTCTCTCGAGAATTTTTCACTCTCATCTTGAGATGTCACCAAGACCGGTGAAGGGCTTCAAATTTAGGCCTTTGCTCGGCGCTTACGGCCATTGAGCAGTGAGGGTTCTTTAGCGTGCCACACCGACTGTGACACGGGACATCCGTTTTTAAGGTCATCTCAGAGGAACCGTGACATTCACACCTGATGCCGAGCGTTTGGCGATGGAACTGTCACTACGGTATACTGTTTTAACGACCTAGGTTTGTCGCGGCCGGGATTTGAACCCCGGCCTTCTGCATGGGGGCGAACGCTCCAACCTCTAGACCTCCACGGCGGTTCATAATATGAAATGAAAGGCCTTGCCATATGAAATATATATATACAAGATATGAAAGATCTACCTCAAATAGGTCAGGATATATTGTATAGGTCAGATTTTTATTAAAAGTAGGTCAAAATTCCAGTTCAAGGTCACTAGATCACACAGCATTGTATAACATAAAAGGTCTTTCTGTGAAAAATGTATCTACAAAATATGAAAGCCCTAACATAAATAGTTCAAGAGATATATTTAAAGATGTTCCCAATATATCAACATAACACTTTGATTCCCATTGTGGCCACACTCTACCCCCGGGGACCATAAATTGCACTAACTTGGATCTACATGTACTTCATGTCAAGAACCTTTCATGTAAATTTGAACTTTTCTGGCCCAGTGGTTCTTGAGAAGAAAAGTTTAAAGATTTCCCTATATTCTCGCATGTAAAACTTTGATCCCCAATTGTGGTCCAACCCCACCCTCGGGGTCCATGATTTGAACAAACTTGAATCTGTACGGTGTCAGGAAGCTTTCTTGTAAATGTGAACTTTTCTGGTCCAGTGGTTCATGAGAAGATTTTTAAATGACCCCCACCCTATTTTTGCATTTTTGTAATTATCTCCCTTTTGAATGGGACATGGCCTTTTATTTCAACAATTTTGAATTCCCTTCAACCATGGATGATGTGTACCAAGTTTGATAGAAATTGCCCCAGTGGTTCTGGAGAAGAAAATGAAAATGTGAAAAGTTTGCAGACAGGCGACGGACACCGGATGATCAGAATAGCTCGATCAATTGAGTTTTCAGCTCAAGTGAGCGAAACATGGCTGTGCGTTCAGGTCAGGTAAAGCTACTGTGAAGAATCAAATGGATTAGACGCATATTTAAGGTGCAATAGTTAAAGCTGAATATAAATATAAATTGAGGAAGAGAACAAGCAGTGACTGAATGTATACTGCATTGTGTTGGAGACGTTGAACACTGGTTGTGTCGTGGGAATATTCGAACGGTCGAATGCGACTCGGCTCCATTTCAGTATCAAGTAAAAAGCTTAACACATCTTCATCTAAATCGCCTCGGTATCTTCCATATCACGCAGTTCCATTTCATAAATATCTCCAAGGTCAAAAGTCGCCGCTTTCTCCATCATGTTTTCGAACTCTTAAAGCAGACGATATGTATACCGGGAACTCATGTATATCTGTGTCGTCACCAGGGTTGTGTGTTGTTTCTTTAATTTTGTATTCCAAAGAAAAGTAGTCCCGCTTACTTAGTGCAGATCAACTCCCCGATAATTTTTTTAAAATTAAGAAATCAAAGGAATTTTTCATCCAATCAGCATCGTTGTTAAGTTATCACAAAGTTACTAAATGATTTTGCTTTCAAGGAAAAAAAACAAGAACAGAAACAGATCAGTTGTAGTTTTGTGTTTCGCAATGTACTCTCGATGACGGCATTGAATGTACAATCATAAATCAAGCAACTACAACTTGTTTCTCGTTGACCGTGATCTTCGGGATCGAAAATGTTCCAAATTACGGATCATTTTAATTCAAAATAGTTTTCTAATTGCAATTATCAAGTTCATTTTCCTAGTGGAGATCGAACGGCTGAATTAAATTTCGATTGTTGCATTTTACCAAACCGTGGGCAAGGGTTAATTATAAAACAGAGACCTAAAATGAGTGAAATCGACAAAGATAACTGACACCATTCTTCAAAATTAATCTTTTCTTGTATTGCAGAAACTACTTTTCACACTTTGTCCGCCACCGCTAATTAGTACGTGGAAGAATATATAGTAATTTTCAATTAGACTCTTTCACTTCCGACAAACCATTTAGCATGTTCGGTTGAACGGTAGATTTACTTTTGTGACTATATATGAACGGCACGCGAACTCCCCATTTTATGTACACCCCAAGCGTGCTTATGACTTTGCATAATAAGCTAATATTAAAAGTTCGCGTGTCATCTATAAACACAAGTCCTTTAGTTTGTAGGAAGTGAACCCGGAATTGTACCCGTATTAGGTTCAAAATTTAGGTGTTTTAAAGAAAAATATTATTTTATCCGCCATATTTCTTTCAGAGATCATATTATTTTACTTTACCCATATATTATCATGTTATCGATACCCCAAATGTTTTTATAGCTGGACTCTACCAGTGCATTATCTCCGATGGTGATGAAAAACAAATAAAAATCACGTTTTAATTAAAACAGCATGCATTGCTCAAAATGCATATCTGCTCAAATAAAAGAATACTCAAACTTAAGACAAGAAGCTTTCCTTGTAACTTGCATATTTGCAGTTTATCATGAAATATGTCACCTTTAACTAGCAGTAAAATGGTCCGTAGATAAAATTTCCTCTGCAACAGCACTGATTATTTCCTCTTCGCTTAAACTGCGTAAAATTGAAAGGGATTTGTACTTTGAGGATGTTTCCTAGACCTCCCCAACCGTGACATGATTTGAAATTGTTTTTAAATTCTAACTGGAATAAAATACCATATGGTGATGGGAGCTTTCTGGAGACAATGTACGGTAAAGACAGATTTTTGGAAACAATGCACGTTAAAGACATAATTCTGTATCAGACCAGGTTGAGGAATAACACGTGTATTGACCTGTAAGAGAGCGGAAATTTAATTGAAGTTGGAAAAAAAGGATTGTGTGATGATGGGATTTGAACCGGGGACCTCTTGATTTGGGGTCGAGGTCGTCATATCTTGACCATTTCAATTTAAGTGTTAACATATTGGGTGAAGTTATGTAACATTAAATGATAAGCTTATGAGGTTTGGAAATATAGGATTCATTTGTAATCATTTCTTATTTTCATTATTTGTTGAAAATTATTTCGGGTTATGTTACATAAAGAAAACTTTGACATAAAACTAATTATTGATAAATATTTATAACGTCATATGAAACAGTGTATTGCATGCTGGTCATTTCTCGTGATATTTTTGTGGCCATTGGTTGATAGAAAGTGTTTGAGTACGTCTTATTTAGGGGAGCACTGTATACTCAGTACTTCACCATGGAATAAAGAACCTATTACACATTTTAAGGTGTTACATTTGGCGTTGTGAGCAGGGTTTAATGTTTCCACCATAGATGACTGGATTGAGAAACACAAGAAAAGACTTTGTGAAGCTCCACGTTCGGCAGCTATCAACACTGAGAAATATGCACTACATAAGAAAGAATTGCAGAACAGGAATACCAAGGAAGCACCAATTCAAATTGGCACATGAGTGCTAATGCGAAATCGTGTGATAGGGAGAAACAAAATTCAGGATATTTGGTCGTCCATACCATACAAGGTGGTTGCAAGACCTGGAGAAAATGTATATACAATTTAGCTTGCTGACGCGACTGGACCAACTCGGAATGTTACACGTACCGACCTTTTAGACAGACACCGGCAATAAAGTCGAAGATGAAGTGGATAGTGATGATAGTGACATTAGATATGTTAGTGATGTTATTGTTGACCAGCTTGTGGACATCAAACCACAAGAAACGCATCCAATAGATGTGGATCACGCTGATGCAACTGATGGACAGAGTGAGGAAGACTCGTGCGGTGACATGGATCAGCCCGCACCAAGACGCTCAGGACGTTCGACCAGAGGGAAACATTCAAATTCATTTCATTTACCAAAAAGTGCTGTGGTGACAAATAAAGAAGTGCGCATTTCTCAATTGGAAACAAAGGACTTTCGCAAACTTAGTGACGCCATTGCTACTTTGGGTGCATCGTTGGGAGCTTCTTTAAGTGCAACAAGTACACTTAGTCAGTCATGGGCAAATGTACATATACCAAAACAGTAGTTTTTTTTTCCATTTTATTGTACATATATGATACACATATTGACTATTGATATTTTTCAGAATAGGTTATCAAAGTTTCCAAATTATGTTTTCACATTGCTAGGGACAGTAATGTCAAAGAGGGGAGATATGTAAGAGAGTATTGACCTGTAAGAGAGCGGAAATTTAATTTCAAGTTGGAAAAAATGTATTGTGTTATGATGGGATTTGAACCGGGGACCTCTTTATTTGGGGACGGGGTCGTTATCTGTTGACCATTGGATGAAGTTATGTAACATTAAATGATAAGCTTAAAGAAAACTTTGACATAAAACTAATTATTGATAAATATTTATAACGTCATATGAAACAGTGTATTGCATGCTGGTCATTTCTCGTGATATTTTTGTGGCCATTGGTTGACAGAAAGGGTTTGAGCACTACATTACATTTTACAATACACTGTTTAGAAGGGAAGTGCCTAGCAGTAGTCACCACGTTTGCCCCTTACTTAGGGGAGCACTGTATACTCAGTACTTCACCATGGAATAAAGAACCTATTACACATTTTATGGTGTTACAGACCCAATTCTTACGGGGACTGTTAGGAAGGTACATGAATCGGCCACTCTGAATGTGAACTCGTCTGTTAGCGATCACAAAGCTACTTATACATGTTGGAGATTCAGTTTCTTTATTTCCGTGAGCCATATGGCTAATTGGATTCACATACACCTATACTGATATATATACACAGGCAGTACAGTTGATATAAAGATATAATACATACAGGAACAGTATATGGAGAGTGCATAAACTTACATAACGTTATACACTTAATGTCATTGCATAAATTTAAGTTATATATAAACACAGTATGTATGTGTATATATATATATATATATATATATATATATATATATATATATATATATATATTACAGATATTCATAACCAATTGCACTGATTCATAATATGTACTGTATCTGGTATATGCGGGGAAAAATATGCTCCATGTACTTTGAAAATCAAATTCTTTGATTAGTAATCATGATTGTTAAAGTTTAATGAAATTAAAGATGTTTAAAACATTGATGTGGTCACTGAAAATTTATAATTTTGAAGGATATACGCACTGTGTGCCCTCGTGTCAAGCCGTGGTACGACTCGATCTGTATTGCGAAATGAGATCATTTCCGCAAGAAAGCATTAAAACGACTCAGACTGGACTAAATATAGACATGTTCGCAAAAGAGTCAATAATATGAAAAAAATATGTGATGACTAAATATTATGTCAATAGTGAGTCTTCATTGAATGAAGGTCGTAGTAGCTGTTAACTTTATTGATTTGTTCCATGTTAAAGCAACAAATGAAATTCCTCCTCTGCATTACACAGGACACAGATCGTCAAGATTATCTTTTTTGATGGCGATTAATAAGTATTTTTCAACAATTTCTAATATAGATACTACAACTCACACATTACCCGATTTATATTATTTGCGTAAAGAAAACATGTCCAACACTTATATACAAAAAGAAGAGGTTCCCGACACTATTTCAGTATTGCCCGTTAATAAGCTTATTGGCCCAGATAATATAAGTCACTGAATGTTAAAGGACACATCGCATGTTTATATATATATATATATATATATATATATATATATATATATGAAAGGTGAAGATAACGAACAGTGATCAATCTCATAACTCCTATAAGCAAAACAAAATAGATAGTTGGGCAAATACGGACCCCTGGACACACCAGAGGTGTATATATCCAATAATAACACAAAACTCGAACTCTATAATTGATTTCCAAGTGTTGTGTAATATTTTGTGTATTATATCGCTACCAGTGTAATTTATTATGACGTCACAAAGGACAATTACTTACGTCGTGATATGTTGACGTTACTTAGCAATTGTATTTCATTTTATATCTGTCTGAAGTGGCATTAAAGCCGAAAGCGCTAATATACATGTATATAATAACGGGGGGGGGGGGGGGGATGGCAAACCTGGGATTTAAACCAGTGTCATGTTGGTCTGGTTTTGTTGGCCTTGCTCATTGGACCACTTAGCCATTGTAGACTATGATTTCTTTGTTATTACGCAATATTTTTTAAACTCTTCACACTTATGTCATATTACACTCTGAAATGAATGAAGTCGTGTAAATTATAATTTTTCAAAATATTGTAATCGGTATTTTTCATCATTTACAAGTATAAAATGCTATTGTTCAAAATTTAGAAGTTTTGAAATTCGTCAGCACTTTGAGATTATTTTTCTCGTGCAGCGCCATTGTTTTCGAAAAAGAAGTACAATCAGGTTGCAAACAAAACTCCTGCATTTAAAGTACTACTACAGATCAGTCAGTGTTGCATAAAAATTGCATTTGTGTGCTTGTCTGTCTGTCTTTGGAGACTTTCATACCAGTGTTTCCCTATCTGGAATCCATCACCATGACTTCATATTGTACATGTATGTGTTAAGTACAATAAAAGTGAGACAATAGAACACAGTTCTTACAATGGTGGCAGCGGTGACATTCGAGCCCGCGCCTCCGAAGAGACTGGTGAAAATGGAGACAGAGCAGTATTGTAATGGTCCTAAATTCTCTTTTCGTGATTTTCTTCTCTTTTAGTGATAATCCTGATTTAAGAGTAGTTAGAGTATTATTTTGATCTACACAACAAACCACGATGGAAGTACAGGTTAAGCTTGAAAAACTACAGAAAGAAGTGTCCGAACTAGCACTAGCTGGACCTCCTCCACAACCATTGTACATCAAGACTGAGAGAAATTTACCTAAGTTTTTCTGGAAGACCTCTGAGAGACTCTGACCCAGACGTCGATGACTGGTTGATGTATTTGAGGGAACACTTAAACAGTATCCAATCAAGTAATAAGAAAATCCAATTCATTCTTGATCATCTGGAAGGAGCAGCAAAACTTTAAGTGAGACTTGGACCAGCTGAATGTAAACAGGCACCTGAAGACATTTTTGCTATCATTGAAAGTGTGTAAGTTGTACAAGAAACCGTTTCACAGTTACAGGAATCATTCCATAAACGTGTTCAGAAAAACACTGTGACCATTGAAGCGTATTCATTAGTTCTCTTAAAGATGGCAAACCGGATCGCAAAGAAGGAAGGGAGTGATGTTAAACATTTCAACGAAATTCTAATGGACAAATTTGTTGATGGTGTGCGAGATCCGTAATTGAAAAGAGAACTACTTAAACATGCATTTGAATATTCCAAAATGCCATTTTTGGAATGTTGAGGACAAATAAATTCTACTGTGGATTGATGATAAACCAATTACAGAGGCTTACGCGGCTGTAGACAAAGTGTTGAGTGTTTCACGTCTAATAAAATACTGCTACAAATTCCGAAGAAGCAACAAGATCTATTAGAACAATAACAGCAGATTGACCTTTTAACTAAGATGTCACAGTCAACTCAAGGAAACTTGATCGAGGACGGGGCAGAGGTAGAACATACGTTGTGACATGTTTTGAGTTATGAAGCAGAATTTATTCAAAACTTCTACGTGAGAAAAAATCTTTTGCTGTGACCTTCAATGCAACATTTAGATATACATGTATTGACGACGTTTCATCTATTAACAATAATAACTTTCATTCATGTGTCGATCCGACATATCCCTGTGAACTCGAAATAAAAGACACCACAAAGTCGTCCACTTCTGCTTCATACTTAGAGATTTTATTGAAAATAGATATTAACGGCTAACTAAGAACTCAACTTTATGATAAACAGGACGATTTCAGCTCCTCTATTCTCAACTTCCCATATTTATTTTGCAATAATCCATTATCACCTGTATATGGTTTTTATATCTCTCAACTGATTCGATGCACAAGAGCTTGTTCTGTGTATGATCAGTTTTTAAATCGATGCAGGCTACTGACAAACAAGTTGACGGTGCACGGCTTTCAGCGATCTCATTTAAAGTCAGCATTTTGCAAATTCTATGGTCGCTATAACAATCTAGTTTGCCAATACAACCTATCATTGGGTCAAATGCTGTCTGACTTGTTTCATACCGATCGTTAGGCCGTTCTTGGCACACTGATTTTGACTACAGATACCTCCGTTTACCTGATCAAGATATAGGGCCCACGGTGAGTGTGACCGGTCGACAGGGAATGTTTACTCTTAGGCACCTGATCCCACCTCTGGTATATCCAGGGGTCCGTGTTTGCCTCTACTCTATTTTGTTTCGCTTATTATGAGTTATGAGATTGATCACTGTGATAAGAACCTTTCTGAAGAGCAAAGATAAATGTTTGATGCTTGGTTGAAAAACATTCTGATTCATTCTGTAAAGATTATTCCGATTTAGGACAAACCTCATGATCAAACATTCTATCAGGTTGAATGATGAAGTACCTATTCGTGTACCACACAGAAGGATATCACCTAATCAATTGGATGAAGTTAAACAACACGTGCGCAAACTTCTAGAACAAGGAATCATCAGAATAAGCACTAGTCCTTCCGCATCATCTATACTGAGGTATCTGGCCACCGGCGATTGAACCCGGCTGACCGCTACACATGGTACTCAGGGCCGTAGCAGTGAATTTCACTGTATAAGGTAATACCCGAAAAACTTCTGATGACAAGCGCTCAGCGAAGGAACAATCACTGCCTACTTATAAATAGCATGATAATATGAAATTAATCAGCTACAGTACATAAAATTGATTATTCAAATCGGCATAAATAAAATACTAGCAAATTGGCATGGACTGTTAATGACGTTCTCTCTCTCTCTCTCTCTCTCTCTCTCTCTCTCTCTCTCTCAGATAAAGACAATTGGAATTGTATGCTTATCATTTATTTTTGCTATTGTATACTTGAGCGATAATATGTTTACAATGAACTAAATAATATATTCTTTCCAAAAAAAGTACAATGCAGTGAAGTTACAATCGATCATAATTATTTACAAATGTTAGAAGAATTCTGATAATCAGTGTAGGTTTGTACAGTGTAAGGAGGTTACAATTATCATAATCATTCACAAATGTTAGAAAAAATTGACAGTCCATTAAGTTTCAAATTCAAACTTTCGAAGTACAAGTTTTTAAAAAACCGAAATTTACCATATAAAACAATATAAAAGAATACATTTCCTGCAATTCAAGATACAATGAAAAGTTGCAGCCACATTACATGTACAATGCAAATAAATATACAATGTAGTTACTGTATCAAATGTACATTATAATTACAATATTGTATGTACAATTTAATTACTATAATACATGAACAATGTAATTACCGACATGCGGTACGTCCATTTTCATATCCATTTCACATCCCCCGGATCTCACTTCGTTCGCTACCTGACATCCACTTCTGCTATATGGATATATCTACTTGACACCATAGCCACTCACTTCAGAATGGACAATTCAACTACTCATACCTACATCGCACTGCCTTAGAGGACAAGATACTAGTGGGGTGTGTATAATCAGGAGTCGGGCATGGGCATTTATTTTCCTTATGAAGATACATGTATACAATATTGTTAATATTACAATTACATCGTTTGAACTCACAAACTTGCACATTTATGGCTAGTTATAAACAGAACTCTTACAAATCATATCTGCACAAACAAAATGTACATAAAGCATTATATTCTATAGTATTAATCTAGAGAATACTTTCATGAAAAATATAACCAGAGGCTACGAGCGTATAAAAAAATTGCACAAAAAGGTCCAGGATTCATTTTGAAAATAAATGGAAAATCCGAAAGTTCCGCGTTTATGCGATCTTGTGTCTACTGCATGAAGCCGAATTGTGATAAAACAATTTAACATTCAAATGTTTTAGAGAATACCAGGGATGGACTGTAGTTGAACTTGAGTGGAAACTGGTCTGAAGAAAACCCAGGCGACTCGTGTAATAACTATAGATACCATGGCAAAAGCAACGGTGTGACAAAACCCGTACAACAAGGTAATGAACATTCCAAAGCCTGTCATAGGCTTCTGGAACTGCACTTCCTGTTCATGCGCAGGTACCGCAGGATTAGTCTTATTCAACGTTTCCATTTCTAGAATATTTTTCACTGAATGAGTTCGAAGATGCAGAATTCTTAATCCATCCAGTAACCACATCCCCATGAACGGTAAATAATAGAAGATACAAACCAAAATAACAAAGCCCAGAACATTGGCAACATATACCACACACAGAACAATAAAGGCAATGAACGCCGATAGGGCAAATATAACCAAGTTCGCGAGCAAGAAAGAACCCGACATTGAGTATCTACCGGTGTACCGTACAAATCCCGTGAATGACTTCATCAGACCAAGGCACACAGACAACATCGAAAAAAACCAGAATACGGCAAACCCAGAAACCGCTGAGGCTGGCTCTATTGTATTGTACATATTTTTCGTATTTTGTATTGTAATTGATACTAAGAGAAAAACTTCTGAGAACCCCCTCGCTATTTCTAAAAGATTAGAAGGTTTCTTAATGTTCCCCTCGGCTAAAATGGAAATGAACAAAATAAGGTTAAGTAGGATTGTCATTCCTATCACAACCAAGGCCAGTTCAGGTCCATTTTCTCGCGATGGTCGAAAGAGGTCCATAATTTCGTCTGCAATGTATCTTGCTTTATCATCAGCGTTCATTTCGCTGAACGTTTCTGGTGGATTGGGTTTGGGAAGGTCAAAAGCAGAATCCATCTGTAAATGAAAGTAAATCAAGTCAATTTA
The DNA here is from genome assembly GCF_947568905.1 of Ostrea edulis. Lineage (NCBI taxonomy): Eukaryota > Metazoa > Mollusca > Bivalvia > Ostreida > Ostreidae > Ostrea > Ostrea edulis. The sequence continues at coordinate 42,667,469 of NC_079164.1, forward strand.
ACAAACAAAAAACCCCACATCAATACGAGGTGTACGAGTATATGTATACCGTCGATAATAGCGTTGATGCATATACATGTACATGTAATTCTTTATTGAGAATATGTTGGTTCCTTTTATTTTGTTTGTTTGTTCAGTTGGAGTTTTTGTTTTTGTTTAGAGGTAAGTTTTTTGGGGTTTTTTTGTTTTTTGTTTTTTGTTTGGCTTCTTTTCTTTTCTTGATGTAGATATCGATGAAAAAATTGGAGGTAAAAAGTTTTCCGCCCAATTTTTCCTTTTACACCTGCATCAAGAAAAGAATTAGAATTTTAATTTCTTATCATTTAATTATGTTTTTGAATATAGTAAAACAAATAGTTTCTCTCATAAAAAAACATTTTCAAATGGCGCGTAGAAATACATGAACGTAACAATGAAAACAAGAGGCTCATGGGTTACATCGCTCAAATGAGTCACCTGCCATTGTTTAGCTGTTGTGATTTATCAAAGAATCTTTCTGATCAATCTTTATTTCCATGAAATTTTTTATCCCCATATTGTGGTATCATGGTATGATATGTAGACCTTGCCATAAGAAATCTATATTACAGAATATGAAAGCTATATCTTAAATAGTTCAGGATATCTTGAATAGGTAAGAGTTTTATTAAAAGTATATAAATCGTCGAGGTCAAGGTCACAAGGTCATGCTTCACAGAATAATAAGGTCTTGTCATAAAGTATCTGCTAGTATATACAAAATATAAAAATCCTACCTTGAATAGTTCAGGAGATATTGAAAAGGTAAGGGATTTTTTTTTATAAGAGGCTCATGGACCACATCGTTCACCTGAGTAACTTTGGCCCACATCTAATTTAGATTTTATATATTCGCATGTAAAACTTTGATCTCTAGTTTGGCCCCAATCTACCCTGGGGCCCATGATTTTTACAAACTTTAATCTGCACAGCGTAAGGAAGCGTTCGTTGTCACATTAAAATCAGTCAATTCGAGTTTATTTTATGCTTGGGGTTTCATTGTTGCATTTAACTTTATCGAACATTCTTTTACCCTGTGTGGCGCCTCGTGAATAAACGGATTTAACTGGACCCTGAAATAGCCAGTCCGTACAATTGCCACAGTCATAAGAGAAGGATTTTTTATACTTCTCTTTCAAGTATAAAAATATTTGAACATGATAAATTATAAATAGAAATATATCAATAACTCTCTCTCTCTCTCTCTCTCTCTCTCTCTCTCTCTCTCAATATAAAGCCGTGATAAATTATAAATAGAAATATCTCAATAACTTATTTATACTTCTTTTACTATTGTTTGATTTCTGATCGTGTAATTTATAATCCATGTGGTATCTCAAACAGAAGCATTTTTTTAACTACTGTACCAGTTTTACGCATGAGCAATATAACCATTATACATGTTGATGTGCTGCGCCAATAAAGAATTATTCATGTTTTTATAAATATAAAGTCACAATAAATCATTAATAGAAAATATCCAATAACTTATGTTTGTTTGGTGGGTTTTTTTTTTATTATTATTGTTTGATTTCTGATTGTTTAATCTATAATACATGTATAAAGATGGAGAGAGAAAATACGATGATAAATTGCATTGTATAGGGGACTTTAGAAATTAAAATATTCTAGGTGCGAGTCAATGCTATCAAAACTCGGGTATACTGGGGCTTTCCTGGAGATCTGAAGACTGCCGGTCATCATTAGCCATGATTGTTATCAAAACATCTTTCTCAGGTAGCTGTAGACCATGGTCTCTGTAAATGTCAATCAACCTAAGCTCTATTGTTAAAAGTTTGATTGACCGGCGGCTTATCATTGATCACGACACAGGTAAAATTTGGGGGCGTTAACTTAAAGTTGGGTCTTTAAGTTTATACCCAAAAGGCGCATGCTAAGGCGATATTGAGCTAGAATATTGGTCCAGCTTCTCTGAGATAAGTTTTTATCTATTGTTATGCCCCCCCCCCCCCCCCCCTTCAAAGAAGAGGGACATGATATTATTCTTTTGCACCTGTCAGTCGGTCGGTAGACCACATGTTGTCCGCTCAAAATCTTGAGACCCATTCACTTGGTCATAATCATATTTCATATGTGGGGTGGTTATGAGTAGAAGAGGACCCCTATGGTTTTTTAGGTCACATGGTCAAAGGCCAAGGGTCAATCTACTCTAGACGTAGGAATATAATGTCCGCCAAATATCTTGAAAACCCTTTACTTGACAGACATCAAACTTGGTACACTGATACATCCTAAGGAGTAGATGACCCCTATTGATTTTGAGGTTACATGGTCAAGGGTCAAACTGGACATAGGAATATACTGACCACTTAATATCTAAAGAAACCTTTGCTTGACAGACATCAAACTTAATACACTGGTACATCTTCAGAAGATGACTCCTATTGATTTTGAGGTCACATGGTCAAAGGTCAAGGGTCAAACTGGACATAGGAATATACTGTCCGCTCAATATCTTGGGAACCCTTTGTCTGACAGACATCAAACTTGGTACACTGGTGCATCCTAGGGGGTAGATGACCCCTATTGAATTTTAGGTCATATGGTCAAAGGTCAATTGTTGAACTGGACATAGTAATATATTGTCTCCTATATTTTAAGAATTATTTGCTTAATTGACACCAAACTTGGTACAATGGTACAGCATAAGGAGTAGATGACCCCATTGATATTTAGGTCACATGGGCAATCCACTCTTGAGATAGGAAGATATTGTCTGCTCAATATTTTGAATTGAAGATAATATCGTCGACTGCCCTATTTCGGTGACTGATCAGAATCGGTGACCTTTTGTTTACGTGTGAGTGTTGTCGTTTCCGGGTGTAGATTGCGTCATCAAGTTCGCCGTAGTGTTTGCAAACATATATAGAGTACGTCTTCAATTTTTCCCCGAAAATGAACTACTAAAAGGGGAGTATGTAAAAATCAACATGAGCACCCCAAAAATATGTCCATTTACTTATTACTTTTTCAAGCAAACCTTCAAATTAATATAGAGTATACCAAAAGTCTAGAATTCCACACTATGTTATTTTATTCATTGACGTTTAGTTGCACATTCCTCCTGTATATACATTTTATCAGTTATAAACTTTGGCAAACCTATATTAACAATGGTCACCGAAATAGGTGACGTCACCGTTTTAGGACCACAAAGTGACATTTTTTTTTGTTACAAAAATATATTCAATTAACGTACCAATGAATTTGGAATTTTTGGATGAAAGTAAAGGAATTTGATTACTTTAAAGGTAGGTGTGTAATTTATTTATTTAATCCAAGTGATTAATGAGAAAATCGCGGTTTATCACTAAGGTCACCAAAACTGGTCAGTCGACGATACTATCAATTAAATGATATGTGTGTATAACCCTTTTAAATTTTTGCATCATTGGGGCATACATGTTTTACAAACATATCTTGTTTTACTATAAACTGCGATTTCAATGGTTAGTCCTAAAATCTCCCAGTTACTAAATTCCTTTTTAATTTGTTTAATTTTGTGAATACTGTTAATGATCTATATTTAAATACCAGTTTAGTATGGTGCTCAGTTAAGGCCCTAAAGTAATAGTTTGTCTACAAATGACGCTGTTGACTCTGTAAATTAAACTTAGTAATTCTGGAATATAACGATACATGTATTTGTATGTTTCTAACATGAAACTAAGTTATGTAATTTAAGTGTTTCGCCACCAGTGCTAAATGTACATTGTCTATAAGTTATATTATTCGTTTATAGATTCTACAGTGACTAGTACCTGTGTGTTGGGTCCTTGAGCTGACCGTAAACCTTTTTTGTGGACAAGGAGACCACTGGCTCTTGTATATGTATGTTTTCGGGAAGGATTCCGAAACAACCCGGAGCTCTGCGTGATATGGACGCACGAGACAGGACCAACTCTCATCATAAATACTGACTGGAAACTATTACCATTATTTCAAATAACTATTATTAAACAGATAACTATTTGAAAACAATTTCTTCAATCTCATTTTTGGGTCGGCCTCTTTCATTTTGTGACATTCATGTAAATGTTTTCTGGCCCAAAGGTTGTTGAGAATATTTTTAAAGATTTTCCCTATATTTTTGTATATGAAAAATTTGATCCCCTATTGTGGCCCCAACTCACCCTCGGGGGCCGTGATGTTTAACAAACTTGGATCCGCACTATGTCAGGAAGCTTTTATGTACATGTAAACTTCTCTGGCCCAATGGTTATAAAGAAGATTTCTAAATATTTTCCCTACATATTTGTATGTAAACATTGATCCCCTATTGTGGCCCTAACCTACCCCGGGGCATGGTTTTTACAAATTTGAATCTGCACTATGACGGGAAGCTTTCATGTAAATTTCAACTCTTCTGGCCAAGTAGTTCTTGAGAAGATTTTAAAAGATTTTCCCTATATATTCGCATGCAAAAGTTTGATCCCCTATTGTGGCTCCAACCTACCCCAGAGGGTCATGTAACAAACTTAAATCTGTACTATGTCAGGAAGCTTTCTTGTAAATTTTGGCTTTTCTACCCCAGTGGTTCTTGAAGAGAAGATTTTAAAATTACCCCACCCTATTTTTGCACGTTTGTGATTATCTCCCCTTTGAAGAAGGCATAACTCTTCATTAATACAAACCTAAAAGCCCTTTACCCAAGGATGCTTTTGCAAAGTTTGGTTGAAATTGACCCAGTGGTTCTGGAGAAGTAGAAAATGTGAAAAGTTTATAGACAGATGAACAGACAGAGGAAGGACAATGGGTGATCAGAAAAGTTCACTTGAGCTTTTAGTTCAGGTGAGCTAAAATGTAGGTCAAACTCCAACTCAGGTGAGCTAAAATGTAGGTCAAACTCCAAAATAAAAATCAAAGACCTGAAGGGCCTAAGGGTCGATTCGCACTTCATTGTCAACTGGAGTAGGTAATCTTCAAGGAGGAAAATAGTAGTAATTAAGGATGAGGGACATCGTGTATGTATGTGTACGTGTGTGCACGCTTCTTTTAGCAGGATTTACTGTACTAACTCTCAGTGTATATTTCTATAGTTTATTCAGCAACTAGACGTAAAAAGCTACTATCAAAACAAAAGAGAAAACAAGAAATGTTTGTCAAACATATATCCCCCATGGTGAAAAATTGAAAAGGGTTATACATATGAATCATTTCATTGATAATAATACCAAGTCAATTCAAGATATTAAGTGGACAATATCTTATGTCCAGAGTCGACTGATTATGTGACCTAAAAATAGATAGGGGTCATCTACTCCTTAGGATGTACCAATGTACCAGGTTTGGTGTCAATCAAGCAACTGATTCTTGAAATATAGAAGACAATATATTACTATGTCTAGTTTGACCCTTAACCTTTGACCAAGTGAACCTAAAATTAATAGGGGTCGTTTACGCCTTAGGATTTACCAGCACATTAAGATTGATGTCTGTCAAGCAAAGGGTTCTCAAGATATTGAGCGGACAGTTTATTCCTATGTACAGTTTGACCCATGAACTTGGACCATGTGACCTCAAAATCAATAGGGGTAATCCACTCCTTATGATGCACCAGTGTTCCAAGTGTGATGTCTGTCAAGCAAAGGGTTCTCAAGATATTGAGTGGACAGTATATTTCTATGTCCAATTTGACCCTTGATCTTTAACCATCTGAACTCCAAATCAATAGGAGTCATCTACTCTTAAGGGTGTGCCAGTGTTCCAAGTCTGATGTCTGTCGAGCAAAGGGTCATTAAGATATTGAATGAAGTATATTCTTATGTCCAGAGTGGAATGACCTTTTGACCTGAAATCACTTAGGGTCCTCTTCTACTCATTACCAATCAACATGTATGGAATACCATTACTATCAAGTGAATGATTGAGCGGACATGTGGTCAAGTGCAAGTAATCCCCCTCTTTTCTTCTTTGAGAGGGGGCAAAGAAATTGTTCACAGAATCTCAAATATAGACACACAAATTTAGAAATATTACTAAATTGGTTTCCGTACTTCGGAAAACGTAGATACTGACATTTTCTCACCAGAGGGCGCGTTACCGCAAGCTTCATAGTGCGACTAGCGCGTGGATTGATTGATTGAATATTGTTTAACGTTACTGTCGATAATATTTCACTCATATGGAGACGTCACCACTGCCGGCGAAGGGCTGCAAAAATTTAGGCCTATGATCGGCGCTTATGGCCATTGAGCAGGGAGGGATTCTTATTGTACCACACCTGCTGTGACACGGGGCCTCGGGTTTTGCGGTCTCATCCGAAGGACCGCCCCATGTAGTCGCCTCTTACGACAAGCAAGGCGTACTGAGTACCTATTCTAACACGGATCCCCACGGGAAAGTAGCGCGTGGAACTCTGGGTAGAGAATCAAATACTGACTGTTACAATGACATTAATGAGCTTCCATACTTTTACCCTTAAAAATGCAATCGGAGTTATACATAATTATATTTACAACACCCGTATTTAACTCAATATAATACGCATATTGCTTACATCCTGTAATCAATTATCATGAAACAGCGAATTAAAATTCATCATCGTGCAATTTTTTTTTTAAACTTTCATGATACTACGATACTGTGACAAGCACTTGATTATGTCAAATCTTTCTCTCTGCACGGCTTTCTGCACGATTTCCATGGGTCTGGGAATATGCGATTACTTTTAACATTCTATTTGCAGTAAACGACTGATGTACAATGTACTTTACCCATCTAAATACGGCAAAATTTCGGAGTGTTATGCTGTTATGTTTGAGTTCTTCATTTAGTACCGATCGATCAAATAATTGGCTTTTATAATTATGATGTTTATAATTACCAATGAGGCCGTTATAATGCACCTTGGTACGGCATTTGTTGCACCTATTACAATACATTGAACACTCGTTTGATAAATTTTGAAGTTTAAACAAAGAAATTATCAAGTCTGTTAAAACTTTATTGCTACAAAATCACGTGCTTTACTGAAATTAAGTTTACCGCTCTGTAGTATGTATATGGACAAGAATGCCGATTAGTCAGAATTGAACATTATATGGACAAGAATGCCGATTAGTCAGAATTGAACATAAGAACTGTGATATGTAATGGTTATATTCTAGCATCCGAGAAGGACCGCCCATCTCTTTGATAATGTGAATTTTACGAGAATACTAGAAGATGACCGACTTGTCACATATTTCAAAAGCTTCTCATTTTACATTTATTGAACCATACATTCAATACAATGGTAGATTGCCATATATAATCGTCGGATGATGCATATGTATATAAAATTTAATACGCTTTACCCGTAAAACAGCAAAACGTAACGAAAATTGATTATCCCTGTCAGTATCAATCACATATTGGTGGCTTCATAAATAATTTTTCAGGAATTTAATTCTATACATGTATTTGTACAAATGTTTCAAGAAAACATGTATAACACAAAATTTCTTCAGTGATGCTCAACCGAAATTTTTGAAATCCGAAATAACAGTTAACTTGTAGGCCCTAAGAGCTATTTAAGGGAAAAACAGAGTGCCAAAAAAGTGGAGTCAGATTCGTCTAATACCTACGAAATAGCTTTCTCATCCGTACTTGTCCATTGATGTAAATACTACCTTAAATGGCATATGCAAATAACTTGACAATCGGAAGTTGAAACTTCGGTCATCAAACATGGCGCATGAATATGAATCGAGAAATTGGAATATATCGAAATTGTTAAAAACGGTAGAATAGAGCCTCACAAATCGTAAGTTGCAGGTTGGAAATTTATATATTGACTAAGAAACAGAATATCATTTTATTTACGTAAAGAAAGTCAGCAAATGTTTAGAATGATCGAAAATGTTGCGAGAGTGAATCACTCCCGCATTTGCACCATTACGGAGATCCTAAGGAGTTGTAGCCATCTCCCCTCCCCCCAAAATAAAATAAAATAAAAAATCGGGAGAGGGCTACATTATTGCAGCTAATATTTACCATGCTTTATCAACCTCAGAAAATTAACCAAGATATTTACTTTCTTTACTATAAAATATTTACTTACACTATTTGTTTCATGTTTACCGGTGAATCTATTATTTATACACACGTCACAAGTTCAATAAACAAATACAATTGCCGGTGACACTGTATTCATGCGCAATATATATGTATTCATGCGCAATATATATGTATTCATGCGCAATATATATGTAGTTTCTTTAAACGTATTGAGGGGACTCATTTAAATTACGTTGTTATAAAACAAAATTCAACATATGGTATGTGTTAAAAACAATGAGGCTATTCTCAAAAAAAAAAAAGGAAATAAAATTTTTGAAGATCTTTATGCACGGGATTTATTTGCTCCGGTGTAAGAATAACCAGAAAAGTTTGTGAGCCGCTAAAAATCTTTTTTATTAAAGTAGGTCAAACTTTCGGGTCAAGGTCACTAGATCACACATCAGTGCATCACATAAAAGGTCTTTCTGTTAAAAATGTATCTACAAAATATGAAAGCCCGAACTTAAATAGTTCAAGAGATATTTTTAAAGATATCCCCCATATATCAACATAAAACACTTTGATCCCCCATTGTGACCACACTCTACCCCCGGGGACCATAAATTGCACTAACTTGGGAGCTACTTCATTTCAGGAACCTTTCATGTAAATTTGAATTTTTCTGGCCCAGTGGTTCTTGAGAAGAAAAGTTTTAAAGATTTTTCCTATATACTCAAATGTAAAAATTTGATCCCCTATTTTGGCCCCACCTACCCCTAGGGGTCATGATTTGAACAAACTTGAAACTGCACTATGTCAGGAAGCTGTCGTGTAAATGCGGTTCTTGAGAAGATTTTTCATATCCATTAGCGCATATAAAACTTTGATCCCTTATTGTGGCCCCACCCTACCCCGGGGGATGTGATTTTAACAAAATTGAATCTTCATTATATCATGAGGTTTTCATATAAATTTGAATTGTTCTAAGCTATTGGTTCTTGAGAAGATTTCTAAAGATTATCCTTATATACATGTACTTGCATGTAAAACTTTGATCCCCTATTGTGACCCCAACCTACCCCCGGGGGATATGATTTGAACAAACTTGAATCTGCACTTTGTCGGAGAGCTTTCACGTAAATTTGAACTTTTCTGACCCATTGGCTCTAGAGAAGAAGATTTTGAAAAATTTCTCTTATATACTCGCATGTAAAACTTTGATCCCCAATTGTGGCCCCACCCTACCCTCGGGGTCCATGACTTGAACAAACTTGAATCTGCACTTTGTCAGGAAGCTTTCTTGTAAATGGGAACTTTTTCTGGTCCAGAGGTTCATGAGAAGATTTTTAAATTGGTCCACCCTATTTTTGCATTTTTGTAATTATTTCCCATTTGAAGGGGCATGACCCTTCATTTGAACAAGCTTGAATTCCCTTCACCCATGGATGATGTGTACCAAGTTTGATTGAAATTGTCCCAGTGGTTCTGGAGAAGAAGATGAAAATGTGAAAAGTTTACAAACAGACGACGGACAACGGATGATTAGAATAGCTCCCTTGAGTTTTCAACTCAGGTGAGCGAAACATGGCTGTGTGTTCAGGTCAGGTAAAGTTACTGTGAAGAATTAAATGGATTAGACGCATATCAAAGGTGCAATAGTTAAAAGCTGAATTAGAGAACAAGCGGTGGCTGGATGTATACTGCATTGTGTTGGAGACGTTGAACGCTGGTTGTGTCGTGGGAATATTCGAACGGTGGAATGCGACTCGGCTCCATTTCAGTATCAGGTAAAAAGCTTAACACATCTTCATCTAAATCGCCCTCGGTGTGGCTGGATGTATACTGCATTGTGTTGGAGACGTTGAACGCTGGTTGTGTCGTGGGAATATTCGAACGGTGGAATGCGACTCGGCTCCATTTCAGTATCAGGTAAAAAGCTTAACACATCTTCATCTAAATCGCCCTCGGTGTGCTCCATATCACACAGTTCAATTTCATAAATATCTCCAAGGTCAAAAGTCGCCGCTCTCCGTCATGTTTTTGAATTCGTAAGGTAAAGCAGACGATATATAAACCGGGAACTAATGTATATCTGTGTCATCACCAGGACTGTGTGTTGTTTCTTTAAATCAATTTTGTATTCTAGAGAAAAGCAGTCGCGCGCGCTTAGTGCAGATGAACTCCCAGACGAATTAACATCTGAGTCGAAACATCGGTCGAAGCATAAACCGTCACCGACTCCGGCATGTACACGTTTTCCAGAATCAAAACATGAATGCTTGCGAAGAAAAGTCGATGAAGGCTATGCCTCTCGACTTCTCAAAAGAGAATAGAAGTGAACCCGGAATTGTACCCGTATTAGGTTCAAAATTTACGCGTTTTATTTTGAAAATTAAAAAAAAATCTCATCTTATCCGTCATATTTCTTTCAGAGAGCATATTTTACTTTACCCATATTATCTATACCCCAAATGCGATTTTGAATGCTTTTCTAGCTGGACTCGACCAGTGCATATCTCCGATAGTAATGAAAAACAAATAAAAATCACGTTTTAATTAAAACATCATGCATTGCTCAAAATACAAATCTGCTCAAATAAAAGAATACTCAAAACTTAAGTTTGAGAGATTTTTTCGAGAAATCCAAGCCTAAAAGTTTAGATGAAAATACGAAAAAAACGCTTTTCTTGCATACTTGTACATTTTACAGTTTATCATGAAATATGTCACGTTTAAAACTGACCGTAAAATTGTCCGTAGATAAAATATTACCTCTACAACTGATGTATCCGTCCCCAGAACTTGTTGATTATTTCTTCTTCACCTAAACTGTGTATTTAGTTTGCATTACTTGTACATCACAAACATCTTTCCCATGATTAAATGGCCTATTTCAATATTGCAGTGGCATGAATGGCATGAAGATTATTTTACCCCACATTCTGTGCTTGCACAATCGGAAGGCCTCGGGAACCAAGCTAACCACGCATGAGAGCACAGATGACATTGTAAAGAGGTCATTGGCATCATGAATGATGGCTACAGTCATCCTCGTGATATTCTCTAATAGCTAGGTAATCGCTGCAATATACACTAAATAGTTTGGCATTTCATTAAACTTGAAGATAATTGAACGTTTTCCTGTGAAATATATTGTTATAGTAATACGGTGGCATATTTCTGTCTAAATCCTTTCATATTCAAACATAAACACACAATTCTTTCTAAAAAATTTCATTTACTGTAGTAATTTTAAATTACAAAAAATTAAGAAGGATTTGTGTTTTGAGGATGTTTCCGAAACCTCCTCAACCGGAACATGATTTGAAATTGTTTTTAAATTCTAACTGGAATAAAATACCATATGGTGATGGGAGCTTTCTGGAGACAATGCATGTACGGTAAAGACAGATTTCTGGAGACAATGCACGTTACAGAGTACATATTTCTGTATCAGACCAGGTTAAGGAATAACACGTGTATTGACCCAATTCTTGCGGAGACTGTAAGGAAGGTACATGAATCTGCCACTCTGAATGTGGACTCGTCCGATAACGATCACAAAACTATCTATACACATAAGAGACATACAGGTGGATATATGTCTCTGATACATGTATTTCACTTAATTTCTGTTAACCTTAAAAATCAAATTCTTTAATAAGTAATCATGATTGTGAAAGTTTAATGAACGATGTTGAAAATATTGATGTGGCCACTGAACATTTTACTTTAACAATTTTGAAGGATGTGCGCCCTCGTGTCAAGCCGTGGTACGACTTGATCTGTATTGCGAAATGAGATAATTTACGAGAAAGCATTAAAAAATTACCCAGACTGGGCTAAATATACACCTGTTCGCAAAAGAGTCAACAATATGGAAAAATATGTCATGACTAACTATTATGCCAATATTGAGTGCGCATTGAACAGTTGAATGAAGGTTGTAGTAGCTGTTAACTATATTGATTTGTTCCATGTTAAAGCAACAAATGAAATTCCTCCTCTGCATTACACAGGACACAGATCGTCAAGATTAGCCTTTTCTGATGGCGATTAATAAGTATTTTTCAACAATTTCTAATATAGATACTACAACTCACACATTACCCGATTTATATTATTTGTGTAAAGAAAACATGTCTACCACTTATTTGCCGACACGGGGGCCTCCGTGGGCGTGGGTTCGAATTCCGCTTGCACCGGTAAGTGAGAAAGTTTCCCAGTTTTCTTTCGGAAGGTGGGTGGTCTCTTCCAAGGTATATTGTATCTGTGTTCTCTCTTCTACCAATAAAAACTGGGCACCACCAGATAACTGAAAAATTGTTGAGTGTGGCGGTAAAACATCTTTAGAGAAACAATCAATCAATATATGCTAACACTATTTTATTATTGCCCGTTAATAAGCCTATTGGCCCAGATATTATAAGTCACCGAATGTTAAAGTACACATCGCATGTTACTACATTTATTTTGATATATATATATATATATATATATATATATATATATATATACATTTATTTATTTATTTTCTACCTCAGTGCCCTCGTCCGAAAATAAATATTTTCTTGACTGTTTGATAATAAAACATAACAGAAAAAGTGAATAGGTTGGTTGCGATCGTTACATGTACAAGATGGCTTTTAATAAGCGAACATCAAATCGACAAAGCTGAAAAATCACTAATAAAAGCATATGAATTCAAAACTGAAAATGGGCTGGGTGGGAGTGAAGGCTATGGCACAGAAATACAAAAGCGACCTCTGTTGCTTGTAACGAACCTCGTACTGTCCGAACACTGACCAGTAGTAGTATATATACTAAGCGCAAAGGCGCTCGTTCATGATCGAGCTCAAAAACCTGCTTAAATGTATTTACGGAAAATAACGAAAAATGACGAAATGTAAAACGTAAAGAACTGTATTTATTTTCTAAGAGTTTAGTAAATACAATATGCAAATATAATACACATGTATATGCAGGATCCAATTGTTCTGAATGTTTCATGTCTAAAGCAGGAATGTTAGAATAATTATATAAATGAAAATAATTGTACTATATGAATAAAAAGTTAAAGAAAGCATGATTTGTTGACTTGATTACAGGGGCACAAAGGGACAGTGCCTGTTAACAGTATGGTAATAAATTGTTGTACCAGGCTGTTGGTCTTGTAATCCCAGTAAACAAGACAGCTTACAAGTGTAAAACATGAAGAAAAAAGAAACTGTGTACAATGCAATGAGATGCAATACTTGTAGTATTATATTCCACTGTTCAAAATCATCTTATTAATTTGGATGAGGATATTTTCATCCTCATTGGTCATTAGCCCTGTCCATCTTTACAAAATTCTTAAATGATTTATCTGTCATCTGATATAAAATGATCACTGTTCGTTATCTTCGCCTTTCTGATATATGACTGCACGAGAATAAAAAATGTTTTTCATCATCCACTGAATTGTTGTTGGATGAAAGGTGAAGATAAGAACAGTGATCTATCTCATAACTCCTATACATGTAAGCAATTACAAAATAGAGAGTTGGGCAAACACGGACCCCTGGATATACCAGAGGTGGGATAAGGTGCCTAGGAGGAGTATGCATTCCCTGTCGACCGGTCACACCCGCCGTGAGCTCTATATCTTGATCAGGTAAACGGAGTTATCCGTAACCAAAATTGGTGTGTCAAGAATGGCCTAACAATCGGTATGAAAAAAGTCAGAAAGCATTTGACCCAATGATACATGTAGGTTGTATTGGCAAACTAGATTGTTATAATGACCATATAATTTGCGAAATGCTGACTTTAAACGAGACTGTTGAAACCCTTGCACCATCAACTTGTATGTCAGTAGCCTGTCTTGATCTAAAAACTGGTCATTCGCAGAACAAGCTCTTCCGTATCGAATCAGTTGAGAGATATAAACACGATATGTAGATAATGGAATATTGCTACATAAATATGGGAAGTTGACAATGGAGAAGCTGAAATCATCCCGTTTATCATATCTAAGTATGAAGCAGAAGTGGATAACTCTGTGGAGCTTTTTATTTCGAGTTTACAGAGATATATCGAATCGACAGATACCGGTGTAACCGTGGTGGCGGTCGCTGGTGCTCAGGGTCGCTCTTAATAGAATATATAGGGAAAAGAACGACTCGGATCACCGGCTTCTGCGCATGCGTGGTATTTAACTCGAAGCGGTGCCCTACTGGTTTTAAATCATAGTAATAATAAACCCCCTTCTCAGTTTTCTGTTTCGTATGCACATCATAACTTGAAAGATACAAAAACGAATAAACAACTTGAAAACAATAGCTGTTTATTCAAAGCATATTTACAATAGTGTTATCTCCATAACAATTCCTAAGTCATCTTTTATATTTTAATCACATGACAACAGGTGTGAACAAGGCACAGCTAGACGCCTTAAACTTGGATTAACGTGCAGGTGTAAACAATTACCTGTAAATAAAATAACACCAGGTTATTCTACCGTGACCAACCTTCGTAATCATAAGTACAAATACCACTCGCCCAATTTACGAACAATACGTAGGCACATATTCAACATTGTTTTATTATTTATTTATCTATTTTGCATAGTATGTTTCTTCTCTCACCCTCTTTTATTTCAAATATATTTTCTGATTATCTGAATTCAAATTATCTCCGATATGCGAACAACCACACATCTACTGTATACAACTTGGAAGTTTACTTTGGGTGTTTTTGTACAAAAGTGGAAGACTTTCCTATTACGAGATAATTCTTTTTGTGTTAAAATTTAACCAACTAGACTCTATATACATGTACATATAGCAGGATCGTGTATAGGAACCAGCAGGCATTAGGGATCGTGCCATCCTTCTTATTCCCAAAAAAACCCATAAGACAACAAAACTAACGTCTGGCGGCTTTTTTCTTCTTTATTTACCTAATATCTATTTATTTATTTTCAAGGTCAACGTATATCTGTTCACTTATGCCCCAACTATAATTGCTTACAAAGGACACGTTTCAGTTTCACGAAATTAGTCAAAATAGGATTCATGTTTGGTATACGGACAAAAAGTCACAGGATAAACGTCACTGGACAGAAAGTCACAAAATATGTAGAAAAGTCACAAAAATGACTTAGCAAATGAGACCCCATATATACTTTTAAGAGAATAATAACAGGTGGTACCCAAATGCTCACCAAAGCTGTTGTTCAGACACCAGACATTTCTTACAGTGGATAGGAGGTACAAGGGAATACATGTCATCATTATTGATGTTTGTTTTGCCACATTTAGCACCTTCAGTTCATTATTAAATGTTCATTATCAGATAATAAGAAAGGAAAAATCATTAACTTGTTTATATATCAATTATTATATGATAGTTCACTTACTTCTTGTTTTGACAATGATCTGGAGTGAAAGGAAGCCAACCATAATTCTGTCATCAGATTTTATTTTGACAATCATTACATGTAATATGTAGTATACTAAACCAAATGATCATATCAAGCTTATTTCATCGAAATAAGAAATCTCTCTTTTTAAAAATCAAAATGATATTTTACAATAAATATGATAAAAGGAATAACAATTTTATAATTATTATCAAAATCTCATAGAAAATATAAAGTTTGCATATATATTTTCTTAAACTTTACAAAAAGAACAGATATGTTTTCAAATATATATAAAAAATCAATAGTTTTTTATTTTCTTATAAACTGTGACTTTTTGTCCTATGACATTTTGTTCTACTATCATAAAATTCTAATTGTGACTTGGTCTTATTTTCTTATAAAATTGTGACTTTTTGTCCTGTGACATTTTGTCCTACTTTCATAAAATTTCTTATTGTAACTTTTTGCCCATGGACATATTGGCCGTGTCTTTTTGTAATTTGTAAAGCTGTAAATGGTTTGAAAGGTACATAATTTCAGCACAATGTATATATTAATTATGACTTTAAAAGTTGAAATATTTTCATGATCCTGGTTCTAATTAGGAACATTTATTTGAATTATTTTTTATATATCATAAAATTACAATTTTCTTATATCAAATTCATGACAAGGAACTACGTAAAAATGAGCAGTACTTTAAGTGAATCTCATTCTTTGCAGTCAGCCAATAATATGATAGGACTGGCTTCACGAGTATGTACAAAAGCCACGGTATCGACGTCCAGTTGTTTAATATCATCATGAAAGCTGCTGTCTTTGGATCGTCTTTTGTCTCGCGTCTCGGAAGATCTACCGAAGCAGACCCGAGAATAAAATATTTTGGAGTTGGTGGCATGACAGCAAAGGAGCCAAATCAAACCTGCCTGCAAAACCTGCTTCAGTATTCCCCTGATCGAGTTTTCATTCATCTCGGTGGAAACGACATTAGCGTTGACGGACAACCTAGGAATGTGGCTGAAAACGTCCTACAACTGGTGCAGGTCCTAGAAGACAGCGGAGTTGGAACTGTTCTCGTGGGACAGATTCTAGACAGGGGTGGTACTTTCAAGAAGAGCCCTGGTCTGACAAGGGATATCTTCAGGAGGAAGAGGAACAGGATTAACACAATTCTGCGAGCAAAGCTCGGAAAAAGATTTATTTTACTTCGACTGAAATATCCCCAGGACTTTGCGGCTGATGGTGTTCATATTTCCCAGGGAAACCTATGGAAATATGCCGCACAGATAAGGAGAGCTCTTCTGACAAAGTAAAGCTCGAGAAGAAAACCGGCCCTTTTAAGGGCCACAGAAATATTTCGAAAAGATGCCTCAAATAACATACATTCAGAGAGACGAAATCTTTTTAAGAGTCGAAACATATACTCCCTAATTACCAGCATACAGCCTCACCGAACTTTCTATCAAACACATAAAAATCCACAAATCATTTGTTTTCAGTCTTTATGGTCCGAAATATACGTATAAAATTGGCATATCTTTTTTTTACAAAAATAGCCAAAGTAGAAATGTAATTGAATAATTATTTTGAATTAATTATGAGCGTCGGTGTCTGGGGTCGCTCTTCAGAATGACCGTTTCATATTTTGTCAGAACTGACTAGGGTATGGTCTGTAAAAGTTGCACAAGATGCAAATGGGTGGCGGTTTGATTTGAAATAGCTAATTTACTTTTGGATGATGCCACAGTGACAACACGTGTCTTTGATGACCATTCCTCCTATCCGATGGAACCAGATGCCAGCACAATTCCAGTTTTCCTTAACGACCGTACTAACACATTTGCTTTCATTTTATCTAAGGTTGGGATCCATGTGCAGTGTGACCAGTCAAGATCATTCCTACTCATGATGTTGTTTTTCAGGTGTTTAATCAATGGAGAAAATCTAAAAGATCTCAAAATCTTTTGATTTCAGATTACTTGTTCACCTGGCACACCAGAAGCACTACCCCAATGAGGCGAATTGGAAACCTTGTTCTCATGACCCAAGAGTAAGTGCAGGCATATACTGGTTGGCTTGAATCCTACCTTGACGTCCGTGATTTACAGCATTTCCGAAATCCTGTGGACAATTAAGAGGTTTGTGGACCTAATTCTGTAACAGAAACTCATGACAGGTAAATAATAAATCAGTATCAATTGAACCTGGAAACAGATGCATTGATCGGCGAGTCCACCTGATTTTTATGAACCTTGATACTAATGGACTTAATGTAGATTGCAGAAGCTTTCATTCTGTAAAATAATCTACCCACCTTTCTGAGACTTTGATGCCAATTTTGAGGTCTGTGGACCTATAAGGTATGTACGTCAGGTAAATAATAAATCAGTATCAATTGAACCTGGAAACAGATGCATTGATCGGCGAGTCCACCTGATTTTTATGAACCCGAGTACATCTGTGCGAAAAATGTATATATATATATATATATATATATATATGCAGTTGTTGTAAATAGCAGTTTTATTGTTCTTCAGATATTGTAAATAATATACACTTATTTTATTATTACTCTCAATGTTGTATGCTGACTCTCTGTTATGTAATTATTAAAGGTTTTAATAAAAACTTATCTTTTTCATAAACCCATTTAATATCAATCATTCAAATTTTGGCTCTCATGTTATTATTAACCTTAAGTTTTTACTTCACACAATCCGAAAAAAAATTACTTGAATTACATGTAATGCATTAAGAGAATTACACAATTTGAATTTATTTAATACTAATAATAATGCTTTGATTAGATAATGTACAAGAAAGTGGTAGTTAAAACAATTATGGGGGTCACTATTCATGGTGTAGAAGGTAATTTGAAAACAGCAAAATAACAACTTTATTATTTTCAATGGATCCATAATAATAAAAAAAATTCAGCACAGCATGAAATTCTGATTGGCAAGACATTCTTGAAAACTTTGGTTTAAAACTTTTGTTTTTACCTTTTGAGCACTGACCTTTTCTTCATTATTGTTCAGGCCAAATAAAAACATGTGTGGTTACAGTTAAACGACAGTCCATAATTTTTACCTCCGACCCTCAATTATCTTTTTTTTTCCGGTTTTTAATATTTCCTAAATTCGTTACCATATACAAATAAAATACACGCCTTTTTCAAGATTTTCTTTTATGAGAAGGATTAACTTTATTTACCACTATATATAGGTTTTTGGCCCATTTTCCTTCAGGTGAAGCTTTAAGTTCTTTCATAGCCAATATATAGATACCGCTCAAACGCTAAGCTGTAAACACTTACAACAGGCCATCTAACGTTAGACAGAGAGTGACATAGAACTAAAAAAAAATGCTTAAATACACAACTGAGCTATCACCCTACTTATTTTTGAAACAGTAAGAAAGATTTAAAAACTTGGAAGGGTTTGAAAACTGTAACCTGGGTGAAATATGACAACATGATTTTGGCAAATGCACTGATTTTGTTCTGCATTTTTATTTTTTAAAAATATATATATAAGTCTTAGAATTGTAAACACTAGGGTGATCCCTACCAATTTTGATAAATATATGTAAATGGTATATGCAAGGAAGTGACGATAAAAGGAAACTGTTTCCATCTTAAGTCTATAATAAAAAAGAAATTAAATATCATTCCTACATACCAACACTATATTTCAAGGGATTGTAACTGAAACCACACATAGTATTTTATTTCGTCTCTTCATTTTGGCTTTCTATAACATTTATTTTTATTCATTCCAAATTAGATCATACTTTTTACATTAAGCACTGAAATTTTTTAAAGCTTCATTATAATTGTTAATGTTTTGTTTTTACTTACTAAGAAAATTTCAGGACTTTATTTTTCATTTGGGTTTAAATTTTTATTTAAAATTATGGCTCATATGAGGATACCTCCACGTGGTATGAGCTGGGCAATGATGTCACAAAATTACCTTCTTTCTTAGTCTTATTAAAAGAAGTGACATTAGCAGACATCCTCGTATTGTAAATATATATCTGTATCTAGTTTAAAAAGAACGCACTTTCACATTATGACCCCTGGTCTACTTTTTGGGGGATTGACAATGTTATGGTTTTGGCAATTATTTAATTAAGGAAATCAGAGGTCATGATTTGAAAAAGCTTGAATCTACAATACCTGAGAATGATTCCATATTAATAAGACTGATCACTGTTTGTAAACAAATTTCTTCATTCCTCCTATCTAAAACTAAATTGCCCATTGCCAATTGTGTTCCTCACTTACCCCTGGAGGGTTAAGATTTGAGCAAACTGCTTCACTACTTGAAGATGCTTACATATAACTATGAATAATTATGACTTTGCTGTTCTTGAGAAAAAGATTTTTACAGTTTCTTCCTATGTATTTGTATGTAAAACTTTGATCCCCTATTGTGTCTCATTCAACACCCGGGGGCCATGATTTGAGCAAACTTGAATCTGCAACTATGTCAGGAAGCTTTCATGTAAATCTCTGCTTTTCTAGCTCAGTGGTTCTTGAGAAGAAGATTCTTAAAGATTTATTCTATATATTTGTATGTAAAACTTTGACCCCCTACTGTGGTCCCATTCAACACCCGGGGGCCATGATTTGAACAAATTTGAGTCTGCAATATGCCAGGAAGCTTCAATGTAAATTTTAGCTTTTTTGGCCCAGTGGTTCTCGAAGATTTTTAAATGAAACCCACCCTATTTTTGCATTTTTATGATTATCTCCCCTTTGAAAGGCTCATGGACCTTCATTTGAACAAACTTGAAAGCCCTTTACCCAAGGATGCTTTGGGCCAAGTTTGGTTGAAATTGGCTTAGTGGTTCTGGAGAAGAAGTCGAAAATGTAAAAAGTTTAGACAGACAACGGACAACAGGTGATCATAAAAGTTCACTTGAGGTTTCAGCCGGTTTTGCTATTTTGATATATAGCCTATCAAACTCCAGTAAGATGAGGGTGATACCAGACAGTCAACATTAGAAAGTGCAGTTTCAAAATTACTTGTTGATATATTACAAATATGCGTGATGCTGTTTTATAACTGACCTTTAGGATGTTTCTTGGTGTTTGAAATTAACCATAGACCGAGTCTATGTCAAATGGCACTGGTCTATAACAATTGTAATTGGGATATAACAAAACGTGTATGTTAATTTTCTTAGTTTGAAGCAATTGAGTTATCCCACAAGTCAACGTCTGATAAACGTTATGAGGAAAAGAGAACACTTTTTTGGAAATGGAAAGAAAATATGCTTTATAAGTACTTTAAAAGTCAATAAAAATGTTTTAAATTTGTGTTATTTTTTTCAATGTTGCGGTCTATGCCAATTCAATGAAGTCATCTAGTTTTGGCATAAACCCAGTCTGTACTAAGTTTTAAACGAATTTCGAAAACTGCTTTTCTGTTACTTTAATTCAGAAAAATATACTGACAACACGTCACACCAGCATATTTCTTTTCTGTTTTACCACACCCAAACATATAAAAGATGTGGTGACTACAAATGAAGGGAAGAAATGCATTAAAATGCACCATTTTAAATCATTCTTTTTAAATGGGTTAACCTCCCCCCAAACCCCACAGTAAGGTATAGATTTGTCACTGTATTTGAGTGCAACCTGATGTTATTAAAGAACAGACGTAGCTCAAAAATTGCAAATTCACATGAAATTATGCTACTCTACAGATTACTTCGAAAAAAAAATGTATAATTCAAATCCAACAAAAAAAATCAACAGACTGATTGAAATGGATCACAGATTAAAATGTATCACAATGAGGGAAATTGGGATGTTTTGGAGAATTGACAAATTCAATGCAGAAAGAATTAAAAGGATCAGTAAATGATGTCATAATACTTGCCCTTTGACCTCTAAATATCAAGGCTCTACCATATAGAAATTTCATGCAAATGATTATGCACATTTTTACTGTATGCTCGAGAATGTCCAATATATAGGATGTTCTCTATTCGTTTTTCACAGGGTAAATAATTCATATTGTTCATTCCAAAGATAATTGATTATTGCATTAGTATAAATTTTCTTCTGGCATGTTTTCAAAGAAATGAATTTAAACTAATTTCACGCGTTTTGAACTACGTGAAGTAAATTATTTTAATGGGATATGAACTCCACATCTCCATTCTTAACATTAATTCAACATAAATTATCCACTTTTCAAATACTGAATGTCTGATATCATCATTGAAAAACACTAGATATATCTATAGATATGATGTTTACCTAGAAATGTAAACCTGAGTCGGTCAAAAACAGGCACCTATCTTCTTAGTCAGGTTAGTGTTACATAACCATGATAAGTTTATTGGATTGGCTAGTTGTGCTTTGTGCTCATTTAATTACAAATGAAAATTAGTCATGGGGCTTGGATTATTCTGACCACAAACTATGTCGAAAATCTGCTTTAAATTCATAATTCGTAAGTAATTGCGCAAAAAATTAAAACTAAATACCTAAGCATTTCAACACCTACATAAAAATATTTCATTGACATAGCTGATGGCTTTTCGATATTAAAAAACACAATAGAGGAAATTCGAGTCACAACTTTGTTTTGAAGGTATCGGGTTCGTTCGCCCTCTCTACATGTTCGCGTCCGTCCGTTCGCCCAGAGTCCGTTCGCCATAATTCTCGTTCGCCCTTTTCCTCGTTCGCCCTATATCCCGTTCGCCATATATATATATATATATATATATATATATATATATATAGTATATATTAAGCTTTTTTTTTTTTTTTTTTAAGACATTTATTACGTATCGATTTTTTTTTTTCGCAATTAACAATTTTAAGTTTCTTAAATAAATAGACTGGTATTTTAATTCTGATTGTAGTGTTTATAAAAGACATAATTAGTTTTAAATGTATGTTATTTTTAATACTGTAATTTGGGGAATCAGCTCCTTTGTTTTCTTAACGATTCGCGATGTTTTGAAAGCAATATTGAAGACATTGAGACGTTAATAGGCCCATTATGGATATGAGCACCGGTTTTATCTTTGAAGAATTTTTGTTTGTTAAATATTTATTTTGTAGTGCTTGTTTGATATTTAATTTGTAGTGCTTGTTTGATATTTATTTATGATGAGAATCAGACGATAAATAAATTTTGAAACTTTCTAGGTTTCTTGTTTATCCATATGCAGAAAGAGGGAAAGAATGAGGCATCCACACAGAACTGAATTAAATGGGATAGAATAGAACAATAAAGCTTCAATTTCATGTCAGCTTGTGTATATAAGAATGAACATGGCTCTGATGATAAATCATAAATTAACAGTTACAAAAATTCATTAAAATTTTTAATTACCAAGTATTATACCTTCATACTCCAAAATACCAAATATATCATACATGTATATCAAGCAATAAAATATAAATAATGTTTATGAATGACTAAAAAAATTGGGAAAATTATTTCTAATAGCCTTTAATCTAATGTATTTTTATTCATATTCAGGAATATATCTTACAAAATTTAATATAAAACCTTCAAATGTCGTAAATTTCTGTTAGTCAGGTATTTGGTATGACAGGTCATTAGTAAGACCCGTTGCATACGTGAAAAATATTTTTTTTGGTTCATCTATAGAAAAATATGTATAGAAAAATGAAGAATTCCTATGTTTCAGACATTCAACTTAATAAGAGGGCGAACGGACCATGGGCGAACAAGTTTTAGGGCGATCGGACTCTGGGCGAACGGGAATAAGGGCGAACGGCGTCATGGGCGAACGCGTTTTAGGGCGAACGAACATACATTCGTTTTGAATTAAACTGGTACAGTGTGATCATGATTCGCATTTATTCATACTAGCAATTAAATCATAGACAATAAAAACAATATTATTTACTTTTTCTTTTTAAACCACTATCTTACTTTCAAGGTATTGTTATCATAATCAGTCGAGACTCGATCGCTCGAGTACAGGACGACATTGGTGGGATGCCGATCTCGATGATTCTTGCATGTAAAATGAATAATTATTAGTAAGTTTCTGTTGATATTTTTGCTAAAGGAGCTGCACTAGTTATATAATTTAATATATTAGTTAAAATGCACGTCTTCTTATTAAAATATGTGCATAAATGAAGTTCATATGCCGATCACAATTTCAGATGTAGAATTAAAAACCAAAGCATTTTCTGGTTTTTAAAACAAAATAATTCAATAATACCAATTGTTTTATTGTCTTTTGGGTTTTTTTCAACACCAGACTTCACACTAATTGCTGATTACAACCATATAAAATATTTACAATTACCTATGGGTCGAATTATGCGAGCGTCGAACAGCAGGGCTACCGCTATATTTAGAGCGACCCTGAGCACCAGCGACCGCGATCACCGCTACACCTGTAAATGAAAATCAGCATTGTTAATAGCTAAAACGTCGTCAATATATTTAAATGTCGCATTGAAGGTCACAGCAAGAGATTTGTTCCTCTCACGTAGAAGTTTTTGAATAAATTATGTTTCATATGAATATAAAAACGGGTCAGTTAACAAAGGAGCACAATTCGTGTCCATGGGAATTTCATCAAACTGTTGCAAAACCTGATCAACAAAGACTACGAAGATATTGTCAATGAGGAACTTCAGCATATTTTTTTTTAATTTCAACTTCAAATTACTTGTGCGTGGAATCAGAGTGGTGTTTAACAAAGTTGTTTTTTTTTTTGGATGATTGATCACTAGATATGAATACAGTGCATTTCCATTTTTGTTTCAACTGTCTATAATGTCAAAAAATCTAGTCTTTAATCTATCGTGAGGAATGATCGTGTAGTGTTGAAAAGTCATACGTTTTGATGTTGTTGATTTGAGAACAGTTTTGCGATTTCAAGTTTACTAACAGTTCTTTAGAATTTTTTTAGAATCCACATTTGATTTACACCACTATTGGCATATGTAGTGGCACAGTATGTTTGAAATTTCTCCTTCACAACTGTTAATATTTTCGAATTCATGAGGATCAATGATATAGGCTTGGTAGAACACTTACTGGATCCAGCAATGTATCTTTGTTTGTAAGGGTTTTATGAAGTTTAGGAATCCAGTATAGGTACGGTAACTCATATTCATCCGTCCCATTGACTGGGATATTAAATGTGTCAAAAACTGAAGCATGGTTTTGAAGAATTTTATCTTTTGAAAGGGCAGTTGGAGTACAATTACCAAAAGTGGAATTAATGCCAAGTTCGTTTAAAATACAGTTGTATTACAAAGTGAAACAAAGACAATGTTGTTAAAAGCTTTGTCAGCTGGAACCAAAACATATTCCTCATGTAACCTATGCAAGGTGAAGATAACGAACAGTGATTCTTTTATCACTTTTGGTTTACTAAACACAATATCTACCATGTCGTGGAATTCTTTGGTAACGCCCCCTTTCAATGTTAAGTCTATGAGCTGATATACGGACACGTGTTAGACTTCTCTCGTGTCGAGGGATTCTTTGGTAACGCCCCCTTTCAATGTTAAGTCTATGAGCTGATCTACGGATTTGTTTGAGTATTTGTGCTTTTCATTTGTCATGAGCCAGATCAACTTTTGATCATTATTCATGTTACAAAAGTTCTTACAGCAGTTATTCACCAATTCATATAAAACATTTCTTTCTTCCTCATTATGAGAACATGACTGTAAAAAATGTTTTTCATCATCAAGTGTATTGGTATTACATCTAGTACAGTGTCTATCTTGTCTAGGAATGCCTTGGTATCGGTCTCTTTCAATATTTAATCTATGAGCCGATATGCGAAAGCGTGTAAAACTTCTCCTCTGCTCAAAGTTTTTGAGTAATTCTAAATATTTCTCCTGCCCGAAGTTTTGTTTAAAAGATATGTAGCAATCTAACTTTTTTGTCGTATTGTGAAGTAGCTTGTGATTTCCATTCCTTAATATATTTTTTGAATAAACAATCTTTCAGTTCACTTTTGAATTGATGTACTTTGGCACAAGTCAAATTCTGAACACCATCTAGCTTATTGATAAGAAAATTGGTGGTACTGTACCATGAAGGAACATTCTGCTCAAAACAGTGACTTAGATTCACGATATGCATCATTCAAAAGTGGAAAAGATTGACCAAGATTTTCAAGTCTGTACCAATAACTTAATATCGATTTGACACTGTCAAAGTGTAGAGGAAATCTTCCCAATTCAGAAAACACAGCAAAATTTGTTGCAGATTTATGTACCCCAAGGCCAAGTATTGATTTACAAAATTTCAAATGAAGTTTGTCACAAAATAGGTTGGAGTACATTTTATTAATGGTACAGCCTGGAGTTCTTAATATTTTTGAAGATGAATTTATAGAACCCCAAATTTCAGATGCATATAATAAGATAGGTTTAATGTTATGGTAAAAAATGTGCATAGTGGTTTTAATATGTGGATTCAGTGAAATGAAATCTTTCCTGAGTTTAAAGAAAGCTTTTAGGGCTTTTTGATAAAGTTGTTTTTGAGCAAAGGAGAAAGATCCAGAAGAGCAAAATAGAACTCCTAGGTAATTATATTCTGATACACATTTAAGCTCGACATATCATCAAAGAAAAATTTTGATTTGGAGAGTCTACCTGCTTTGTTAAAAACTATTATCTTGGTTTTTGATGTATTAATATTGAAACACCAATCATTACAATATTTATGTAAAATATTCAACTCTTGATGTAATCCATCAGCAGAGGAAGAGAGTAAAATTATGTCATCAGCATACACCAAGCACTTAATTGGATTTGAATTTAAATAGACAGGGTCAGCAGTAGAGTCTAGATAGTTTGGAAGGTCATTGATAAAGATTTTAAATAAATTCGGACTAAGGTTATCACCTTGCTTCACCCCCAGTGTTATTGGGGGGGGGGGGGGATCTGACTTTGTTTTCTAGGCGGACACGTGATTTGCTTGATGTATACATGCTTTTGATAACATGGTAAAAATTTGTTCGAACTCCAATTTTGATTCCAGTATGGATTACTGAATCGAATGCTTTTTGAAAATCCACAACGCAGGCAAACACTCTTCCATCTTTAGACTTACAGTACTTGTCAATAAGTGTCTTTTAAAGAATAAACGCGTGGTCTGATGTTCTAGCTTTTTGGGTAAATCCTATCTGACAATCACTAATGATATGGTATTTTTCAAGAAATTTATCAAGACGAATGTTCAATATCTTGTTAAATAAATTTCCAACTGCATTAGTAACTGTAATGCCCCTGTAATTATTAGGATCAGAAATGTCATTACTCTTGTGAATAGGAGTAATATACCCCGAAGACCATGGTTTTTGGATAATGTCCAAAGGTGAGGCAACTGTTGAATATTTTAAGGAAACATGGTAGTAGAGTGTTTTTACCACATTTGATCATATTATTGGAAATATTATCTAAGCCAGGAGCTTTCCCACTTTTTAATTTTGAGATAGCATTTCATATATTTCTGCTACAGATATGCGATTATCAAGTTCACCAAAATATTTTTCTTTTTCCAATTCTGTAAGAACACCGTTTAGTTGTGTTAAACGTTGAGCAAACATGGGTTTTGGTTTGTTTAAATTTTGGAAGTGGGAGGCCCAAGTTGATGGGTCAACTGCTTCAGAGCTGCTCTCCCTCTCATTACTTCTTAACTTATCTATTAGTTTCCAGTAAGATTTTGGATTTTCTTCATGTAGTGTTTCCAATTGTGTTCGAAGAGTTTGCTTATATTGACGGCATTTGAATTTCCTTGTTTTTGTATATTCTCTAAATAACTTGTAATAATGATTTTTGACTGAGAGATCTTGAGGATATTTTGAATCAATCTTTCCATAACTGAGTAGATTTCTCCTCAAGGAGTTCAAGTCTGTATCGATCCATTTATGATGTTTCTTCTTGCTTGTATTGTATCGAGCATTTTTGCACTTTCGAAGAGATTTATTTGCTGTATCAAGAAGAATATTGGATAATTCCTCAGTAGCATTATCAATTAACTGATTCGAATCCATATTGACTTGCTTAGCAAGATTTTGTAGTCTATTCTGAATTTCCTCCGAGTTGAGTATAGCTTCAAAGCTAAGAGAAGATTTATCAGACCATATGTAGTTAGGTGATACAGCATGCGTAATAACATCATTCTTTTCTGGCTCTAGACGAAATCTAGCAGACAATGACCATTGTAACAAGCAATGACAGTCAGACAATGTGGGTAAAAATTCGGAAATTCTAAAATACAAAATGTGATTCAAAATATTTTCTGACACTAAAACATAATCAACTGTGCTACATCCATTTGGTGTATAACAACTATAATTGCCAAGCATGTCTCCAAAAGTTCGACCGTTTAGTATTCTCAAATTGATTGGATATACAGAGGTCTAATAAATTTTTGCCACGGTTATCAAATTTAGTGTCCATATTAAGGCGATTACAGATTTGTTTATCAGTAATATAACTTGAATGAAGAGGAATGAAATCATTACCATCATTTACAATAAAATTGAAATCTCCACACAACAAAATGTTACCTTGTACTTTGTAACGAGCTTCATCTTTTTCAATACAATTACTTCAGAGTAAGACGAGTTTTCTGGAGGGTTATACACCATGCAGATGAATAGATCTTGATCAAAATTGAAAACAAGATTTTTCTAACTTTATCCATTGAAAGTCAGGTTTTGTGTTTCTTAAAATCTTAATATGTGGTTTAAATTCACTTCTGCATAGCATGACCAACCCTCCAAATGTTCTATTATTATGCTTAGATGCAGATCTGCATACAGTGACAATAGTAGTTGTCTATCTTATGAATACGTTGATCATGACCTACAATAAAGACAATGTCAAATTTTTTAATTTGTTTGAGGAAAATTGTGTCATTGAGTTTATTATATGACTTACTCATGAGACCCCCTACATTCCAGAAGCCCATTTTGATTGATGAATAAACAAAAGATGAACTCGTTATTGACAGTAAGTTCTAAATTAGAAAAAATAAGTGTATGAAAGCTGTGCTTGGATTTCTATCAATACCTAAGAATGGTATTTGCTAATTCTAACAAAAAGTTGCAATACTAACACTATCTTAGCTGATTAAAAAAAATGATGTGTAAAAAGTTTAATGTACTACATGAAAACTGTGAACAAGTTTAACACAATAATACATTGGTAATGAACAAAAAATAGGACCATTTTCTTCTACGAATAGACTGAACATTGTATTGTTTATGTAGTAATGAATATATGGTAAAATGCTACAATGAGCTATACAGATCATAATTCCAAATACTAAAATTTGTTGCTGAATCCGCGACCACGACCTCTTCTACCATTGTGACGAAATCTCGACCTGGATCGTCCTCGTTCTTGTATCGGAATGTTCAGCACAGTTTGGATGGCTCGCTTTATGTTGGCTGCTAACACAGATGTCCCTTTACCAGAGAGGTGGAATTTATCTTCAGCAAGGAAGTCCGGGGTAGGATTGCCATTTGTTAGCACATTGCTGTGATCACAATAAGAGACAGCAGGTTCTTCCGAGATCCTTTGCTTGATCAAAGCATTTATGATTTGCCCATTGGTATGGTATACTAAGTTGTCTAATCTTGGAGTGACCAGTGATATTATTGTGGTGCTGTTTTGCCATTTGTCTTTTATGACTTAAATCAAATTTTCAAGGGCATTGACACATGTTTCTGGATCCATTTTTGTGAAGTCATTTGTCAATGAGTGGAGAATTATGATTTCTGGGTGTAAAATGCAGGAAAAAACAAATTCAATTGTCCCCTTTATGGTGTACTGTATCAACTTGATAATTTCTGCAACTGGAGTGAGTTTGCTTTCATTTATACCTTTGACATTTGATGTACCAATTAGTAAAATGCAGGGTTTCCTATCTACAGTACCATGATCTGTTTGAGGCTCAATATGGTTAGAGTTGCTTACAACTTCAGAGTAGGACAGTGGGAGTTTCATTTGTTTTTCTATTCTTTCTATAAAGTTTTCATGACATTTTCTTTGAAGTGTTCGAAAGATGTACACATATATCTTTAATTTGTTCCAAGTGCACTAAACACTGATTTAACTTCTTTTCACAGTTATCATTGTTCTGACTAACAAGTTTGGCCAGACATTCTGTATCTTTTCCGTGACCAAATTCCAGCTTCCCGATGGCATCAGTTAAACCTTTCTCAATTCTCAATAAGGTTGAAGATACATTTCCTACATTGGACTGCACTTCATTTTGGACCGTAGTTTTCAGGAGTGTGTCATTCTCATCAGTTTCTATACCCATCTGATCAGGACTTACTTTTATGTTCGATGGGGACCGATTCTCATTGCCAGTGGTTTCTTCTGTTTGTGGTATTACATGGGTAAGAACCCTGTTTAACAAATGTTTCAAGATGGGAAAATGTTTTTCCACAAATAACAAGTATTTGGTCCCCTGTGCCCTTATGGTAACAGTTGTTATGAAAAACGTCTCACAATATACCAGGTTATTCGTTTTCTCTTGGACTTGAATAACAATAGAATTAGCATTGTCAGAGGAGTTTTCCCACACTTCAGAGTTATCATACCATTTGATGTTGTACTCGTCACTTTTACCCAAATGATCGTAGTAAAATGAGTCGAGGATAGAGGATAGAGGCGGTCTATACTAGTATGAAACGTTACCATATTCGCCTCCTTTTTATACAAGTTCAAGTCAAGTTCTTCAAAAAGAGAATTTTTGGCTTTACCTGTTCTCTTATTTAGTTTTTTGTTTTGTTTTTTGTTTTGTTGGTAAACTGGATCTGGGGTACTCTGGTACAATTTTCGACCACGAGGAATCAATCTCCAGCATCATGTCTGCCATTTTGGCGCGAATGGGTTCTAGCCTTGTTGACTTGTCTCTATGGAATCTGAGTAGATATAGTTACCTATAGTATATGATGAATGGAGAGGGAGAAATTCATTACCATCGTTTGCGATAAAGTCTAGATCTGTTGAGACTCTCGCATTGAAGTCACCACATAGTAAAATGTTTCCCCCTAGGATTTACATGTATAATGTGTTATTTCTTTTTTAATAGTCGGTAATATCGTAATCGATACCATTTGAATAAGAGGAGTTTTCTGGAGGGTTGCATATATCATACAAATGTATAAATCTTGATAAAATTGAAAAAAAAATCCTTTTTCAGTTTTATCCACTGAAAGTCAGCTTTTGTGTGTTTTAAAAATTTTATATGAAGTTTGAAATCATTTTTACATAGCATCTCTAACCCTCCAAAAGTTCTATTATTATGTTTAAAAGCAGATCTACAAGCAAAGTGACTACATAACTTCTGTAGTAGTTTCCAATCTTCCAGGGGATTAGTTGTTCATAATTTGCATGAATTTCAGGCAAAATAAATAAATAAAATTAATGTAAAACTTTCCAGTTTTTTGCTTTGATATAGGCCTACAAGCCTCAAATGCACCACAAACACATGTAACCCCCACGCCATCCTTTTCTAATAACGATACTGGTCAAATATTTGACGCACACATCCAGGATCCTCGAAATAAAAGATATATTTTGGTACAATGATATTATACAATTATATTGATCGACATGTATGGATCCGCCACTTAACCGGAAATAGAACTCTTCAATTGAACGCTTCGCGGACAATCCAAAACAAATGTGACGTCATATGTGTTCATTCTCTGTTTAGGATTAGGAGAGTATGAAGCATTTAATGAAACATATAATGTAGATATGGCTGCTGATTCACCAAAGAAAAGTGTAAAATCGAATTACAATGTCACTAGACCACAAGCTTTCAGGTAAATACTGAATCGTTTGATTTCATGCTCTAGCATTCGTTATGAAATATATGGAACAAAGTACATGTTTGTATTTTGAATTTACTATATATTATAGGGTAGTTTTAATGGGTATTATTTCATTGTTCTGGTCTGCACTTTGCAGAATTCCCCAGATACAAGGGTATAGAGTGGCTAAAAGTGGCTGTTTAATCATGCAGAAAATTTATTCAAATGTGGATTTCCCTGTCCCACACAAGTAGATAATAAAGGATTATTTTTTTTGACATTTTACCCACAGTTTAGTGCATAATACTTGAAATAGATTTTTAAATGTTTGCCTCAAAATATTTGATAAGCGTAACTTCAGATAAGTGCATATATATAAGTAATCTGACCAGAGAAATCAAATACAAGTGAGATATCACCTACCTCCCAACCACACCCCATATACCTCTTTGGATCATTGTCTCATTGTGATTCTTATCTCTGAAACTTAATGA
Source organism: Ostrea edulis (assembly GCF_947568905.1). NCBI lineage: Eukaryota > Metazoa > Mollusca > Bivalvia > Ostreida > Ostreidae > Ostrea > Ostrea edulis. The sequence goes on from NC_079164.1 coordinate 42,699,218, forward strand.
AGAACATGGAGGACAATTTTGGGAACAAGTTATTAATGGATTTGTACAGAAAACATAAAGCATTTCCCCTCCTTTTTATTATTTTCAAATGCCCATTATTAGTATAAGTGTGGGATAGGGAAATTCCACCGAGGGGACAAGATTTGCAGTCTAGGACAAGGCTTTGCTGAGTCCTAGACAGCGAATATTGTTCCAGGGGTGGAATTTCCCTGTTCCACACAAGTAAATAATAAAGGATTATTTTTTTCACATTTTACCCACAGTTTAGTGCATAAATTCAGGAGCATTGTGAAAATTCTAAATCATCAAAATCCTCATTTGAACTTCAATGCAAAAACTAATGAGACAGACAGAAAGAGTGTACCTGAAAATGGTTTACATTATAAGTGTAAACTATTAAAAAAACAGACAACAACAACACAAACAACAACAAAAAACAAGGTTGTCCATCAGAAAGCTATATCAAAGTGAAATTTAAAGAAAACAATACAAAATATTTTACTTCATCATGTAACGCAAATCATAGAAAATATATGGCATCACAGTCAAATGACGTCGCAGCAGTGTGAGACAAAAAATCTCACATGGCTGTCTAACACTGGTAAAGTCGATCTCACAATGGTGATAATGTGCGAAAAATGAATCTCTGTGGTAGGGAATTTTTTCAGCTTGTATCAGATGCAAATTAATAGCGGAAAACCTTTATTATTTTCAGTGAAAAGAGTGTGATGGAAAGTGTTGTGGATTTCATATCAGATGTTGTACCACAGGTGAGATAGGTGTTGATAGTATGCTTAAATAAAACTTGGTACTGAAAAGTACACACTATGATATAACACAGATGTGACATTAAAATTCATCATACCTGTTTTGCATGGTGCAAGTTATTCCTTCTTATTCCTCATGTAAACACTGAATAGTGATAAATGTTGTGCAACCTACTTTCGTCCTAGTCAGGGCTGTAAGACTCTAGTGCCCATCGCATTAGCCTGTTAAACCAACAAAACAAGTAAAGCAAATATCTTACTAGTGATAACTGTAACACACTAATCTTAGTGATGGTGTAGGGTAACATTTAGAGAAATCCATCATGTTCATAAGTAAGTTATGCTGAAATAAGATTTTCCTCTTGCATCAGTATAATGTCAGATCAAACAGACTCCTTGCAGGGAAAAAAGAGTTCCAACTCTTGGTACAGTAATGCAAAAAGTTGAAGATCTAATGCACAAAATTTTCAATATATATATATAATATAGCATATGTATGTACGTATTCACTTTTTCATTTTGGTAATGGATAACATTGAAAGTAGTTTTGTAGATATATATTTATGCAAAAAGCAATGACGTTTAACAAATTCTATTCTAGGCTTATACTGGAAGCACAAAATGTGAGGACAAGGAGAGGATTCAGTGGGTCCACTTTGCCAATTCAGACATCAATGGTAGAGAACTGATTTTGTGTTACAAAATGGCACCAGATAAAAAAAAATGCAATACTGAAATTTTGAAGTTGCCTAGGAATAAGTGGTGGAAAACTACAAAATATTAAAATGGGATTTTCAAATAGACTAATTGTTTATTGTGCTTATTATTCATTTGTATTATCATCATCACATTTTCACAATTATTGTTGATTATGTAAATGACAACAAGACTTATTTTTGGAATTGTTCCATGTTAAAAAGAGAATTTATGTATTTAATTTTCTTTAGTACATGCTTGACTCGCATGATTTTGAAATTTGAATTTGCAGATGTGTCCTCCAATCCTGATCTGAACACAAATGAAAGTAAAGGGGTACCTCTGTTGTTGATACTGGGCTATGGAAATGGTGTCCAAGTGTGGAATATAGCGGTAAAAATAGTTGTTTCTCATTACTTTTGTTCAAACAGAGCTAACTTTTGCATCAGATTATGGCTCCCAGTTAAGGAATATTCTATAAGCATTGCAGCAGTGTGCAAATGCAAATAAAGAAGTCTGTGGCAGATTTAGAGGGCCTCACCTTTTTTTGCAACAAAATTAAAAATAATGTGAGTTAAACTCCAGATTTGGCATCCAAAAGGCAAAATATTTTGACTAATTCTTGATTTTCACTTGTAAACCCCCCACCCCCCCCCCCCCCCCCCCCTCGGAAATCCTGGATTTTCCACTGCAAGTATGGTATATATTTTGATTCAGAATACTATCATGTTGATATGTTCCTGTAGATACAACTCTGGATAAATATTCATATCTACAAAGTATTCTGTCATGTTCTTGGTATACAGCAATATTGATTTTCATTTTAAACATAGATGTTAATGCTTTTTCATCATAGACTAATGGAGAGGCCCAGGAGATATTGTCACTGAGACAGGGACCAATCAGAATCTTCAAAGTCTTGCCATCGCCAACACAAGGTTTACATCAGCAATCGTGTCTGCTTATTCAATTGAATATTTGCTAAATTCCACATTCTATGACATTTCATATCTTCTTAATCCCAGGCCTGGAGGTTATAAAACTTTTACCGTACTCATACTCAAACTCAGCCATGTTTGTTTTGAGTACAACTCTGAGCAAGCTCCAAAGCATACTCAAAAAATCTTGAGCATGTACTTCATTTGAGTATGAAAATGATTTTATAAAAGTTTTATAACCTTCATTTTGAGTACGATTTAGAGCACGGATTTTGAGTATGCCAGGATTCTATGTTGGAAATCTCAGGGCATTAAACTGTATTTTTGTTCAGTGTTACAGGAATTTAAAATGAAGAAGAATACAGACAGATCATATCATTATTTAAAAAACATTGTTATATTTAAACTTTCACATATTGCATTTTATTTGCTGACTGATTTACAAATTTGTGCTCTATCTCGTCATGAAAAGAAATATTTCCACATGAATGTATGTAAATAAAGAGCTCATGACCCTCTGACTTGTGTATGTTTGCAGTGTTTGAGGATTGTGATCAGTTCCATTACAAGAGACCACTAGCCGTACTGTGTGATAGTACCAGGTGTGTACACTCTCAAGCATCTTAATGTTATGTCCATCACTGCAGAGGTTTCAAGCCACCAAAATATAGAGACAATATGATGCCTTATCGTGCCCTCTCATTTGTTTTTTTATACAGTTTTAGAAGTATGTCTCTTTCCTCATCATTTCTGAATACACAGGCTTTTTCATACCAATGATAAAATTAAAATGATACTAGACATAAAACAATCTGAATGTTCTTTTCCATTCCTGCTTTTGATTGTATTTTGTTTCACATTACACAATTTTCAGTGCTGGACAGCCATATTGCTCTGTGAAGTTTGTTTCTCTGAGGACTGGAGATGAAGTTCATAATGTCAGTTTTAAAACTCATCCAGTGCTGAATATTGAGTGTAACAAGAGGTAAATCTTCAGATAATTACAAAACTATACACACATTGTGTAAACAGAAATAGTGAATAATCAGAGATAAATGGAACTCTTCAGATAATTACAAAACTACACACACATTGTGTAAACAGAAATAGTGAATAATCAGAGATAAATGGAACTCTTCAGATAATTACAAAACTTTAAAACACACACATGGTGCTACAAACAGAACATCTCAACATTTGATACAAAATTGGGTTTGTACAATGTTGCTAAAGCTGGATTTGGTGCCAAAATTTACTTACAATATAATTTTCCATTGTATTTAAGACTTGCTGCTGAATTGTATAAAAACACTATTACAGGCTATACAAAATTCAAGATTTCACTACATCTGGATCAGGCAAATTTCACTTAAGCTGAAAATGCAATTTAAATGTTTATCCTTTATATATAAATATAGTTTTTCAGTTTAGAAGTATCAACATACAGTGTATAGTGTATGAGTAGCTCAGAAGTGCAGAAGAAGTGAATTGGTACTATCATTTAGATATTCTCTATACATACATTTGAATGTTAGTTCATGAACATTTTGCAGAGTGATTGTGGTGGCATTTCAAGAGAAACTCAGTGTATTTGATGCCTGCTCACTGAGGCAATTATTCTGGGTTATGAGTAAGTGGACTTGCTATTTATTCCTTGTGAAAATCTAATTTTAACAACAAACAGTCAAACAATCTTCATCTTTTGTCATGATTTTTATGTACATGTATTTTTGTAATTGCGTCATAGAATGGTAATATTGTATAAATCTGTAGAGGATCACCTTTTGTATTTTAGATTGTTTTCCTAACACTGGTCCAAATATAAACCCAATCGCTCTAGGAACCAGGTGGTTAGCGTATGCAGACAAAAGGGTGAGCATCCGTACTCCTGCTTTACTGCTGAGGAGATCTAATTTAATATACGTAGATCAGATTTATGTATGATTTCTACATGCAACAGGAAAGCAGAATATCATAAAACATCAGAGTAGATGTGCATTATGTATTAAACAGAATTAGACAGTCAGGCATTGTTTTTACAAGGTAATTTGATTGTAAATATGTGCGTAAGCTATGTTAATGATGTCATATGTTAATGATGTCATCCGATGATCATGTTTTATGTATAGATGGACTACATCAATGAATGTACTGATCCTTTATTATGTGTTTAAAGGTGAAAAAAATATACATGTAAGATTTACTATTATTCATGTATGGGTCAATTTAATATTGATGTAAATGCATATTGGATATTGTGTTTTATTGTGACTATTTGTTGACAGCTTGTTCCGATGCACCAGTCCTGTGGGGGTATGTCGGGGGATGGATCTCAATCCTACGCTGCCACAGTGATTAGTGCTGCCAGGGTAAACATTGATTGAACATAACATTTAACTTTGTTTATTTCCCTTTAAGTGACTGAACCAAATGGGTAGATACTGACTAAATTTTTATTTTGAAATATTGCTGTTTCTGTGAAGATTTTATAGAAGATGTTATTGTGCATATTCACCAAAATGATTGGTTCCCAAGTGATATTCTAATGAAGGTTTACAACAAAATTCAGTTAATGTTTATGGGTTTTTTTAATTTTATTTTTTAATTTTTTTTTTATTAGCATTGTCCATTGTACAAATAGAAATTAAGTGTTTATGGTTCTTATTCCTTTATCAGTGTGTGTTTTACATCTTATTTTGAATAAAACAAAGTTGAGAGTAAAGATTGGGGGTTGAAGTTTTTAATAAGGGAGGGGTACTTTTGCATAGGAAACTACCTGGACAATGTGCATGTATCTTTAAAAGTGTATAAACATATTTTCTCATCAATACTATCACAATCAGCTTTAATTTTTAAATAATATGTAAAATACTGGTAGTTAAAATTTGAAGTATTCATAAAGCTGTCAGATTTGGAGGTTCTATCTGCATGTAAGAATCAACTTTGATAGGAGCAACTGAAGTCACTGTATATTTCTGCAGGGTGCATTCAAGGGTCTGACCATGTTTGGAGAAGCCATGGTTCACAGTGTAACAGGAACAAAGCCCTCTCCAACTCCAAAGAAGTCTGACTCCCCTCCCTTGGACAACGGTCATCGACCAGGCATTGTGTCCATCATTGACACACAGACAGTCATTGGGGATCACGTAAGGAATCATTTTGTGATGTCCATTTAGTACCTCTGACATCTATTTGGTAGAAGAAGAATGTTTGAATATTAGAAACTAAGAAATTAGTTACTTCATTTTGTTTATTTTAGAATCACAGTGTATCTACATGTGCAAGTTGACATGGTAACAGGGAAAAAAAATCACATTTGTTTTACATGCTATTGATAATATATGATGTAACATTATCTCCCTTAGCATACACTCAATAGTACACGTCTTGATTCCAGTTCTGTGTTAGTGAGGACAATGATGGGGATGGACTGATTGCTCATTTCCATGCTCATGCTAACGAACCTGTATCTTGTATGACCTTTGACACATCTGGAACACTGCTGTTAACGGCCTGTAAATTGGGTCACAACTTCCACGTGTTCCGAATCATGGCCCATCCCTGCGCCTCATCAATGGGAGCTATACATCATTTGTATACCCTCCACAGAGGAGAGACAACTGCAAAGGTCTGATTTTGTGAACCCAAAGCTTCAAACTTACATACTGTAAAAATATGAGAGATAGGAACACCTCTGTAACTACTGTACATTTATCATGAATAGTAAGTTACTGTAACTACTGTACATTTATCATGAATAGTTTGTTACTGTAACTACTGTACATTTATCATGAATAGTTAGTTACTGTAACTACTGTACATTTATCATGAATAGTTTGTTACTGTAACTACTGTACATTTATCATGAATAGTAAGTTACTGTAACTACTGTACATTTATGATGAATAGTAAGTTACTGTAACTACTGTACATTTATCATGAATAGTAAGTTACTGTAACTACTGTATATTTATCATGAATAGTAAGTTACTGTAACTACTGTACATTTATCATGAATAGTTTGTTACTGTAACTACTGTACATTTATCATGAATAGTTACTGTAACTACTGTATATTTATCGTGAATAGTTAGTTACTGTAAACCAACTATTATTCGCATGCGAGAAAGTTCCACGAGATTCGAAGTAGCCGCAAATAAAAGTTGTTTTACAGTATATTGTTCTCCTTAAGAAATGAATATGTTATAATTAAAACCAGGTAGTGTCTTTATAACAGTGTACAGTATGAAGAAGATTAACAGTATGTTTACCAGTATTTCACAATCTTACAATTGTAATCACAATATGGCAGTCAACTTAACTGTTGAGTACATGTACATATATTTGTATATTCTGATAGCACTGTAGTACTTTCAAACAAAGGAATATCTAGGTGTGGTTTATTTAGAAAATGATATTGTCAGTGGTAGCCTTTATGATGTTTATTAGACAGTGTAAACCTGTTATTTGAAGTGATGATAAAAGAAGATACACACGGAGCTGATGCATGTTGTGCATTCCACACAATGGTCATAAATGTGCTTATAGGGGAATCATTGTTTTATAAGGGCCCAGTTTTCATAGATGGCCCCTATCCCATTTTAAACTTCAATGAAATGCACAATTTATATCGAGTTTCTACATGTACAGAATCCATATTCATGAAATTACATCTTGAGGAAGTTAAAATCTTTACAACCCATGAAAAATTGTCCCCCTCCCTTGTGATGATTGACTGTATTATTTTTCCTTTTGTCAGGTGGTTGACATGTGTTTTAGCCATGACAGTAGATGGGTGACAGTCAGCTCTCACAGAGGAACAACTCATCTCTTCCCCATTACACCATATGGAGGTAAATGTCACTTCACAGGAAATCATCAAAGAAGTTGTATGTTTTTGTAAAATCACTATTTACATTGTATAACAATGGTGCATTTCATGAATATGAATGAGAAAAGAATGTAAAGCATATAACCCTTCAAAATAGATTAGAAAATGAAAAAGAAACAATGTCATTGGTGCACTTTGTTGCAATAACTCATGAAAATTACTGTACATTTGGAATTTGCTATGGAAACTTGGATTTACTATACTATTGGTACACATTTTCTTTTTAAGCAATTTTTGCAGACTTTACATAGAACTTTTGGTAAACAACCCTTTTTGTATATGTTGTACATTTCATCAGGCCCAATCAATACCAGAACACACTGTAGTCCACGGATTGTAAATCGAGCCAGTCGCTTCCACAAGAGTGCTGGCCTGGATGAAATGGATCACAGTACGGGTAGAAATAGTCCAGTTCAGAATGCCTCCAGCAGCCCAACTTCTTCAGGAGGTAGGTTCCGTAAGCATATACATGTATGTTTTGTTACAGTACATGATTTACAGAAATCAATTAAGTCATCACACAATGAATAGGTTCTATTCACCAGAGTATTTATTTCTGTTGTACAGGATGTAATCATGATTTAATCCTGTTAACTGAATATTTTGTAGGGCAGTATGACAACTATCCCAGCCTCCTGAGACACAACGCACTCAACAATAGCATCGGAAACCCCCGACTTCCCCCATATCCTCACCCCATCACTGTGTATCCCCTGGCCCAGATAAAGCAGCCCCTGATGGCAGGGCGGAGCAGCAGTAAGACGGGAAGCCCCTCCCACATAGCCTCAGATAACTGGATCCTTGTTACAGCCTGTTTCTCTACCCCCCGCGTTTGGGTGGGAGGTTGTCCTAACTTGTCTGTAGATAGGAGAGGTATTGCTATTATTTTGTCAGTAATGAAGTAGAAGATGCTTATAGCAAAGTGCTGGTGAGGAACAATTTTGATTCATTTTTTAAATGCTATTTATCATACCCAATAAGGTCATAAGATGTTTTAAAAACTACAGGGAATGAAAATTGCTTTGCTGTAAGCATAAATTCATTACAAGCATGTTAGCTGTAATGGTGTGGATAACATGGCAATATGTTACTTCCATGGCCATCACAATATATTTTCGGTGATAATCTAATTCTGTAACATTGCTATGTTTAATACTAAATGTAAAGCTTTTGAAGATTTGAAATAATAGAACTGAAGTTTTACTTAATATCTTCCGGTTTCTTTTTTTTTTTTTTTTTTTTTTTTTTTTATACATACGCATGTACTCTTACCGATCATTATGAAAAGTAATTATTTATACCTAGTATTTGATTGGTAAATTGCTCTTAAACATCGATTTGTAGGGGTGCAAGATAGCAGGTGCTCTACTCTTTAGAACTTTTATTATATACCCATCAATAGTCTGTGCTTTGATACTGTTGAATTCACCGAGTGTGATCTGACTTTCAGGATCATCACATTGTGGTGATCTGAATCTAGATCATGTCTCTCTGAAACTGAAGATGTTGAAATGCATTAACACACGCTTTTGAGGAAAGTAATCACATAAAACTGTGTACCTTAAAATAGTTTTACTGTATGTCTTTTCACTAATTAGGAATACATTCATTATTTTATAAACGTGTATTTGGCAATGAACAAGGGGTATATAATAAATGTATCATTACTATAGTAACTTGATCTGAAGAATTGGATCATGTCTCATTGACAGGCGCGGATCATCAGATCAAACGAGATACTAAGCGTCTCATTAGATCTAATGACTCACACCTGGCAACTCAAAGTGATCCAACTCTTCAGATCAAGTTACTGTAATGATAATATATGTAGATCTATGTAATTACATGTTAGTAGTACATTGATAAAACTTTAGATATATTTTAAAACACAAATTCTAGTTCCTCATTTTTGATAAAGGGTTTATCGATTCTTTTAGACTTTTGAAAAAATGTTTTTAGCATCTGTATGTGAACAGGAAATTCAGATTGGTACAAATGAAAATCCTCAAGACCAAGATTGCTATACCAATACATAAAATAATTATTTTAGCATATCATTTCCAACCAAAAATCTAGTATTGCTTTTTTGTAGAGGGCAAGAGAGCAGCAGATTCTCTATTTCTAATGAGTCAGACAGGAACCTTAGTGGAATATGTGCTGGACCCCAAGTCTAAGCAGGTGACAGAGAAAATAACTGACGGCACTCCACTGGATTTAACCATTACTGGATATACACAATGGCATCTGCAGAGGCAAGTTAATTGGTTAATTGGTTGCTGGTTCTGGATGTTTGACATGATATTGTGCATTTCATGGCCATCAGAATATATTTTCTGTAATAATCAAATTCTGTAACATACCCAAATTTTGATGTGTTTAATATTATAAGCACATCTGAAATTGTGACCTACAACCAAGTTCTGTTTCCAAACTAATATAGAAATACTTAAACAATAGAAAATGTCCTTCTTTGTTGTTTCATCAGGTGATGAAGGTACACTGTAGCCAGCATTGCAGAAAAAATGCTAACCCTCGTAAGAGGGTTATGCAAATTTTTTGTGCAGTGATTGCTACCTTCATCACCCGATGAAACAACAACAAAAAAAGACATTTTATTGTTTATATTTACATTTTTATAAATTAAAATGTATTGTTTAAAAATATAAACTAGAATTAAGATCTAAAATATCATATGGTTGACTAATTTGTTACATTAAATGGAACAGCCAACGCACCCTTTGACCTTGATGACACTCCATATTTGGTAATGATTTTGCAGACAGGTTGTACTAGAAAACCAGATCGAATTAGTTTGCAACAAATATGTATTTATTGCCGGATGAAAGCAATGTCAATTTCAAAAGAAATATAAGAGAACAGATTTAGTGAATGTAAATATTATAATATTAATTGATATTTATTGAAAAAGTGTTTATACAAAGTACAACACAGATCAAATTTTTAAAAAATAATCTGTATATCATGCATTTTATTTAATTACATTTATTTTATACAGATCGAAAACATCTGATGAAGTAAGGCCCCCTCTGGTCAACAACAACCCCCTCTTTCTGGCCTCTGATGCTGTTATGACACAAAGACCTTCATCATGTTCAGGTGAATAACTACATCTAATGATCATGATTGTTGATAAATTTTCCATCATCCCCACTTTCATAAAAATGCATGGACATTAAATCTCTTCCATGTGTATCAAAAACTTCAACATGACCAGTGACATTTAAACAATACAATGCTTTCTTTGTTGTTTCATCAAATGGGTTATGCAAATTTTTTCTGCAATGATTGCTACCTTCATCACCCGATGAAACAAAGAAAGACATTTTATTGTTTATATTCATATTTTTATGTATTATTTAAAAATATAAACTAAAATATCACATGGTTTACCCATTTGTTACATTAAATGGAACAGCCAATGCACCCTTTGACCTTGATGACACTCCATATTTGGTAATGATTTTGCAGACAGGTTGTACTAGAAAACCGGATCGAATTAGTTTGCAACAAATATGTATTTATTGCCTGATGAAAGCAATGTCAGTTTCAAAAGAAATATAAAAGAACATATTCAGTGAATGTAAATATATCATTTTGTATGCATAGTCCATGCATAGTCCATGTTACATTTTGCAATGGAGGCCTGAAATGGCTACATATTGTTTTATTTATAACAAGAGAGCATTTGAAGATGGTGACAGGAAATCCAATAGCTTTTCAGTTCTTAATTCTACTAACTGGTTTTCATTTTCCCAAAGTGGTTCATATTCTTTCATGAATGTGCAATTTCCCAAATCCGCTAGAATGCTCCTGGAAAATAACATGTGCTTAACTTAAAAAATATCCTGAAGCCCCTCACTAAGACCAACATTTAAATTAGCAAAAATAAACCCAGCCATTTCTCAAGCAAACTGAGCTTTGTGTTATTTTGATTGACCCAATTAGACAGACATTGATGATCAGCTGATCAGTGGCTTGTGTTTGTAATTTGTTTAGTACAGGGTTATAATTACAAGCCTATTACAATAAATAATGGCTTGAATGTACTTATTAATGAATTAGTTCCAGGGATTTAGTATGCCTAAGTCTGCCATATTTCTTATACTTTAAGCTTTCCATGCCGCCGACTTGGTGTTATAATGACGCAACCTATTATTACAAGGCTCACTAATCAATAAGCAAAATTAGTTACTTAAGGTTGAATAATGGACTCCTAAACCATAAGTAGTGCAGATTATCTGTATTATTTTCATGTATGTAAGGGTGAAGGTCATTGAAAGTGGTACTGATACCCTCAAACAAACGGAATTTTTTCTCTACAGAGAGTAAATAGTATTATAAATTCAAATATCTAATAACCAAAATGGGATGAATTAATTACATTTTACTGGTTTGAAAATATACTGTCATACAGGTATGAAATTGAAGATAACAATAAAATGTACATGTATCATGATCATGCATATTAAATAAATCTTTAATAATGTAAACTAATCTTGTTTTCTATTTTGAAAGTTAAGGCTGGGATTGAAAGTAGCAGTTTTAATTGCTTTATATGTTTTAAAAAAACAATGTTGATGAAAATCTCCATGAAATGACCCCTTTTTATTTAAGGTCCATCTTCGGGACTGAATCCAAGACTGTATCACATTCTTTTCAATTTGAAAATTTAGAAATTTTCAATTTTAAACAATTTTGTGCACCTGAGCTGGTGTAGTGTCGTGTATTTAGAATTGTGTACTACATGTATTCCAAAGACTATAAACTGTTTGGGGAAATTATATCAGAGGATATGTTTCCTTCCGAATAAATGTCTACAATTTCTTGTACACATTGTTAGATTTTTGTCTTGCTTCAATGTCTTATTTTAACCCACTCAGTTTCAATTTTAAAGTGTTATGTTTTTGTATAATTACATTACATAAGTACTTTATATAACAAATTTGCCATTGAGTGTTGATTTGCATTAATGGTAAAATCATGACTGCTATACTCTGAAGGACTGACATCTACATAATCATATTTAGGCAATGCTTTTGATTTTGCTAGAGAGACCTCTCATGAGTTGATGCGAATATTGACTGCTCACTTAAAATAAGGGATCAGTGTATATGCATTTCAGCATGCAGTGGTTTGAAATACCTATTTTATTTGACAGATGGCAGTGACCTATTTCCTGTAACCAGACAAGATTCCAGGGACAGTCTGACTTTAGAGCAGGAAAACAGAGTGGTGGATCAAGAGGAATGGCTGTCTCAGGTAAAGAAGGTCTCAGAGTTGAGAAAATTTTACTCGAACTGGTAACAACATGATTACCAGGGATGTAAAAAATATCAACCATTCTTATTCAAATATTCAATGTTAGTATTTGAATATATTTCAATATTCGATGTGAAAACTCCCATTCATTCTATTATAACATTTACCTATTAATATGCATTGTGTCATTTTATTATATATTTCTTTAGAAAATTTGTTTTATATGCAAACATTTCTAGGTGTATATCAAGGCAATTTATTTCCAATGTTTGAAAGAAATTAATTTACTTTGGACAAATAAAACTTAACTTTTAAATGTTTTGAAGCTCCAACATAGGCAATCTCGTATGATCAAGATAAGGGCAAGAACGATAACTCTATATTACCTGCACTGAAGAGAATTATAACCCAAGGAGAGCAATAATATTAATAAAATGTTATGAAACAAACACCCTGGCCTCAAATTTTTTGTTATTAACTAATCTTCTGATGATTTTACAATTTCCCGACAAAGTACAACACACGACAAACAAGTAATGAATGCATTTATTGGGTTGAATTCAAGAAAATGAGCATTGTACAACAATAACGATCAAGAGAGTAATTTCTTTACTTTTGTTTAGAAATATAATCTGATCAACAAGTTCCCTTGACAGTTGGTTTCGTAGCTTAGTGATAAGAAGGCCGTCTGAAGAAAAAAATCTTTCAGATAGAACGGAACATAATGGCAACCATTATGGCAATAATTTTTTTTGGCCAGTTTAGACAGAATAGGATATCTTTCCTCTTTTTCCCACCACTATATCAATGCATCCTTGTTAGGTTGGATACGTTCGCTTGTGTAGTTTTCAAGCTTATTAGGTCACCTGAATTCATTCAGGTGACCTATTGCTATCTGTTTTTGTCCATCGTCGTTCGTCGTGCGTTAACATTTGAACATTTTCAGCTTCTTCTCTGAAACCCCTGAACCAATTTCAACCAATTTTGGCATATAGCATCTGTGGGTGGAGGGGAACAGAAATTGTGAAATTTGTGGTCCCTGCCCCCCTGGGGCCTGAGGAGTGGGGCAAAAACCATCAAAATGAGTGTATTTTTAAAAAATCTTCTTCTTTACTCCTGGACATCAAGAAGCCAAACTGTGGGCATAATTATAATGAGCGTTGAGCCCTCTACCAAAATTGTGAAATTCATGGCCCCTGGGGCAGGGGTTCTTGTGTTAGGGTGGGGCTCTATTGTTCATATAGTGAAAATGTAGAAATTCTTTGAAAATCTTCTTCTCTGTCTCTGGGTATTAAGTAGACAAACTAATAGCATGGTAATGATGAGCAATGATGCCTCTTTATACCCCCCGCAACAAGTTGTTGGAGGGTATACTGGAATCGGGTTGTCCGTCTGTCCGTCCGTCCGTCTGTAGACGCAATGGTTTCCGGGCTCTAAAGCATTATCCTTTCCACCTACCGTCACCATATCATATATATGGACTACCCATGGGATGAAGATGTTCCCTATCAATTTTGGGGTCAAAAGGTCAAAGGTCAAGCACACTGGACATCAAAGTAGCAATATGGTTTCCGGGCTCTAAAGCGTTATCCTTTCCACCTACAGTCACCATATCATACATATGAACTACCCATGGGATGAAGATATTCCCTATCGATTTTGGGGTCAAAAGGTCAAAGGTCATGCGCACTGGACATCGAAGTAGCAACACTCAGAAAAGAGGTAGTTTATACCTATTACCAACACCCTTTGGGAGATTGGGGTAAGCGGGGGGTATTCTTAGTGAGCATTGCTCACAGTACCTCTTGTTAAAAATTGTGAAATTCATGGCCCCTGGATCAGGGGTTCTGGTGCTAGGGTGGGGCTCTATAAGTCATATAGTGAAAATGCATTATTTCTTTGAAAATCTTCTTCTCTGTCCTTGGGTATTAAGTAGACAAACCAATAGCATGGTTATGATGAGCAAGGATGCCTCTTTCAAAATTGTGAAATTCATGGCCCCTAGGTCAGGGGTTCTGGTATTAGGGTGGGGCCCTATTGATCATATAGTGAAAATGCATTTTATTTCTTTGAAAATCTTCTCTGCTGCTGGGTATTAAGTAGACAAACTAATAGTATGATAATGATGATCAAGGATGCTTCTTTCAAAACTGAAATTTATGGCCCCTGGGTCAGGAGTTCTGGTGCAAAGGCGGGGCTGACCACATAGCTATTCAATGTTTCTTCCATCCAAAAGTAAAATTCTTATATTTAAACACAAACCTAATTCAAACATTGGAATGTTGTTACATGATACTCAGGTGACCTATAAGGCCCCTGGGCCTCTTGTTTTCCTTTCTCATATGAGAACTTTATAAGTTACTCAATCCCACTTGATTTTCTTTATCGTTGTGTAGGTGGTTCATGATCTTAATTTTGTTTTATACTGTTATGAAAAATATAACGAATATTCAAATGATGAATTCTGAATTGAATGTCAACTCATCGAATGAATATTCAAATATTCATTGACATTACATGTACTAATAAATACACCATGGTGTTGGTAGCCAACTTTAACGTGAGTGTAGGACTTGGGTATATACAGGTATATATTTATGAATGAAACTGGGACTCGTGAATACATGTATCTGATAATGAAAATGGGACTTGCATATATAGTGTATCTTTTGATGGAAATGGGACTTGCTTATATGTGTATTTTTAATGAAAATGGGACTTGCTTTATATATATGTACTTGTTAAGGAGAACATAGCTCACAAGAAATCAGTATCTTGTGATATTTTTTGTGTTTCTTTTTAACCTATACATGTGAGTTAAAGATTTAGAGTAGACACATTGTCATGACTGGTGAGTGCTTAATTCTGTGACAGGTTGAAATCATCACCCATGTGGGTCCTCACCGCCGTCTCTGGATGGGGCCACAATTCTCATTTAAGACGTACCAGAATGTCCAGAATACCACTGTCCTCTCCTCCCAGTCATCAGCGCTCTTGTCACAGAGTCCCGAAGTCAACCTGTCCAACATGGATGTTACCTCAGATGAGGTTGACCTAGAGAGTCTCAAGTAAGATACATGTAAATTTTTTCAGAAATGAAATTTCATATGTATGACTCCCACCTTGTTGCAAACGACAAGTGATGTGTTATATAGCATCTGGGTTATATCTAATGCAGCCCCATCTCATCATTAATAAAGACTGTAATGCTGTGTTGACTTCACTGGGGTGGGGGGAGGGGGCATCTCCTACAAAAAGGAGCAGCAAACATGATGAAAAAAATTACATCCGTTTATTCTTGCCTACAGAATTGCTTATTGCTGATCATGTATGTGTAACTGAAGCTGTTATTAACCAAGTATACTAGTAGACTTAAAAAAAAACGTGTTCTAAAAATCAACTTGAACGTAGGAGTTTTCTTGCATGCTGTAAAGGTAGGCCATGTAAAAGCATTCATGTAGCTCACCCTAACCAAAAACTCCAGGTAGATTTCTTGATCAGATTGTCCATCTGGTCATTTTGCTACATCTGGACTTCTCTAACATTGTTGGATATCCACAGCTGACCTCATCTTCTATTCATCATGATGAGATCAGCCATGGATATTCGATGATGTAGAAGCACTGGATCAATTTTGACCCGGGACATAGTATTCCAGGTAAACAGAATTCAGATGAAACAGTATAAGAATTGTTCCTTTCCTCAAATGGGAAGATTATTAAAGAAAATGGAAAAATATCCTTTTATCATCATGGGATAAAATTAATACGAGAGTTTTCTTATATAGTATATCAAACTGTGACCCTTAAGACTAGGATAGGGCCACAATTAGGTGCAAACTTTTCATAGATCTAATATTTGTCAACATAAATGCAATTTGTTCAAACAACAACCCAAAATCCAGAATGGACCTAAACAGATTTCCTGTGGAGAATTATTCAATATTTCCTTTTCAATATCAATAAATGAAATACTAAAGCATTTTTGTTTGGTAGTAGTCCAGTTGTAGCCATGACTAAAGTATTGGGAAACGAGAAAGTTCCAAATTTAGGTGACTCATAGTAGTGTCATACCCATAGACCTCTTATTCAATTTCAATGCAGAATGCATTATTTGATTTCAGAGCAGATCTATGACATGTACAATTTATTTCAACACCTAATTCAGTTCTGATTACTGATAACAGAAAAGACATGTATCTAAAAGTGATTATCTTCTGCAGAATCCAACCAGCCAGATCTAGTCCTGTAGCCATGCCTAATGCTCGCCCTGCATACAGACGAACAGGAAGTGACACTGCATCGTCTCCAGGAAGAGGCTCCACCCCTCTACTCATTGAAGCAGGTCAGTGCTCTACAGGTCATGCCAAAAATAATACCATGGGGATATAAATACTTTGGACCTACAGAAATTTCATGTATGTTGTCAGTGTATTTTCTGACAGGGTCTTTAACAATTTCTTTTGAATTCCAGGTAGTTTTGATCAGTCTCCAAACCTTTGTGATGTGTATAGTAGTTGGGCAGAGTCCACTGTTGCTAAGCAACCAAAAGGATGTGAAGAATTAGATGAGAAGATGAAAGAAAACTTGGCAGAGGCGATGTTAGAATCCCCCATGAAGGAGGGGGGTCCATCATCTATATCACATGGTATGTTTCAGACAGTCCTATGAAGGAGGGGGGTCCATCATCTATATCACATGGTATGTTTCAGACAGTCCTATGAAGGAGGGGGGTCCATCATCTATATCACATGGTATGTTTCAGACAGTCCAATGAAGGAGGGGGGTCCATCATCTATATCACATGGTATGTTTCAGACAGTCCAATGAAGGAGGGGGGTCCATCATCTATATCACATGGTATGTTTCAGACAGTCCAATGAAGGAGGGGGGTCCATCATCTATATCACATGGTATGTTTCAGACAGTCCTATGGGTACTACTACTTGGCCATCCTCATCTTATTTTTTAATCATTAACAGGAGCATTGTATTGCTAGATGTCCTTGGTAATTGTTTTCATTATGTAATTAATTTACTTACTGGTATATATTCAGATGGTATATTATTCCTTTCTTAGAAGGTTTTGTAGCAGACAATTAAGACATAAGAACATCCATGTATAGTTTTTCTAACTTCATTGGAAAGTGAAGTGCAGTTGATCATGTGATTAAATCCTGTAATACCCAAAGGGAGTGAAAGTAGACTTGATTAAGTGCCAACTGCATTTCATATTCTAATGAAATAATAGAAATGAAATCTTATTCCTTATATTAAGATTTGTTGTTTTTCATGTTTTTAAAAAGTTATTGAAAAAAAGCTGTGGGGGCTACAATACTAGGGCAATGTTACTTGGTTAGGGTTGCAGTTAGGGTTACATCTAAGGTTAGGGTTGCAGTTAACGAGGCCAAGTACAATTTGAATTTTCGCATTCTGCGCAGTTGTTGTGCATCATTTCACTTTCATGAAGTCGTAAAAAGTGAACTCTACAGTAATGTAGATATTTTAACAATTACCATGTTTTTTAAATAAAAAACTAAAGGACTGTTAATTCATGTTCAAATATAGTAAATTCTAAAGATGATAAGAAAAAATTGTTTTAAAAGTGGTTTTACAGCTTGAGAAGACCAGAGCAGACGTCGGACAATATTTCCTGGTGGTTTGAACACATGGGGATTATTACAAAAAGAAATTATTTATAGAAAAAAGTTTGACGTCGATCTTTGTCCCATGCACAGATAAAGTCAGATCATTGATTTTAATATGTGTTATCATATGCATGTATATACATGTATATTTTCCCCTACCTGTTCATATCTTATTTCCAAAAGCCAAGGGCCCTCAAGGGGCAGCATGAAAATACACACAAATGTATAAATACATCAGCAAAAAAAAAGGGGGGGGGATAAGTGATTACATGACACATGGTTTAAACACAATGTCACTGTTATTTTAGATTGCATATATTGTTCAAAATAAATTTCCTAAGTGTATGCTCTGTTCTAGTTTACAAGGGAAAAATAATAGCAATATTGAAGATAGTAAATAAAATTTGACGCATATCTATTGTAGAACACTTGTTTTCATTAAAAAAAAAAACAACAACAAAGATCCGTCTAACAAAAATTATCTAAATCATTTTCTACACTAATATACTAGTATTAATGCTGACGTCACACTTTAACCTCACATTGCATCATACTCAACATGCATAGTGACGCACTTTTTGTGTATTCAAAGCATCTCATTCTCACTAAAATAATTTATTTTCTATCAAAAGGTCAATGTAATTTTTATTATCAAAATATTGTATACGTACGTTATTAAAACGATGAGGATTGGTGTTCTGATGAGAAAGAGGAGGGAGTGTTTTAACAGTTTTATTGTGCACCGTAGGCCTATATTTGGTTGGTAGATCCTCTAATAAATATCCCATTCCTATATAATCAGACTATGGGTATAGTGCACACGTTTTCCAATTACAAATTCTGTAATTTATATATTTCAAATCACATCTATATTGTAAATGTAGAGGGGTAAAACAATACACTTCATAGAGATTTTGATATAGAAATACTTGGGGCCTACTTTATTCCAACACACATGTATAATTGTAGTGCCCCCCCCCCCCCCCTTACTTAATGCATTGATAACAGATAAAAAGAAAAAGCTCCCTATTGGTTTTGGGTTAGAACATCATTGGTCAAGGTTAATGTACAGTGAGCAACATAAGGTCATCACCACATGTGTTTGCTCTCTATAAAAATTACTGTTCCAGTTTCAGTTTTCTGTCTCATGTTTGCTTCAGAAATAGCAGTTTTAAAAGTATTCAATGTATAATGATCATATTTCATATCTAATAAATAAATTGTGTGATTTTTAGCTCACCTGAGCCAAAGGCTCAAGTGAGATTTTCTGATTAAAATTTGTCCATTGTCGGCGTTGTAAACTTTTCACATTTTCATCTTCTTCTCCAGAACCACTGGGTCAATTTCAACCAAACTTGGCACAAAGCATCCTTGGGTGAAGGGATTTCAAGTTTGTTCAAATGAAGGGCCATGTCCCCTTTCAAAGGGGAGATAATCACAAAAATGCAAAATTGGGTAGGGTCATTTAAAAATCTTCTTCTTAAGAACGACTGGGCCAGAGGAGCTGACATTTACATGAAAGCTTCCTGACATAGTGCAGATTCAAGTTGTTCAAATCATGGCCCCCAGGGGTAGGATGGGGTCACAATAGGGAATCAAAGTTTTACATAGAAATATTTAGGGAAAATCTTTAAAAATCTTCTTCTCAAGAACCACTGAGCCAGAAGAGCTGATGTTTACATGAAAGTTTCCTGACATAGTGCAGATTCAAGTTAGTTCAAATCATGCCCCCCCCCCCCCCTCTCCGGGGGGGGGGGGGGGGGGATAGGTTGGGGTCGCAATAGGGGATAAAGTTTTACATGGGAATAAATAGAGAAATCTTTAAAAATCTTCTCAAGAACCCCTGTGCCAGAAGAGCTGAGATTTACATGAAAGCTTCCTGACATAGTGCAGATTCAAGTTTGTTCAAATCATGGCCTCCAGGGGTAGGTTGGGGCCATGATAGGGGATCAAAGTTATACATACAAATATATAGGGAAAATCTTAAAAAATCTTCTGCTCAAGAACCATTGGGCCAAAGAAGTTGACATTAACATGAAAATTTTCTGACATAGTGCAAATTCAAGTTTAAAAATCATGACCTGCAGGGGTAGGTTGGGGCCACAATAGGGACTAAGGTTTTACATGCAAATATATATGGAAAGTCTTCAAATATGGTCCATAGTGACTCAGGTGAGCGATGTGGCCCATGGGCCTCTTGTTGTAATCATGATATTATTTTAAAGGGTTTATCAAATAAAAATAATCCACCATAGGAATTTACAAAATTTTGATTACTGATTAAGATAAGGTTGTGGTTAAAATGTGAATTATGTGATTTTTATATATTAGTACTGGTTATATGTATCATATCCCCTGCAACAAAGTTGGAGGGGTGGGGGTTATACTGGAATAAGATATTCCATCTTTATGTCTGTAGAAGGATTCAGTGATTTCCATTTACACTTGGAGATATGGAATCATCATCATGGCTATCAATTTTTGGGACAGAAGGTTTAAAATTAAGCAAACTGAACACTGACTCGACTCTGCAAAAGTCATAAGGATTTCTCTTTTCACTGGAGTCACAAAACTTCATACATTGACTAGATATTCGGGGATCCCTATTGATTTTGGAATCAAAATTAAGGTCAAGAGAACTTGACTCTGATATAGGAAAATGGTTTACAGGCCATAAGTGACTTCTTTTTTCACCTGGATTCTCCGTACATCATACACACATGTTCACCATGTGATGAGGATGATCCCTATTGATTTTGGGATCAGATGGTCAAATATACTGGACACTGATATAGGAAAATGGTTTTCAGGGCTGCATTCAAGATCATCAGGGCTAGTCTAGGGGCTAGGTATGGTGTGCCATTTTACAATTTGGCCTCTTTGTTATTTAGAGTCAAAAAGTAGCTAATATTATCATTTTGTCGTCTTTTCGTTGTTTTAGGATGGAAAGTTGCTAAATATCAATTTGTTGTCTATTCGCCTCGAAATAACAAAAAGATGATAAAGTGTAAAATGGCATAAATCAGCCATCATACCTAGCAGCTACAATCTTAAAAGCAGTCCTGGCCTTAAGTTATTTATCTTTCCATCTGAAGTCACCATATTTCTTTTAAAGACTTCACTTGCCATGGAATGAGGATGACCCAGATGGATTTTGAGGTCAAAAGTTCAAAGGTCAAGAACACTGAACAGTGGTATAGGAAAATAGTTTCAGGGATTTAAGCAATTTTCCTTGAAACCATCAAACTTCACTCACAGATTTGCCATTGTTTCAGTGATAGAGAAGATCTGTGTACACTCCAGGGTCCAAAGATCAAGCAAACTGGACTCTGAGATAGGAAAATAATCTCTGGGTCATGAATTGTTTTCTTTTTGATCTTGGTTCACAATAGAAGCATAACACATCTTCCATTACCTTGATCTCTGCTTCATTTTAATTGTGCTCAGTTGGGGGTACATGGTCCGACTAGGACAGGTCTAGTTATCCAGGTATTTGATATACCAGGTATGTTCATATACATGTAGGATTAAAGTCATGATATGATGTATATAGTCAATAAATCAAAATGCTGAAATTTAAACATACTAGAGGGAAGGTAACAAGCACTGAAGAAGTGTTATATATTCTTTGATTTATAATGTAAGTTATAGCAAGGACCAAGAATTAAATGGTAATTGAATACCATTACTGTCAGTGTTTGATCTCTATCTGTTTTTCTATCTATCTATCTTTCTATCTGTTTTTCTATCTATTTCTATCTCTCTATCTTTCTGTTTTCTATCTCTGGCTTTCTATCTCTGTCTTTCTATCTCTCTTTCCCCCTCCCTCTCTTTATATATATTTCTCTCTCTTTCTCTCTCTCTCTCTCTTTCTCTCTCTCTCTCTCTCTCTCTCTCTCTCTCTCTCTTGTCAGTACTACTGACAAATATAACAGCATTCCTGTTACTTTGGCAACACGTTATCTTCAACTTTTCCTGCCTCTTTTAACCCATAAACGGCAACCCTAATAGACAGTGTCATATTTCCGAGCAACAAATGACTGGCTATTTTTTTTTACGTGTATAGATTTAAGCAGACGACTGCTTGAGGCTGGCTAGCAGCATCAGGTGCTTCCCTCTGTTTTAGTGTCATTAAAAGTCTTTTATAATTAGCAAACCAGGGAGAGACAGAATCAGTTATCAAAGACCAAGGTTGATTTTTAAGATGCCCAGAAATGCTAAGCGACTCACCTCGATCTTTTGATAACGCCTGATCAGTCATCCCAATGATCTGTCGGCGCGGTATTCTTCTGGGCTTAATTTCATGTATAGTTTATTTAATGCTATGATAATTTGAGCCCCCCTTCTCCATTATCTGTATACACACAGGGTACATCAATAACGGGTTTTGGATCAAGACTTTTTTATCAACTAAGGTAATGAGCGTGAGAGGCCGAGATCAATTACCTGAGATGAAATTATTAATCAACATTTTTGTTAATCCTCGTCATCAAGGTTTCATTTTAATCACTATTTACAACAAAAGATACAGAGGAGAAAACAGTTGTTGTGAGTAGGTCAGATTGTTGCCCTCGGCGGTTTTATGGCCGGGGGCTTTGACTGAAAGAGCTTTCCTTTCATTCCCTTAAGGAGAGTATTCTCGAAAACATTGTTTTGCCCGCCCCTTTAGGACAACTGGTCTTCTCAAAATTAAAATTGAGGACAAAAGATTTATTTTTATGATCACGTAATTCTACCATGGTTTCTGTGACATTTCATTACGATATGAAATATTTTCTTTGATCGCCACTGGGGTCATAAAAACGAAAATTATCAAAGAAAAAATATTTTGGTGCCATAAAAGTGAATACGACATTTGTGCGTAATAATGAACTATTGTTATTGTGCTTCCAATTTGAATTGTCATGAAGTAATACGTTTCGTTCCAATGTCACAGATGCCTTTATCGGCAGTAATGAGAATCTAAGCACCTCCTCGGGCTCCAGCATCGGTCTAACCCGGGAACACGCCATGGATCCCATGTTCAACACCAGCAATGAGTCGCCGGACTCCAGCTGACATTGCAAAGACCAGAAAATGCTTCAGCATGACCTCATTTTATTAGCTACTTGAAATTTCCACAAGCCTGTTGTTTTCTGGTGTAGCAAATTGTGATGTCAAGCATTTGATGATATGAAATTGATGTAAAATATTTATGAAATTAGATTTCCGGTACATGTTGACAATTAGAAGCAACAACAGTTATACAGATGAGCAATGGTGAGGGTACATGTACAAATATAGATCCAATAAATTATGCATGGATTTTAGATTGCATTATAAAGTGTATAGATACATGTATTGCCACAATAAGAAGTATCTATCATACAGCATATTGCATTTCAGCCCTTTGTTGAAGCCAATATAATTTTCAGATTGTTAATGTATTGAATATGTGGTTGTTATTTAATTGTATTTTCATGAATTATACGTACTGATTAATATGCTTATTAAAGATGTGATACCCCAACATTTTTTTTTTATATCAGTTGGGATGGTGATTTTTATTTTTTTTTAGATTTCAGATTTTGAAGGTTAAAAAAACCCAGAATTTTTATCAGTGCAAATCTGTGCAACAATGAGCCATTGGTTAAAAAATCAGGATGAAAGAACACTGCTCACCATCATTTCATAAAGCAATGACAAAATACATGTACATTGGATGATAGTGAATCCGTACTCTGTTGTATTCAAGGATCCAGAAAGTTTTCCGGGGGGGGGACCCAGAAATTTTTTCGAGGGGGGGGGTGAATTCCTTTCAGGGGATACAACCTATTTTACGGACTTTTTAGTTCATTTATTTGGGAATAGGCACATATACAATATAAATACAAGACAATATCACAGAGGAACACATAGTTAAAACAAAAGTTGTTGTTAAATATATAAGATAGAAAGGTAAACTTTAGCAGCTACATTATGTACAAGGTATTTGACTTTTAAGAGCACAGTGAGTAAATTAATGTATATGCCTCTGCCAAGGATAACCCATGAAAGCCATATGGCTTATTTCCAATGGGGTCCTAACACTTTTACAGCTGAAAGTGTATAACAAATAGACAATGTATGTAATATTTACAACTCTTCGGAGAGGGGGTCCAGCTCCCCATTCCTTCCCCTATAACCGCGTCTGTATTGTATCGTTTATTACTTCATGGGTTTAAAATATTTGCATAGTAATGATTGCACAATGATTTTGTAAAACATAAAATAACATAATATACATAATTTAAATTTAAAGTAGAACGTAGAACACGTTAAATTATTCATGATAATGTTTGAAAATTCCAAAATCCTTATCTCTATTCGTCTTCTTGTATTGTATGAATTACACAACTCTGAGACATTGTTATTTGGTGGTTACTAGTATTTAATTAGTTTGAAAGTGAATGGGTTTTCTTTACCCTTTTTTGTGGTGACGTTTCTCTGTGTACAATATTCAATTGTAAAATGAACAAATTGATGATATTTATCTTCTATTTCAGCACGTGAACATAATTTACACCTTTCGTTTCTTGGACTGTCATAACATCCGCCTTGTTTGATTTCTAGATAATGTGAAAATAAATGTACTCATGTATTTTGCATACATACTTTGTAATAGCGTTCTTAAATACAATTGTAGTGTAAACCCGTCATTAATACGCTTTGCTGAAGTCTGGAAGAAAAAAATACATGCTTCCTATATAAACACATGTTCGTAATAATCTGTTGATGAAGAGGGTCGCATGTGACGTCACTGTACCACATGACTACCTAACTAATTAACTAGACTTTTTGAAATCAGGGCTTAGATTTAAATCCGTATTGTGGCTAATTATCGCAATAGGTCGGCGAACGAACTTTCAGATTTAATTACTATAAGCATAAGACAGATAAATTGCACATACATTTGTATACTCTGCAAACATGCCATGTGTCCTGTAAATCTTTGTTTCACTTGTATTTAGAAAAAGACTTTCACTTGCACATATTACAATAGATTATTTCACTTGTGATTAAAAAAAGTCCTTCCATTTGTAATAAAGAGATTTTTTCAGTGATAATAAAATATTGGTTTTACATTTTGCATTATGGTCATCATTCTGCACACTTCCAAATCCCTAGGAAATATCAAGTCTCTTACTTACGACAACTAAGCAAGTGTACCTATACGAGACGAATGTAGATAACGATTTTGGAATTTTGATACATTATCATGAATAATTTGACGTGTTCTGCTTTAACCTATATAAGTATGCATATTATGTTAAATAGTATGTTTTACATAATTATTGTACTATAATTTCTGTGTAATATTTCAAACCTATGGATTGAATTTCATAGGTCCAACTTCCATCTTCACAGGTACTCAACCACTTGACCTAATTTTTTTTCCTTTTTATTTCACAAAGATATTTACCCCCCCCCCCCCCCCCCCCCCCTATTATACTGAATAAAATGTGTACCATCGAGAGAAAAAATTCCGTTTGATTGTATATTTATACATCAAGGAGTAAAAATAGACAACCAAACGGAATATTTTTTTCGATGATACTCATTTTATTGAGTGTAAAGGCGGAGATATATATTTTTTGTAAAAGAAAAAGAAAACAAAAATTTAGGTTCAATAGTCGAGTGGCTGTGCATTGCTTGGTACATAATTATTATATACTTTTCAAAATGTAATTACATGTATATCTCCGCCAGCTCCGTAGTGTGGAGGGTATTTGAGTTCAGTCTAATGACTTTTGCAGATCAGGAATGTTTTCCAGGTATAATCGGATCATTGTTTGAAATTGGATACATAAATGATATTGTAAATCACCATTTTGATCCAAACAGGTGAAAGATAATTTGTTGGTGATTGCTTGTGTAGGCCGGATATATCAAGAAATGAACGTGGCTCATTAGATCTTGCATGAATCCGTCAAGATCCGAGATTTGACAACCCACGAGATTTAATTCATCATGTTCTCAGATACCCGTCAATTTCATCGGAATAGTAGGTAGTTTTCAAAGATTCTGTCAGCAATTCCTCGCCACTCATCTTGCCTGTAATTACCGTGTACGCGAAAGTCGCTAATGCGAACGGAAAAGCCGCGCCAGACTGATTTCCGTTATTGAGCCTGTCATGGTAGGGACTGCATACTTGTGAACATGAAATCCTATTTTATACAGCTGTTTGTAGGTATCAATATTTCTGTTTCAGACCAAATACCGCTTTCTTGTCAAGTATGTGAGTCTTTATCAACCTACTATTAGGGGAGGAGGAGGGTCTTCTTGTGAAGTTGCAGATAGAAAATTTATTTTAAATCGAATTGCATTGTTCAGAAACGAACACAAAGTTTGAAATACATAAATATCCAAAGCCAAGGCAGCAATACAAATACTGTACATATTTGAGCTGAAAGGTGTGGACAGCTAGGCATCCACTACACACACATGTATTTCAGAAGCTCTCCCCCATTTTTTGTCAAAAAACTTTACAAATAAATTCCTATTTATAGCAGGTTCTTGGGGAATTGCTTTTAAGTTGGGTTTTTTTCCTTCTCAAATTAGCTTCAAACTGATGATCCATGGGCCGCCGTATAGCATCGATACAGAATCACGCATGTTTAAAGTATCTTTAAAATACATTGTGTCATTTTATGCATGTAGTGAGTTTCGAACTGTTGTTTTTTGTTGTTGTTTTTTTTCTTTCTTTCTTTTTTTTTTTCTTTTTCTTTTTTCTTTTTTGTTTTGTTTTGTTTTTTTTGCTTATGTCCAGAATGTTACATTGCCCACCCCGGTATTGACATACAATAAGAGTTACCTCTCTTGGTCCCTCCAGCGTTAGCCATACAACTTTCGCGGCATCCAGTCAACAATTACAACGTATCAGATTTTATTAATTTTTATTTAATGATGACAGCCTTTTTTTAATTTATTATTTTATTTGAAGACAGTGATGGATTTAACTGCAGCAAATAAAAAAAAAAATGCGACTTTGTAAGGCATAATTCCATAACTTGTCAGTCCTGGCTTAACGCGGCCTTTTTCATTTCCGAGAAAGGGGGAAGCACTTAAGGATGAAGACCAGAAGCCTCCACACTTGATGACCGTGGCACCGCACTGTCGAAGACCAACGCCAGCACCTGACGAAGTCGAGCGCTTCAGCGACCTGGTCAAACTGAACGCACCCTGTGTGTCATAGGGCTGATTTATAGTAAAACAACCGAAAAGCATACGATATTTACACACATGACAATTACCTCAGTTTGTGATAATTTATTACAGAACTATATATTGCAAGGCAGACGCATACATAAATTAAGAATTTATACATGCATTTTGTTGCAATAGACCTGTTACTATGTGCCAAATATATATGCCTATCGATATTTTACGATGGTCAGTTTTACAACAAAATTTGCACATTATATACGAAAGGATTTATTTTCTTCTTGCTTAAAGAATCACTATATGCATAACAATGCCAGTCAAAAGAAATGTTTAAATTGTTTTACTGACCTGTAATGAAATTCAAAATGCTGACATTTTCCAACAAGAAATGGTATCTGTTCTTACATTTGTGCGTTTATATCATGTATACATGTACTCGTACATGCGGTACAGTTTTAGGGCATACACATATTAATATCAAAATGTGAGGAAAAGAAAGAAAGAAAAGAAATCGATTCATTTTAAAACGAATCTTGAAAATTCATCGAAGATGCAAGTTTATGTTGCGATGGTGTCTATTATATATCTTGACAATTCTCATGCTTTTTTCATGGATTTTCGTGGCTTTGTTCCCCCTCTTACTTTTAATCCATAAAATGACTAAAATATATTTTTAAAATAAAAGTCCATGGTGACGGAAATTCAGTGGATAATTTATTGAGACGATGAGAAATTTTATTTCAATATTTTGAGTGTGTGTGTGTTCCCAGCCCCCGTTTCTCGGATCCGTTTTAACAGTGACACAGTCTATATGTATTTTTCTCTAATCATTCCCATCTGTAATCGCGAGGTAAAACCGTCCAATTTGTCAGCGTCCTTTCCAACTCCCCGACGAACCGGTGTCACTTAACATCGGCAAATGCGTTTTTTGATTTTATGCATACAGGAACATCATTGAATTGTCCATAAAACGTACACAGCATGTCATGTTTATGAGTGTTGATAAATTGTTATTTTCTAAACAAAAAATAAACAACGACACGAGGAATGTGTGTTCGGGAGCCTTCAAGTGTGCTGTGAGGGATGGCTGGTCAGATTGCGTGTCTCGGTGTCACCCTTAACTGTCACATTTATCGGTAAAATAGGGGGCAGGCATCGGTACTGCCCAGCCTTCGATTATATGTGAACAGTGTGTAAAACAAAGTAGTATTGGTATCGTATTGTCTTGAAAACTTAGTATCATATTTACTACATTGTATATTAAACATTTTCTGATATGTTATATATATAAGATATATATAGCAATGGTTTTTATTGATTTTTTTCTTTTAAAAATGCTTTTACACAGTTTGAAATAATACATATGAAGCATTTTTTGTCTTTTATTTTGGTATTTATAGATATCTTATATGTTTGTGAACCCTTCTTTATTCTGTCATGTAAATATTGTGAACGTGGAAACTAGAATGGAGAATCTTTTCTAAGAAATGTGTTGATTCACAATGACCGATGCACGGTAACTTTTATAGTTAAAACTAGAATGATTGATTGGTAACAAGCGTCGAAGAGTGTTTCTGATTGAAGGAACACCGTTCATTATTACCAATGCAATATATCTGTGTTCTTTGTTTTGTGTTCATTAAAAACTTTGCTATTATGTCAGATCATTAGACCTAACGACAACCGTACGTTCTAAGTCTCAGTCCTTTTTACGGTATATCAATTACTTCGTTTTGTCTAAACAAAAGCTTGAGATTGACTTACAAATGGACAATAAGGCCAAATTTGAGAGAGAGGATACTTTTTACCTCAATTTAATTCCTATAAAACTCCGCTCCTTGCATCATTTTCTAGCTAACGAGCTATTGTCACGTGACACTGTACCCAGTTCAGTGGAAATTTCAAGCTAAGAGTATTAATTTAGCGGGTAATCTTGCCAAAGCTCGCCGTTTTTCTCAGCGTCAATTAAATATTTTTTTCTGACGTTGGGAGATAATGGCCACGAGATGCGACATTTTCTTAAAAGATTTCGCTTATTTGATGTTATCTTTGGTAATATCTCCAAAATCATCTAATTATCACCATTTAGAACCCATCATAAATCTCTAGAAATGAAGGAATTATTTGACTAGAAAAATCCGAAGTAAAAAAAAACCCGCTCGCACTCGGTATTTCACATTTTTTATGATATCTTTTCATCCATAATTCTATACATTTTAGAATTATGACATAAAGAGTTGGAAAAATCTCAACAAATGGACCATTAATGATTTTTTTTCCTAGAGAATTTTACTTCAACCCCCCCCCCTCCCCCAATAAACAAAAAAAAATTGTTACTAATTTCCAAACAACTCCAAGAATGGTATATTCTTCCAGCTTCAAATGTGTTAGCTTTACAAAACTTCAGAAAGCACGTACTTGTGTTACAACGCATGCTTTTTTTTTAGTATTTCACGAACTATATATTTTGAATACTATTTGCCTCAGTTTTAAGTATCTTAAAAGCCTTTTATTTAAGTTGGACTTGTGTATGTGTTTTCCTGAAGATTTATTATTGCACGAGTTTGTTGGAACCATGGAATTTAGTGCAGACAATTTTAACAGTTTCAATAACATTAAAACCAATCAATTTGTACAATTTCTTGTCATCGAACCCTGTTCTGTACCGGCTTACCTTCGTCCACTTTAATTTTTTACAGTAATTTTCGGCGATTTCACCAAAGCACCTCCATGACCTTTTAAAATCTGAAAAGCAGACGACAAGACTTGTTGAGATTCACAATGAAGAGGAAGGCAAACCTGTCATTTGCAGAAGTAGAGATGTTAAAATTAGGGTGATCCATGTTTAAAATCGTATAAAGGCCGCTTATCAGGCAATGATCCCGTCACTAAGATATTTACTTCCCCTGAAGTTAGAGTTTGTTTTGTAGTCTGCCATTTGATCTGTCCAAATCAACGTGATGACTTATTTTTGACAACTTTATCGCTATCTCGTCTTCACGTGAGCTGATGCACTCCGTCTATGGAAGTGACGAGGGGGAATAATGATTTTCCTTTCAAAAATTAAAACAAAAAACAAGTGTTGTGTATACAAGAAAACTTTCTGGGCGTACATGCCCTATTCATCACAATTAATATGATACATGTATGATGTTGTTTGGGTTTTGTTGATTACAGCAAATAATGGCAATAAAGTGCACGCGACAAAGCAGTTGTGCAATATTTTATCCTGTTTTACGTTTTTCAAAAATATTTTGTAGTGGGGAATTTTATTGAGGTGTCCAGAATGGTAATGTATACGTGCTCATTTCCGTTTTGCAAGATGCAATAATTATGTTATTTTGAGGAATACATTGATCATTAGTGCGAACATTTCCCCCTGAAATGTCAGAAAACTTCTTACTTTGTCATGATCGATTGAAATTAAATGAAATCAGCAAATGGAGTTACCCATGTCCATGTGAAATTAGTATTATTTTAAATTCTGTTCACATTCACAATGAAATAAGATAATTTCGTGAAAAGATGTTGAACTCTCAGAGTAACTGAATTCATCACAACATCAACGTCATAGTATACTCGATTCAACGAAATTCCCGGGATTGTTCTCTCTGAATTCTCCCGTCACTAGATGACTTCATTAAATAATGAGATAACTCTATCTTCTATAGAAAACGAGAAGTGAAAGTTTCTGTTCATTCTGAAATGAAAATCGGTTGACCTTGGTATTTTTTTTATCGAATACGCCAGTGTAAATAAAATATTAATGAACGTATTACCTGATTGCTGTGAAAGTATACAATATAATGTATCAAATTGACTATTTGTATGTATACATTCAACGTTGGGTTTTAAAGTATATCAAACCTGCAAAGACTTGCTTACGTATGTATTGATACTACAGTATGGATTTAGAGTGTCCTACCACCGTAAAATGGCTGAAATAATGCTAAAACGGCGTAAAACCATAAATAATCAATCAATCAAAGTCTTTATTTCATCTCATAGTATAGACTATTCAATTTAAATACTACATGTACCATTTACAATGATATATTGATATCTGTTCGGTACTATAAGGCAATTAGCTGCAATAATGTAGTCCTCTCCGTTTTGTTTTTGTTTTTTCTGGCGTTTTTGGGAGAGGGTTACATATTCCATAGGATCTTCGTAATGGTGCAAATTTGTTTATGAATAACCTATTATGAAAAAAAAGCCCCGTGTATTTGTCTCTAATGTTGTTTACAGTAAAAAGAGTACCAACTTTGTGTTTGGGCCTGTCTGATAGGGTGTTTTACATTAAATATCATATACAACGTGCAAAATTCTTCTTCTGCACCGCCATATATCACGAGATCTACTGAAAAACCCAAACCTTGACATTCAGCGTGAAAACTAGTTGTTCACGCTATTCCGAAAGGTAAATCAAATGGTGGTATAAAAAATTTACACTTCGCTGTTCTTTTTGAACTTGATATCAAAACTTTTCCAATACCGACGAAATCGCTTTCTCCCCCATACTCGTACATTGATGTCAATACTACCTTAGAAGGTATATGGAAATATGCAAATAAATCAACAGCCGGAAGTTCAGCTTCAGTACATCAAACGTGGCACACAATTTGGAGTCTATCGAAATTTGTTTAAAAACGATAGAATAGGGTCCCACAACCATAAGTTGTAGGTGGATTGACTAAGAAACATACTAACTTTGTTTAAAGGGACTGATTCACGATTTCCCCCAAATTTTATTTTTTACTTTAAATAATCAAAAACTATAGTCTAATATGTTTAGGTTTCACAAAATAATTAAGGTTATTCATCATGGCAGAGGCTCGTTATAGAGAGTTTATTATTTGTTTTGAAAAACAAAGATTGAGGTGCGTTATTGTTTACGATGTTTTCAAAATAAATGGATATTGATCCAAATTTATTATATATATATATATATATATATATATATATATATATATATATATATCACATTTCAAGTATACTTTAGGTAAAAAGTGTCATTTAAAATTTAAAATTTGTGATTGTACAAAATGAAGATGCTTTGATCGAATTACAAAATTAACGTTTCACTGGTTTGGTTGTTTACACAAAAAGACTCGAGTCTTTGTTTACATAACACAGAATCAAAGCTAAAATATTGCTCTTATCCTTGCATTCAGACGGTCCAAATTTTGGTTGTCAACATTAAATGAGCTACATTTTTAATTTTTAACATTAAAATTGAAAAATAATTCTTTTGAAAAACGTGAACCAGTCCCTTTAAGTAAAGAAACCAGTAAATGTTTAAAATGATCATGGAAATGATGGAAACGTCACTTCCGCATCTGCACCATTACGGAGATCCTAAGGAGTTGCTGCCCTCTCCCAAAAAATAAAAAGTCAGAGAGGGCTACATTATTGCAGCTATAAGGTCATTGCTAACTGTACATTTTACGGCATAGTCCGATTACAATATGTACCTATATATAGAAATATATATATTCTTGTATACATAGTCCAATGATACTGGATACATAGAATTTTAATGCATTATCTAACATGACCAAATTGCATGTTATTATTACAACTGTATTATAAACGAACTTGGTATTGATTCCACTTTTGGTAATCGTACATATACTCCAACTGCCCTTTCAAAACAGGAAATTCTTCAAAACCATGCTTCAGTTTTAGACACATTCAATATCCCAGTCAATGGGTCACATGGATATGAGTTACTGTACCTATAATGGATTCCTAAACTTCATAAAAACCCTTACAAACAAAAATACATTGCTAGATCCAGTAAGTGTTCTATCAAGCCTCTATCTTTGCTCCTCACGAAAATATTAACAGCTGTGAAGGAGTTCAAACGTACTGTGCCACTACATATGCCAATAGAAGTGTAAATCGAATGTGGATTCTAAATAATTCTAAAGAACTTTTGGTAAACTTGAAATCGCAAAGTTTTTCTCAAATCAACAACATCAAAACATATGACTTTTCAACACTTTACACGACCATTCCTCACGATAAATTAAAGACTAGACTTTTTGACATTATAGACAGTTGCTTATTCAACAAAAATGAAAAACGGAAATATTCATATCTAGTGATCAGTCATCCAAAACTTACTTTGTTAAACACCACTCTGATTCCATGCACAAGTATATACTCTGTCCAAAGTTGAAATTAAAAATATGCTGGAGTTCCTCATTGACAATGTCTTCGTAGTCTTTGGTGATCAGGTGTTCCAACAGTTTGTTGGAATTCCCATGGGCACGAATTGTGCTTCTTTGTTAGCTGACCTGTTTTTATATTCATATGAAGCAGAATTTATTCAAAAACTTCTACGTGAAAAGAAAAAAAACTTCTTGCTGTGACCTTCAATGCGACATTTAGATATATCGACGACGTTTTATCTATTAGCAATGTAATTTCCATTCATATGTCGATTCGATATATCCCTGTGAACTTGAAATAAAAGACACCACAGAGTAGTCCACTTCTGCTTCATAATTAGATATTTTATTGAAAATAGATATTAACGGCAAACTAACAACTCAGCTTTATGATAAACGTGATGGTTTCAGATTTTCCATTGTCAACTTCCCATATCTATATAGCAATATTCCGTTATAACCTGGATATGGTGTTTCTATACCTCAACTGATTCGATACGCAAGAGCCTGTTCTGCTGATCAGTTATTGAATCGAGACAGGCTACTGACAAACAAGTTGATGGTGCAGGGGTTTCAACAGTCTCGTTTAAAGTCAGCATTTTGCAAACCCCATGGTCGTTATAACAATCTAGTTTGCCAATACAACCTATCATTGGGTCAAATGCTGTCTGACTTGTTTCATACCGATTGTTAGGCCGTTCTTGGCACACTTATTTCGACTACGGATAACTCCGTTTACCTGATCAAGATATAGGGCTCACCGCGGGTGTGACTGGTCAACAGGGTATGCTTACTCCTCCTAGGCACCTGATCTGGTATATTCAGGGGTCCGTGTTTGCCCAACTCTCTATTTTGTATTGCTTGTAGGAGTTATGAGATTGATCACTGTTTGTTATCTTTAACTTTCATACTAACCTAGATATTCGGAAATCCTCGAAGCTGTCCAGCACTTTTTGCATAAGCCCCGTTCACGTGCACCCATTTACGAATGAGTGTAAATTCTAAACACAGCAAACTTCACTCATAGTTTGTAAATGTAATTTTTTTTACAATGTAAATGCTAGCAAGCTGTGTAAAATCAGTATTGAATTGGCTATTTCCAAGCAATATGTAGTATGCATTTTGTATTGCTATTATGCAAAGTTTTTGGGTGGCCTCCGTGGCCGAGTGGTTAGAGCATCGCGCTCAAAATCCTCACGGTCTTTCACCTCTGGTCGGCGCGGGTTCGAACCCTGCTCGCGTCGGTAAGTGCGAAAGTTTCCCAGTTTACTTTCGGAAGGTCGGTGGTCTCTTTCCAGGTACATTGTATCTTGGTTCTCTCTTCCACCAATAAAAAACTGGCCGCCACCATGTAACTGAAAAATTGTTGCAAATTTTGCAATTGGAGTAGAAATACTCACCTGCAAATCGTGCTTATATGCACTAAAACACGCCCGGATGAAAAATTCGTATATATGTTACATGTAAATGCACTCTGTATGTAAAAAGGCGATTCGTATGGACCGCCAAATTAACATAAACTCAAATAATTGAAGATATCTTTAATTATTTGAAGATATCATCAATTCAATTATTGCTCTCTTTAATTGAATTAATGCGCGCATTAAATCAATTATTGCTCTCATCCAATGAATTAATGCGCGCTTCAATTCAATTATTGCTCTCATCAATTGAATTAATGTGCGCATCAATTGAATTAATGTGAGCAATAATTAATTTAATGCGTGCATTAATTCAATTATTGCTCTCTTCAATTCAATTGATGAGAGCATCAATTTCGTGGAAATATTGCTCGCAATAATTAATTTAGAGCTCGGTATAAATAATTTGACGATCTCTTTAATTCAATTGAAGATATCTTTAATTATTTACAATGCTTTTGTATAAGGAATTAATGCGCGCATCAATTCTTTTAAAGAGAGCAACAATTCAATTTTAAAAAGAGATCATCAATTCAATTGTAGATATGTTGAATTGAAGATATCTTTAATTATATAGTTGCTCTCTCTAAAAGAATACTGCTCTCTTCAAATGAATTAAAGATATCATTAATTCAATTGAAGAGAGCAATAACTGAATTAATGCGCGCATTAAATCAATTATTGCTCTCATCAAATGAATTAATGCGCGCTTCAATTCAGCTGAAGAATTAATGCTATTATCAATTCAATTAATGCGCGTAATAATTCAGAATTGAAGATATCATTAATTATTTGAAGAGATCTTTAATTAAATTGTTGCGCGCATCAAATGAATTGATGATATCTTCAAATAATTG
Source organism: Ostrea edulis (assembly GCF_947568905.1). Classification (NCBI taxonomy): domain Eukaryota; kingdom Metazoa; phylum Mollusca; class Bivalvia; order Ostreida; family Ostreidae; genus Ostrea; species Ostrea edulis. The sequence continues at coordinate 42,735,073 of NC_079164.1, forward strand.
AAGATATCTTCAATTATTTGAGTTTATGTTAATTTGGCGCTCCATAGATTCGAGCGGGGCTTATATATAGTTAGATATAAACTTGATAATATGCTATGGTATCTTAGACCTAAATTAGCGTTTGATTTGTACAGACAGTAGTGAGACTAAATTACTGTAAACCATTAACCACTAAATTACTGTAATTACTGTAAACCACATAATTACTAAAAGTAGACCTGAAAAATTAAGTGTTCCATATTGGTCAATATTGTAAATATGAAAAAAGGTAGCAATTGATACACATTTGGGTTTTATGGCGCCGACTGTGTATCCCATTATACACGTACCCTATTTGTTATATGTGTGTGTATATACGGGTTGCTTATCCCCTTACCTCGTGACAGTTCTACGGTCGGCATTTACGTGACATTGTATAATAATGTCTGTGTGGCATTTTTAATTTATATCATAATACTCAAATCACGGGATGAACAGCAACACTTCCTCCTATATATCTGAACAGTGACACTTTTTTTTCTCATTAGAATCATCTAAATGTTTGCTAGCAACCTTTGTTTCCCCTTAACAAACCATGCATTATTGATGCAGATTGCAAACGGGGAAACTGGGAAGAAGAAAAAGATTTTAGTAACACGATCACAAATCTTTTTCGTCCACGCACCGAACTTGTTTCAAACAATACTTAAACCGTGAATAGAGCCATCCCTGGACGACTCGAAGTGGAGTCAATTTGTCGATATTATATAGTTCAGTTATATTATGAGAGGAAAATTTGTATGAGGTTTGCATGTTTCAATTAATTTTACATAATTCAATATTCAAAATGTCGATTTGTGACACAAGGGTAATTCTCTATATCTGCATATCTGCATGGTCATTAAATTTATATCCCCATTGTCTCTCATCAGGATTTGTTAAATCTCGGCCAATATTAACTGCATTGTCATCGGCTAATGCTGCATGTTTCAGGTTTGTGTTGCTCTCTCTCTCTCTTTTTTTTTGTTTTTTTGTTTTTTGTTAGGCTTTTTCATATAAAGAAAAAAATGTAGTACTATTTTCCGTGCTCCTTGAGTTCAGTCGGTATCTTTAAGAATTGTTAGCTTACATTGTATGTCTATTCAGATACGTTGATTACTTTAACTATAACCACAGACTGTATATAGTAGTATTAGTAAAAATGTACTAAAGGTAATAATAGTACATTTGTGGTAGTAATAGAAATGGTAGTATATAATGTAATAGTAATTGTAGTAGAAATAGTAGTAGTAGTTGTTGTAGTAGTAGTAATAGTAGACGACTTAGTAGAAATAGTAGCAGCAGTAGTACTAGTAGTTGTGTTGTTGTTGTAGTAGTAGTAGTAGTAGTAGAAATAGTAGTGGTGGTAGTGGTAGTAGTAACAGCAGTAGTACTAGTAGTTGTGTTGTTGTCAGTAGAAGTAGTAGTTGTTGTTAGTAGTAGTAGTTGTTGTTGTTGTTCCTATGCTCCTGAGTTTGCTGTGTTGTTGTTTCTGCAGACTAAGTGCGTTGTGTACTATGTGCGTGCAGTATTTGAAAACAGCGACCTCGTGAATTATATACCTGACCATCAACACCCACAATGTTTACAAGTGTATACATAACGAAACCAGTGTCTTCTAGCAATCAGTATATTATTTGAGGGTTTTGTGCAAAGTAAGAGCCTTTTCGAGAGAATGGCCAGTATAATCAACGCTACGAGACCACTTTCCAGAGAATGCACGTGCACGGGCTAATTAACACTACCATAGAATGCCCTTGCTCGTGACGTCCCCGATTTTGTTCTGCTTTCCCATATGTCACATTTATGATGCAAGTCAATTTATGAAAATCAAGTTTTCCTTAATTTTCTTGGGCAATATTTCAAAGTTGCATTTTGTCGATAGATTTATAACAACATGCAGTGATAACAGATTTGCGTTATTTACGGAATTCACCATAAGCTTGGGCGATTTCACCAAACAAACCTAAATTGCTTTCGTCACCGACAATATTCTCTTGAGATGGAGACTAACGGTTTTTCTTGGTACTTTATACACAGATCCTACACAAAACAAATATTCATCAATCTCACAGAATTATCCTCAAGTACTTAAGCGGTATTCATAACGGATCTAAGTGGCCCCAGCTCGTACCCGACGTCTCGAGAGATTGCATATAGTTGTAAATTTGTCCCGAACCTCGAAATGAAATCTTGGTTAGTAATGTATTGGTTAATTGATACATTTTCTCAAGTTGCCGGTGTAAATAGATTGGCACCTCTCCTTTCGTGACGACCCATAGAATTCCCGCAATGAAGAGAATGTAAATCAGGACCAGAATTTACGCCTCAGCCGGGACTAATTCAAAGCTATCTTCTGGTCTCCTCTCCACAGTGTCACAGGAGACAAACCCTTCACAACATCTGAAAACCCCACGTCAATAGAATATGGACTGATGCATTATCCATCTCGGAAATTTAAAGGTTGCCACCAACGAAAGTAGCCTAATGGAATCTGGTGAAGAATTCGGTGACCGTAACTAATTCGTAAATTGCACCGATGTAATTCAACGGATAGTTCACAAGACACCACAGTCATAACAGTCATAACAACAAAAATATTATTCAGTAATGTTCCAAATTTGAGTTTTATGTTTTCAAAGACGAGTTCGTATTATACTGAGTGCTCAGGGTTTTTCATTTTCTGTCGCTCCGTCTCCTTTAATGGGTTTGCATATCTTCTTGGCGGTAACTGGGTCTCTACAGCACCGTGTGGTATATAACTGTGTACTAGTCTGAATCTATTGACCGAGCCACGAATTAGTCCAGTAATTACGATAGTGCTAGTCTGATGCAGAAATGCTTTCTGTATGTAAATGATACACATTTTAATTTTCGAATTTAATGGCATAGTTCTTTATGTTTTTAAAGAAATATTTTGGCAGGATCATGGGTCATATACCTGGTTTTCCCTTAAAGATACATGCCTGAAACTATTTCTTAGAGAGTGTATATTTTGGCGAATTTAAACTGTATTCCATACGAACGTTTTGGTGTGTGTGGTTCCAAAACTCTTTTGTTGGTGCTCGTGGTGTCGTATGAACTGCATGTGCCCTTTTATCAATACATCACTGTACATAAATGCTGAAATTTTCAAAACCACAGGCAGGAGTATAGATATGTCGTTTTGTGAGACAAACTGATTTTAATATACTAGAACATAAAACAAGTCGCAAAAAGGAGGAAATATATTCCGTTATGTAATGTCGTCTGTCTGCTTTCCCCGCAATTTCTTGTTTAGTAATTATTTACAACCAAATGGTCGGTTTCATCAAAAGCTTACTCATTATTGCCATTAATTACGTTTGTGTTTATTGAATAACTGACAATACGCGCAGAGATTATTAATTTACGGTGGCAGAATGACCGGGGCCCAATCAAGGACCAGGCGTTAGGTGCCGTCACCCTGCATTACAGGGGCCGTTCCATAAAATGACAAATGGATGAGCAAAAGGTGCGAAGTCACTTAAAGTAGGCATCGCACTACAAAGAGCCGACCTTTGCCCTCGTTAACATGCAATCATATGCAGTTGTCAAAGGTCGTGTTCCATGTCTAGTATGTCATTAGTAACATGACTGACCATGAGTGACAAAAAGTCACGTCTAGGATAAAAGCTCTCGCGAGATGTAGCGAGACATGTTAACATGAGTTTGCAGACAGATGGCCACTGCAGAAATATCTTGCAATGGTCATTGTCCGTGATAAAATATCAATTTGGACATGAAATTAAGACATAATTAATACTTCTTAACGTGTTTTGTTTGTTTACCGTTTCGGCTTTTGATCTATTCTGACAGATATTGTTGGAACGAATGCATTTTATTTACGTATATACAGAATATTATTTTGTGCTGGTGTTCTCTCTCTCTCTCTCTCTCTCTCTCTCTCTCTCTCTCTCTCTCTCTCTCATAGGAGTACGAAATGAATCTCGCAAGATGACGTATAAATTCTATAAAATACATCTTGTAAAGGTCAGCAGGCTCTGACTTTTATCAATATCGTAAATGTGGAGGAAATTCTGTGCTTTTATAGTCATAAAAAATATCGCATGCAGCGATTGTAAACTTTCATTAGCTCATTATCCAGAAAAGACATTTCATTCTAATCACGTGTGGATGAGTTCCACGTCTTCCCACCCAAATAGAAATTACATGATTTCTTTCTCGTGAGCTATTGCGCTAAAAGACAGTAAATTGGTTCGAACAGGGAGATGTCTAATTAAATTCGTTATTTGTAATTTCTTTTTAATGTTCCAAAAGGTATCAAATTGGTTACTGGCTGATAAGGCTTTGTGTATTGATTGGCAATGTCGTCTTCTAAATAATTGTTGCGCACGAGGTGTGCACATTTTCACGTAACAAATGCGTCATATACATTTTGTACTTGTGTTATATCATATAATGTAGAATTACAAGATATAATACACTTTTTTCTTCTTAATGAAACTCGACTCTGCATGATATGGTAATTAAAGATCAGTTACATGGGGGGGGGGGGGGGGGGGGGGGGGGCATGAGCAGGTTTTGTTATTTCTCTAAGATTATCTTTTTCTTTGAAAGTATTTTAAGCCATTTGATAATTTTTCATATGTTAGGTGTAATTATCAGGTCTTGTTTACATCATTAACTTTTAGGCCTTACATAGAAAGGAACGTCTGAAACATATACGTAAAATGAACTCGATTGGAAATAAAAATAGACAATTTCAGCATCTGGAAAAAGTATCTTCAAGTGAAATTTTATTCTATCATTTCAATGTATTATTGGTGGTAAACAATGCGTTCTCTTAACTGCAAACCTCTCTCCACAATTATTGACAAGTAAAGCTTGGTTTACCTTTTCTCATGGTGTTATTTTTAGAATATCTTTCAGAAAAAGTCGAAGAAAATAGCAATCTAGACCAGATAATCACCGGAAAATGTTAAGATTTCATTAAGATACATGTATTAAGATATTAGTAGGTTATTTGTATAACAGACTAGAAGATGATGGAATTCTTGAATAACTCGTTCTTAACTTTACGGTAATTATTAAAGCAAATAAATCAACATGCCATGAGGAAACAACTGAAATCAAAACGTGTGTTAAAAGTTTCACATATGGGTTTATTTTCATAACGAAAACCGGTCTACAAATAAATCATGCTGTCATTTGTATACTATTTTGTCAGTCTCAGTGATAGTGGTGTTCTTCCTGCCCAGGGATCGGGCCCAGATCCCCTACGGATAGGCGATGGAGACATCGATAACATTTTAATTATCCCGTGATGAGTGTTTTCACTTTGTATAAACTATTGTGTTGAATTTCTCCGCTTTTACATGCTTTGAGTTTGAACATCGCTGTGCGTAATAATCGTGTTAATTTTTCATTTGTTGATTTGACTGTGATATTAACGTATTTATCAATGGTTTGTTTACGACACGTTCGGAGACTCTCTGTCGCTACCCTTGGAGTACCTGTTTGCAGTATTCACGTCTAGCGAGATCAGGGTCGCTTATATCCGTATGTCTACCGCAGAGATAAATGTTTGTATATGCGCGCCTCTATTTGGGTGTTGAAGGCTCAACAATGGTTTAAACTGCAGGTGAAAGCGTGTCTATGTCTGAAGGCGTCTTATTTCACCGCTAGAAACCTATTTCACTGGAAGAAATTGGAATATAAATGTCTTGTTTTTCATAAGCTACCTGTCACTATCCCCACGTGTGTTGAGAAGTCGTTGTATCCATAGAGATCGACGGATCTGTCCTATACAGTTCACTTTCATTCAAAATTTTATGAAACTTTTTTGAACGTTTAGGGAGAAAATATATACTTCAAATACACTTTATAACTTTTCTTGTAATATGCTATTATTTTGATAGTGCAGACGGAAAACTGGTTTTGTAACCAATGCGTAGCTGTATTATTTAAGGAAGGTATGCTATAGTTAATATCAATTTTACATGAATTTTGTCGAAAGAACAAAGTCGTGAAGATGGTCTGGTCAAGTCATCAACTTGGGATTTGGTGAATAAGTGTTATCTACATTTCATTCAGATGTCCGGAAAACTGGGCGTAAAACCCACTGTCCGTTTATTTTTTGCTTATGTATTAAGTGTGTAATATATTTCCACCTTCGCGTGCGACGTTGTTTGCAGAGACACCTTAATAAATAACGAAACACCTTAATAAATAACAAGCTCGACTACATCTTTGATTTCGAGCATGTGCTTGACCTAATTGACGTGTTACAATATGTAGCAATACTTAAGAAATGTTCTACAGTGTATCTACGACAGGGAGAGAAAAAAAATCCTGTGTGTAGCTTGAAAAACATTTGATAATCTCAAAAAAGATATTCTACGAGGAAAAAATCTCATTTCAAATTTCAAGAAAGTTTATGGAGTATGTCTTTACATCCAATTCTACAATTGTCTTAAACATAAATATACTACGTAAGTTTATGCAGAATTCAATATGTTCTATTCATCTATAAGAAACTACACTAGATAAATAATAACTGTCGCAGCAAATTACTGTCATATTGACTCTGGGGTTTAACCCCCCCCCCCTTTTTTTAGGCCCAGAAACTCTGTCGAGTCTCATTATTGTGTTATTTTGTATTTAGGAAGTACAAATATATTTACAAATGGATTGTAAGGCCCGTGGTGTGTGTTTAATGTAATAAACATTTATGAAATACTAATTTTTGAACACATAGTTATTGAAATATTTGCTAATTTGTTGAAGCCTGCGCACAGCAAAGTGCGAAGATCAAGTATACTCGGATTTCTAAATAAAACAAATCCATTAATCATAAATTTCAATACAATAATATAAGCTTACATGAAAAGTTAATGGTATGCATCTTCTAAAGCCTACAGTTTTCCGAATCGATTTGAACGTATATTATCGGATATAATACGTACACATAGATCTGGCAATTTACTCGTTCTTCTGCCTAGTATGCATACAATGAAAAGATTATATATATCTTTCGGGCATTCTGAAAGTGCTATTGAGAGAAATGAGGATATTTCATCAGTATCTATCGTAATTTTGTGAATTTAAAAATATCCATTGCTCGTTTTCCAAATGAAGCATATTTGGGTGGTTTCGAAGTATTATTTTCATGTTATATAGTTTCCCTGAATTGACTGTGAGAAGTTATTTCCCTCTTGGGAAATTTTCTTCATCATTATTTTCTAGAGCGGTAGACACATGATTTTTATTTTTTAAATCATGTCTTCATTTCGGAGCAGTGTAACTTTCTCTGTGTCATATTATTCTTTAGTTTGCTTGATAACAGAGAATTAAAATAACCAGGGAGAGGATTTTACATAACGAGTATATCAATGAAAAGAAAAATTACTTTCAAAATGAAAATCATCAGCAGGGATTATGTTTGTGTAATAGGGATTAATTTTCTTGGTGAAATTTCATACGCATAGTGCGAAACTTATGTATGGTATTTTGATTTTGTCGCCTCGATAATCCCCGTCATCCACGTACCCTCAGAAAACCACTCCCTGTTTACTGGTTCCCAATACATAAGTAGAACTAAATATTTTAATATACAACGTGAAGAATTATAAATTTATTCCTTGGGTGTGTGTGTGTTTTTTTGTTGTTTTTTTTATGTAGGTACATGTATATGTCTCAGTTGTCTCTCTTCACGTGAGTGGATAATGGACTTGAACATCGATTATTTTAAATTTTCTGTCACACCACAAATTTTAAATAAATTAAAAATTTATTTGTGTCCGAAGGGTACGAAGTGTCAACGGGACGAAGGGTCATTATGTGGAGTGATGACAAATATATTGTTTGGTGTTGAAACAACTCGATTAACCCGCGAGTAATTACACATCATTTTTTTTTCGTTGGTAACAATGGGGGAGGGAATGAAAAGGATCATTAAGTGATAAATAAATCACGGGTAAATTATCTATCGTGAGAAAGTGATTTTCTAGGTCATTAGTTTGAAATTTACATGGAGAATTTTCCACGGTTGCTCCTATAATTCATGTGTCAAAACATGTACAGTAACATGACATCGAATTTGTTGAATAGAAATTAAGAGATCATCTCTTGATTGTCGTAGTTAGAAAGGTAATTAAGAATTTAATAATCTATTGATTTATTGTTACGTGAAGGACTATATTGATTTCATTTTCAACAGTAGGATATAATCTTACAATTTGTTTAATGTTTTCTTGCAATTGTTCATTTTGAAAAGTTTTGAATAATATATATATAGAACTGTATTTATTTTAATATTGTTTATCTATCCGCTAGAATCACATGCTTTAAAAAAGAAGAAGAAAATAAAGAAAGAAAGAAAGAAAAAGAGAGATTCTCTTCTTTAAAAAAAAAATGAAATACATTTGTCAAATAAGGTCATTATCGGATAATGACAGAGAAAATTATTTATTATTTTGGGTAACTACATGTATTTCAACAGCTTCTGTGGTAAAGGGGGGATGTGTGAGGGCAGTGCTGTATCTAACTAATGGGGTGGGAAGTAATTTTCGGGTTTTAGACTAACCTTGATTAGGATCGACACTTGAACGTCAGCCCACGGTGATAATTTTGAGCAAAACTTGACTAAACGATGATGGAAAATTGGGTCTGATTGCTCGTAATTTACACCAAAGTCCTTTATTTAGCTCTTGAGAGAAGGGGTATTTTACACTAGTTTCTGGGTCGTTGTTTTATTATCATTATTCTATATTATGCAAATAAATTTTCTGTCAATTGCAATTTAACGAAGTGTCAGGATCAAATTGGAGCGAAATCTATTTCAGTTTCCTTGGAAGTCAGTACCCTCCTTTATTTTTCTTCACAAGCACAAGTACTATTGAACAATGAAAATCATTATTTTTAGATGATTTACAGAATGTCATGACAGGAGTAAAAGGAATGATTGATATTTTATTTTCTTTATATTGTTTTGTTTTTCAAAAAGTAATAAACCCTCGCTGAGTAGTGTCCCTGTCACTGCGTATTATCTATATTACGCAGCAAGGATTAATTAGACATTTAGATTTCATTAAGTTGTCTGAGATAGATGTTGTATATTTGGTCAGCCAAAACTTTTATTGTACAAGGGGTTATAAATTATCAAAGTTTGCAACCAGGCACAGAATTTCAAAGCAAGGAGAGGTCTGAAAATAAAGGCAAACCCAAAGCATGGAGGAAAATCAAAACCTGACGGCCGATAAGCTAATAGTATTTGCACCTTAGTTTAATTGTTGATTGTAGAGTCAACAATACGTTTGATTAATAATGGTTTCCGTGAACCGCAATAATCTGGTAGGTCGTCGATTTTTACGGAAAACGTTTTGAATGCAGATAACTCACTCGATTATAGACAAATTAATAAAGGATTATCACAAGTAAATGCGAGCACGAAAAGTGTTACTTTTTATAGTTTGAATGAACAGACACGGGACTTTTTTGTACACGGATTTAAATTAACACCGGACGGCGCCAGCCGCTGGTAGCTTTTAACTCACTTGACAAGAGACTGAATTTTGACATGTTAGGCTTAAAACGCGCCCCATCCTACCTGTTTCCATTGATTTTGATAAACTTACATCGTGATATAGTTGGGGAAATATTGATTTTAATGAGGGAATATTGCAGGTTTGATTGGGATGAAAGTATACAGGAAATCTCCATGTCTCGTACTAGTCTGGATCATGTACATATTCAAAGTAACAATTATAAATGATCCCGAGATAGGAAAACCAAAGATTAATGTCGTCGCGCCGATAAAATTTTGTTTCTACAAGTTAAACCCGCTTTTTATTTTCACATATTATTCCTTCTAAATTTTATATATCATTTTCACGTATATTTGAACTTTTGTAATTATCTTTGACATTTTAAAACTAATAAGCTATAAATTCGGTGCAATAATCAAAAGATATCCTTAAACTGAGAAAAAACTAAAATTAAAAAAAATTAAATTAGATATTTACACAAACCGTATTCAGTTCTATGTCTCACGTTCTGTTGATTGATATAAACTAATATTTTACTCGAAAAGCAGCTTAGAATTTAATTTTCAAGCTGTGTATTACCCGAGGCGGACGCGCAATGACAGCTATACCGATATATCATTGACTAATAAATAATTGATTGTTTTACAAAATCTGAAGAAAACAATATCCAATGTATAACAAAACGCATAATTACATAAAATTGTGATTTTTAGAATCGTTTACGGTTTGTTGAGCAACACGGCAGGGGGCGTGGTGAAAGTGTTCCAGTTTCTTTCTTCACCTGTCATAATAAACAATATAATCTAACGCGGCGACGTGCTGGCGATATCTGGTATCGCGAAATCCCGCGAAGCCCCGCCTACTTTCACTGAGGGATGAAACATTCTGGTTTATCGACCAATCGAAAACAACCAAGTGAAAAACATCACACCTGGTATTCAATGTAGCGAAAACAGCGGTATAAGTATCAGACTTTATACCATGTTATCGAGTTCGTGTTTTAAATTATTGTTTAGTAGCAATTAATGATACAAAATATACCACTGAAATACCACACACGAAATCACATCGTGCATTTTCTTAATTGGACGTTTATGTGTAGCGAGGGACCCATGCCTGTGATTTGACTACAGCAGTCGGGCGACATTAAAAAGTGACTTAGAACTTATCAAAATTTCTCAATGATTTTTCAAGGGAGCAATACGGACAACCTACCCATGGCGTATAACCCGTTTTTTCTCCATCGACCCTCGGATTACGGTTCCCTATTGGCCCAGCAACAGTACCTCTCCAACATAGCACTACAGTCACCCGGGTATGCAGCTTCCCTCTTCCCAAAGCTTGGTCGCAGTCCCCTCAGTGGGGATATGCTACACTCCCTGGGGTCCAGACATTTGCGAGGATTGGAACCCCCAGAGACCGAAGTTCACGATGACCCAAAGGTGGAATTAGACAGCAAAGACTTATGGGACCAGTTCCACAAAATTGGCACAGAAATGGTTATAACAAAGTCTGGAAGGTATCAAATATGCTCAGTACCTCATTAACCTTTTATATTTACCTTTTTTTATCTTTTCATTTTTAAGAATATTGATTCTTTTGCATCCTACATTAACACATTTATTGTCTATTCTTATTATATAATTCCATGTCATTATACAAAGTTAATATTCATTTATCTATCAATCTATTTATTCATTTATTTATTTATCTATCTATCTATTTATTCATATCTATTTATTTTATTTACTTAACTTTTAATAATTAATATTTCTATTTAAAATACAAAACTCTTCCAAATTATATTTCAAAATAGTATTAATATTGTATGCAGATTTATGTAATCTAAACACACACATGTATATAATTATATATAATACTAAACAATAATTACCAACAATTGTGTTTTGAATTTATAATTCTGTATTCATTAAATGGCTTTAGATTTCATTGTAATAAAGAAAATTGTCATAAAACATGCTCTCGAAACATATTTACGTTTTACAAAATGTATTGGAATTAATGGTTGGGTTTTTTTGGTTTTTTTTTTTATATTTCCATTGATATTACTTGTACATCATTTCTGTACATTTATTTTAGAAAAAAGAAAAATATATATATCTGGTATCGAATTAAGATTAGTCTATCAATGGATTTAGCTGTGATACGTATCAAATTACATTTCCATCCATCCCCAAATAGCTTAATGCGCAATCACATTCAAAACAGACATTTTTGATATTACAGCTACTTAATCTTGTTAATATACAAACATACTGTACTGTGATTAGTGTCACCCGCTGCATTAGCTACTGTAACATGTAATACTTCTCTTATCGGGCTCGGGGCAAAAAGATTTTATGATTTATCGGATATCGCGCCCGGGTAGGATTAAGGATGCGATCCCGACTTAATTTCTTGTTAGAGATACAGCGATGACAAGTTCTTGAGTGAATGACCATATGACTGTAAAACAATCCGAGTACCCTCATCATAATAGTTTACTGATCACACAAAATCATAAAAGGGCGATATACCTCTCTCAGACTATCATCTAACAGCGGGAAGACTTTTGACATGTACTTGGTAAATCTAAACTGAGGTGGCTAATTAACATATCATTTCCTTTCTGTAGCGACTGCTAATGGTACTTCATCAGATCATAAATCGGATCTCAGATTATTACAAAATATGGTACCATTGATTATTCTATTCTATAATTCATGAAGTTTCTACATGAAAACCGATATTTTTACACGAAAAAATACAGATTTACTGATAAAAACTAACGATCCAATACAATTTGTATTTTGTATAAAGCTATCTACTTTGTGAATATTTAAGACCAGCAGTATAAATATTCAAAACACATCTATAAATTGACTTCACAAATAGCATTCAATTAATTTGGAATGTTGAAAATTGCATTGCTGGAAATTCAAACGTGATAAATGAAATTTTAAATGGATAGGCCCTATATTGGGTGGGTTTTTTTTAAAATCCTAGATAATTAGATTTGTTGTATTATTTTTCAGACGCATGTTTCCTCCATTCAAAGTGAGAGTTTCTGGATTGGATAAACGAGCAAAATACATCCTTCTCATGGACATTGTTCCTGTGGATGATTGCCGCTATAAATTCCACAACGGCCGCTGGGTGGTGGCGGGAAAAGCCGACCCAGAAATGCCAAAACGAATGTACATCCACCCCGACTCCCCCAGCACGGGGGAACAATGGATGCAAAAGGTGGTCTCCTTCCACAAACTGAAACTAACCAACAACATCTCAGACAAGCACGGATTCGTAAGTACCCTTTGTTTATCATTTAGACATAATTTGATAATTCCTGACTTGGAAATTCGATTAGGAACGGTTGAAGCAATCTGGTACTATTTGGCACCTGTGCAAGGTTTGTAAGTTTATTAGATATAATTAATTTACATATAATGCCACAAATAGATCGCCCTGAAGTGTGGTTAAGGCACCTTTAACAATACCCAGAAATTAACCCAAAGTTCACTCTGGCGGTCGCGGGAATCCCGACAGAGAGGGAAGCGCTTCGTAATCAAATCCATTTACAGCCCTCTGTACCCTTAAGGATGATAAAGAAAAAGCGCCCGTGGAAAGACAAGGGCATATATTAATTTAATATACACCTTTTATGTTCAATGCGGTGTTGTACTTTATTAGATTTGTAGGCATGGGCTTCTGCAATTACGAACAAAATTATTTTCTGTATAAAATTGAGAAGATATATTGCGCATTTCTTTTGGAAATAGAATTTTTAAAAATCTACCAGTGTATAAAGTACTGGCAAGAGCAGTCTTATGTTTTACATATAATGCTTTGTTACTTCTCTAATAGAATTTTTGTATTGGATTTAATTTTGATTTGATGCCCTATTCCTTTTCCCCAAAGATATATTTAATGAAAACATGAAAATATATTTGGAATTCATACAAAATTTGAAGATATAAATAACAAAAAATACAAGCATTTTTATGATTTTCCCCCTGTTTATCCGATTGGAAAAAATAAGGGTTAACACGAAACAGCTACATACGGTGTCTGATTGTTGTATGCTGCTGATAATAAGAACATTTACATATTGTCAGAAGCTAAATCAGAACTTCCTTAAACACATCATTTATATACAAAAGAGCCGCTAACTTTGGCGAATGAGTCTCCCTGATGATTTAGAATATCGTCACTTAGGATCCGGCAAAAGTAGGGAAATGGCGCTTCTCGGACGAGTTCAATGTGATTGCGAGATTATAAAGATCTGACGAGACAATCTGATCATTCTCTCAGTAAATAGCTCATTGTTGTTGGTCAGTTGGAGAAATTGTCTATCTTTCATATAAATCTATCACCCAGTTGCATGAAGCTTGAGGACCTGACTGGGCTCATATGCAACGCGGGGTTCAAATCATTTCTCTTCAGTTCTGACAGATCGTATTAAATGAAAAGACAGAAAAATAACTGCATTCATGCAGAATAATCGTTTACATAGTCCTGCATATGCTTTTTGTAAGGCTACCCTTCACCTGTTTGTGCAAGTCAATGGTAGGGGGTGTCATTTCTACCATAATTAGTCGACCTATTTGCATCTGCGTATGGATAATTTTCCCTCTATTCGATCAAAGGCTTGAGAGTTTATTAACATGATATCGTTGTCTGACAGTATCTTGGCAATGACACCCTAATTTGTATTTGATATAACTGCTAGCCCCGGTTGAGACGAACGGATTACAAAGATTTGATAAAGCCGCGATAACACTATGAGAGAGACGTCCAATTTTACCACATATATGCGAATGACCGTCGCACTGAAGAAAGACCTACTAGTGTTGACGCCTCGGAGTAATAATACAATTTAATATCTTGTAAAGGACAAATACTCTTTGTCGCCACCCTGAGAATTTTGATTTACAGAAAGTAAACCACAAAATAACGAATAAGTATTTCCAGCGACAACACGAGGGATTAATCGCACATGTATCTTCAGATTAACTCGTAACTTACTGAGCGACTAAAGGCTGAAATAAAATATTTTCTATGATCATTTATAGATTTATCTAACATATCTAAAGATATGTCTGGGTCTTTTTTTAATTTACAGACAATCATGAATTCCATGCACAAGTACCAGACTCGTTTTCATTTAGTCCGGGCCAATGACATTTTGAAACTTCCGTATTCCGCGTTCCAGACCTTCGTCTTCAAGGAAACAGACTTCTTCGCTGTGACAGCGTACCAAAATGAAAAGGTAACAAACTTCATCATTACATTACACAGATACAATATAGCCAAAATTTCTTTTGATGTCCACACCAGACTCCTCGTGGACAGCATCGCAATTAATTAGCAAGAAATTAGTCTGTGACAGAGACAGTTAACGACAGGCTACCAGAGCCCTGTTATCACTTTCTGAAACAAATGTTTGGGTTTGCTTCATTTGGGTGACCAGTGTTCATGATTCGGACAAAGAGAGACCAAAGAACCCTTATCGGCAGACAACTTGTTTAAACATTAGTGGTATCAGTCACATCAGGACGTGTTCCGTGGGCACGGCCAGGCGCCCGACACGTGCGCCTTTACGTATACAAGGAATGTCCGTGATTGTGCTTAATGACCAACTAATTAGAACACACAGTAGATGTATATTTCCTAAAGCTCCCGATTGGCCATTAAGCTCTCATTTGATTGAAAATTCCAAACTCTGGTGTGCTTAGTGGCATTTAATGCTTATTGTGATTATTTGAGTTGTTTGTTGAATTGTAAGCTTTAATAACCCATATGGTCAAATTCTTTCATAATTTTTAATTTCATATTTTCAATTCCAGATTACACAGCTGAAAATTGACCATAACCCGTTCGCCAAAGGTTTCCGAGATACTGGAGCCGGAAAACGGGAGAAAAAGTAGGCAACTGCACCAAAAAACTCAAAAGATGCTCGTTTTCTTAGAATAAATAGAGAGATGAATAAGAAATAATTGCATTATTTTTTTCTGCAGTACCAGAAAAGTCATAACACACAATGGTCAACCAGCCTTAATATCACCTGACAAGTCTCGAACAGATGACGCTCAAAGCGATGATGAAGACAACGAGGAAATTTGTGTCGATGAAACAGATGATATGTTGAGCGATGTGTCGTCTGCTCACCAACTTAAGACCCTAGCAAATACCGGTAAGCATTCATTTCCATAAAATAAGTTGAAGTATTTTAGATTTGTAACATTTAGATATGCAATTTTGTAAATATATGTTGTCATTCTTCACAGAACAAGAAAAGTCTAATCCTGCAGACCAAACCACACCGAAAAAATCAGAATCTCCCACACATCCATCAGACAGGGAAACCCCCACAACCCCTACAGAACCTCTGAAACCCCGCAACAGTCAAAGCGATATTTCATCACCGAATGCCGATGAATTCAATCGGTCCGACGTCAGTAATTCTACATTTAAGAGCATGAGTGACCATGAAGCAGACAGTAGCGATGAAAGCATCCGCGATGATCGTCGTAAGTCGCCAGACTTGTCATCAAGTGCTTCACCGATTGAAAGCATCTGCAAGGAGCCCACGAAACCACCCAATGTGACTGTGGTTCAGCCCTCTGCCACACACGCCATGTTCCCCTTCATGTACCCCTCCAATGGGCTTTTTTCTGCACCTTCCTCGATGCCTTTTCCACTGGGACACATGTTCGGAAACTCCCCATTTTCTTCTCAGCTTTCATTCTTCAGTTCTCCGCAAACCGACATGAACAGTTTACCAACAACACATCCATTGTCTCTGTCGCTGAGTTCGCTTTCTCCACACAATCAGACACTTTTGCAACCGACATATTCTACCGGAAGTTCATTTACCGGAAGTAGTTCTTTCTCCCCTCCACACGCACAAGGATCTCAGATTGGACCTATGTTTACGTCTCGTACTAGTCCTAGATTTACGCCTTACTCCCTCCCCACCACAAAAACAACCTTGTCCAGTTCTAACTCTCCTGTCACTTCAGCAAACATAGGACTAGGTTGTGCTCCAGATTTAATCTCACCACGTACACATGGGTACGATCATAACTCGTCACAAAATCGAAGTCCGGTGTCTTTAAACATTCCTTCTACTTTTAATACACAAAATAGAAACAATGAGCTGCAAAGCATGGAGAGGATGTTAACGGGACTAGATCGCAGCAAAATGATGGCGAGTAGTCGCAATGAAAATAAACCGTGACAAACTATACCTTTAAACAAACGGGTGATATCATAAACTTAGCTTTGTGTTACGTCGTACATGTATGTTGTATTATGATTTATACTGAGCAGAATGATCAATATCTAATCCCTTTTCTCTAGTCAATCGTCATTGAATAAATGAGAGTGATTTTAATATAATTTTGCATTCTATATATATCTAGGTAGTTTTGTATCGGTACGTGTAGAATTGATGTATATATAGATTCGTTACTAGAAACGCATTGTTATTGATCTATTTTCCCTGTTAACATTGTACGTATATGCATGTAAATCGTTACTATTTTTCATATAGTTCTTTCTTCACTTGGCGTAACAATTTTGCTAAGGTGTATGAGGGTTCCATTAAAATTCATATGGGCATAGTGCAATAATTCGTTCTATTGAATATGGAAAATAAAGCAAAGAAAACATGTTTAGAAAGTCTTATGTTTTAACATAGAAAGGAATTCGAATGTTGCTGCTTACATTTTTATATCAAAGAGTGATGTGAGGTTTCATATAATAGGGATAAACTGCGAATAAAAATAACTTGATTCTCAGGTAGAAATGGTTCACGAAAATTGAAAAACATTTCGTACATGTTGAAAAAATTAACAAAAGAAAAAAATTGAAAGTAGTACACCTGGGGTTTAGGGAAGATGAGCTGCATTTCCCGGCCGTTTCTGTTGCAATTCTCATCTTCCATAAATTCGGTATGGTTGATATGTATACCTGTGCAGGTATAGAATATTTAGGGTCCTTTGTTATACCCAATACTATCTTTGTCTATCTATCCACATCTTGCGCAAGAGGTCCTTTGGAGTCGCCCGATGTTCACACCGATAGGGTCATAGCTCTATGTCGATCATTGTTTCCAGAAATCACAGAGTTCCTGTTCAGACCTTTGCAAAGATTGCCTTCTGTGTACAGTTCATATTTCTATTCGTGTCGTTTACAATTTGTTCACCTAAGTTTCAATGGACGCGATAGATAATTTTTTGCAGGTGTATAAATCGACAAGTTTATGAAAAGAACTCGGCGAGGCGTTTCAAAAAGCTCTTGGTGGTGCGCTTGTGAATATGTTTGTAAAAGACCCCAATACGGGTCAAAGATATTTGTTGTAATACGATATCTTAGTGAGGAATTTTGAAGTAATATACCCCCTTCATAGGATAAGTAAAATGTATGACTTTTTTCTACTTTGACAATTTATCGTTTTTTGATTGTATTGTGTAATATTCTTCGAGCGAAAGTTTTAAGCTATAAAAGGCTTACTTTGTGTATTCATTACATATCAATTGTCCCAGTATACGTTCTAATGATGGTACATTGCATATAATTAGATTCATAGTTCAATGTTTATAGAAGTCCATTTTTGATATATAAAGTTAACTTTTTTTTAAATAAAGAGTATATTTTACAGGCACTTTAATTCATTTTATTATTTATTTCAAGAAAAACGGCGGACATGGTCACAAACACGTTCCAAGATATTAGATTCCTAATGGAATCAGCAGAAGAGTAAAGTAAAAATTCACCTTCTGATTTTATTTTTTCCAAAAAAGAAGTAGTGGTAAATCATAGCGAATATTATCAATAATATGACATTTTAGTGTTTTTAATTTCTGTGCTACTACAGCGAGGGAAAGAGAGAGGGAGAAAGAGAAAAAAAACTACTATAAAAGGGGTATCAATGTTACAACATTAGAATTGATTCTGATGCTAAACTATTTTCTAAAAATAGATTGAGCCAAACTTCAAAATATTTCTTACATATATTTCTCGTTTACGGTCAATATTTTGCGTTTGAGATGTGTTAATCAATAGACAGAGTTCTTCAAGAAAATGGACTATTTCTCGTGACATTCTCCGACAAAAATCAATGAACTTCAAGAAGTCCCTCTGTAGAGATTCAAAAGCGTGGCGCCCTGAGTATAGCGCAAGGATTAAGATATTGCTAAACACAGTATCAAATTTTTAAAATCCTGTTTTATGGAAATGAACTAAAAGGACCTAATTTCCATCCTAATTTTTAAATTGTTAACAATGAGAGTGTTCTATTGGTTTGTCATTAAGCAGCACTCAGGAAGGCGTGGATTCTCATGTAAATTTGGTCCTATTTGAAGAAAAACATATTTCCGTCCAAAATTTCTTTTGTTATTGAAGACAAAGTTGTCACAGATTTTCCAACTCCCGGTGCTCATATTATCACCATTAATCCTGACAGTGTACGGATTTTCAAATATGATTGTCAAAATACAGCATTGAAATACTGCTATAATAGCGGTAGAATTGCAGTATTCAGTTTCCTTGTGCCAACCCCCAAAGCCCATCTGTCGACCGAAGATTTGACCAAACCGCTTTCCAAGAGCCCAAACAAAGAAGAGGGTAACGTGTTTGATAATCATTAGTGTGTGATTTTCTGTATTTATTCCCCCATAATTCAAGAGAATTTTAATGCGCTAATTTTGACAAAAATAAGAGACAAACATTAGAATATTAAAACATTTTCACTGTACTTTAATTTGTTGACCATACATACAATATTTGAGAATAAAAAAATCTATCTTTACTGCAAGTTATTTAATGTGAGGGGAAAATATTAAAGTTATATCTTATTTTCAGCACAGCCATCATTTCAACTAAAAATAATTAAAACTTTTCATAAGTTGCAGTCTATGATATTTCTTGTTAAAAATGTGATTCAGGTGTATATTTATCACCGTTTCATTTCTATTCAAATTGTAATTATTTGCAGCTTTTATGCTAAATTTCTTAAAAGCAAGTTGTTGTTATTTCGCTTCAAAATGGGCGGTTGCGTTTTGACTTAACATTTTTCAGACGCGGGACTTCGGTGCAAAGAAATAAAGAAAAAAAATTAATTGTCGTAAAAGTCCACAGTTTTGATCTGTACGACCTTAATTACACTGTAAACGGGGGTAAGATACAGAATTACACGTGTATAATTAATTCCATAACAATGTTGTGTAAGTGTTGAACATCGTTACACATGCTTAAGGAGAAAATCCCACGGACCGATTTTCCTACCGATAAATACACCGAAAAGCAAGAGATCGACTGATATAGACATATCTTTTTCAAAAATCGAATGTTTTATTCTTTAAAATTTTATTTCCATACCGACTTTAATAAATTCATAAAGTAATAATTACCGTCTTTGCACTCGTGTTTATATTTTCGTTATCTGCTTAGCGGCTTGTTTGATTGGTTTATTCCCCAAGGTACACTGCAACATGACCGGGACGATTTGAAAGAAACAACTTTAATAAAATAACAATTGAAGCTTGTTTATAATGTATTTATCACTGATTTCCTTTGAAGACAAAACTTCTAAGAGGAATAAGAGGAATTGAATTTGGAAAATCGAAGTGTTTGACTTTACATAATGATATTAATACCTTAATTTTATGAAGAAATTCAGCCAAAACTACTCTCATTTGATTGTGGAAGGCTGCAATACTCTTGCACCTAACGCCATTACACGTTTTTCCAGCTAATTTTAGTAAGATTATAACTTCATATGCCTTGTTTTCATGTGATTTATTCCTTATTTTTGTCATTTTTTCAAGAAAACTTCGTTTTTCCTCGTGATAAATCATGTTTTTTGTTATGGAGTGTTCTTTGTTGTCTAGTAAAACCCTTCGTGACCACTAGTCATCGACAGTTTGTATGATGAAAAATCTCATAAACTTGTCATGTTATGCCTCTACAAGTTCAGATTTTGTTTTCCCCTAAAACCAAGATGTTCATAATTTGATTGGTTTTTCAGATCGTTCGTTTTCTTGTCTACGGCGTACATCTTACGACAAAACGTTTCAATTGCGGACAGCGGGGGTCTGTGGGGATTTTGCATTGATCTGATAACAAAAATCTTCTGAGGAAAATCGGGGATTGTTGATACATTTATCGTAAAAAATGAAACATCATCTTGTATTATGTACAATTGTAAATTGAAGCTCGGTAATTGATTCCAGAGTTTTGATCGGAACGCCTCGGGCACCGAAGGTCCAATGGCGCGTGTGCGTGGCGACATGGGGTAGATCTACTGAAAACATGGCGGGATATATCCGGCTGGACAGCGTCAGCATATGACAAGTTATCAGCATGTCATCTTTTTCTAAAAGTCAGGCTAGCCTGAACACAATGACATTATTTGTGACGAGGGCTGCAAGAATGCTCTTTGATTTTTGCTGCTGCATCGTTTTGCTAATCGTTCACAGACATCATATTTAACGCTGTCAGATTCAGAGCGGGGCATCATATGATTTATATGGTTATATGAATATCTGGTGCAATCTTTTACATTTTATTTCTGATGAGCAAATCAATTTAAACTAAAATGTTGTTTGATATTAGCAAATGACAAATGCTTCTTGATAATGAAACATGTATGAATTTATTTATATTTTAATCTTTCAACTAAAAACAATATATTTTAACCGAAACAAGATCATTTCCTCCACCAACAGAAATATCATTTCAATAGATTTGGGAAACATAATTTGTTATCATGGTGTTTCTTAGTGTATAATTCAAAATTCAAATAACGGAGGGTTCGTATGTCAAGTTGAGATATAACACAATTGAGTACGGGAAGCAAACCAACATTATCAATCTCAGCAATATCCGACGACTGTTTTCAATTTTTATAAAATTAGTATAATTTCTGCGAACTTTATGAATAAAAACAAAGTGATTATTTTGTTTTCTCTGCTTACACATTTCATGAATTTAACAATTATTTAATTTTCTCTTCTTTTCATCTTTGTTCTTAATTTGCACCGGATGTACTAGGACTACAGGAGAGAATGGCACGAACAAATTCTATATTATTCGTCTTCATTAGGTCTGCTTCTTTACAATTACCGAAAACATTGGGGATATGACAATATTTAATTAATACGATTGTTTGTCGGACAACCCACTGTTTCAGTCGCCATGGAAATTTTTCTATCTGAGAGAATGCCATTTTTCAGCTTCCGATGGTCTCGTGCGTGTGCGGCTCTCGACGAGTCAGACGGCAAAGGATGTGTTTTTCACAGTTATAAATAATTTCTTTCACAATACCTTAGAACTTTTCTACAGACAATAAACCAGATGGCACTATTACATGTGGTATTGTTTTAGAGAGTAGGCTCTTGGAATGACAAATTTCCAGCCATTACATAAATTGGTTAAACTCCAAGTGTGAAAGAGAGATTTACAAGTTTCAGCAATTACCCATAGACGATTCGTGCAACAGGGGCCGATGGATTCGCTCCTGATCTGCAACAGTTCTAGCTGTTCGCATGCGTCTAGAAAACTCCAGTGACACATTGAAGAAACCCTGGCACCGATTGCCATCCGAAACAACATTTTTGCTAATTATCCTGCAGACACCTAGCGTGCTCCGTGTTTACAAGTACCTGTTTTTTGAAAATAAACGCCATCTGGTTTGCTTCGGATTGATTGCCTGCGATCCGAAGGCACGCAAATGACCATTTCTCTTTCTGAAACCGTAGCAACTCCAACACGGAGAAGTATGGAATGCGATGAATTTATTCGAAAATGTACCACATAATTACGTCTCATTGTGTTTTAACAAATCCACAAAATGGAGGCGAAAATAAGGAAAACCATCAAATTCATTTTTTGTACCCACGAGGCAAATTAAAAAAAAAAGTAACCAAATTTCACTCGGAAATAGCTGTGGTGAAGCATATCAAAGTATGGCGCGTTTGAAAGTTATCACAATGACGAAATAACATTTATATACATGTGTCAATGTAGCAATGTAGTAATAGATATATACTTATCCTTTTAGTGCAATTTCTTACCAATACCCTTTCTCCGTCTCCCTGACCCTGGGATTTCAGGGGATACCGGTAATGTCTCCTACCTGTCATATCATACACACTTCATCGTCGCCATTTCTCGACATGGTCGTATAACACACCGAGTAACATTCATCTAACGCTAAAAAAAATACACAATGTTTTGATTTATGAAATCTTACTGTCCTTACAATATCATATCTCTGGATGTTGAACTCATGTTTGAGGATTAATCAGTTTGGCTGAAGGTTTTTTTTTTAGTTCGTGTGACAAGGAGAAACCTATCTGGTACCAAACGTTTGCGCAACCTACGCTGCAAAAAGACGCTTGACTGATACAGAAACACGTTTTCGAAAACAGAAATAAATGTGTTTGTAGCACAATCAATAATGTAGTTCAAAGTTCGTCAAAAACTGCATGGTGTGTTGGGAAAATATGGATGTGGGATAGCTATGATTTAGATATCTTGTCATGAGAAGTTGACAGTTCATATTTAATTCTAATTTTTTCTTCCCAAAAATTCACAGTAAAAATAATCGCTTGAAGTTAATGTAACACTTTCCTATGTTTTCACGGCATGACAGTTCATAACTTAGTAAGTTCTCCAATTCAGTATTCTAGAGTAGAAAAACCGTGCTAATTGATATTATTGTACATACTAGCTATAAGGGGGAATGGTATCTCTCAAGTTTGGACTATATGGCCTGATTGATATCATATCCTGAAATCAATTACAGTGAGGACCAGAGGCCTAGACATGTCATCAGGTAAAGACTGCGAACATTGATTTCAAAATCAGATAATCATACTTTTATGTCCATGTAGTCATTTTTTACCAATTGCTCCGAGATATGTACTGAAGAAGATGTCCAGAAAAACAAATTTAGTACGCTGATAAATGATCACATTTAACAAAATTGATGACACAACGACATTTAGTGAAAACTGCATCACCTGTTTGGTAAAGTTTGTAAGCTTTATCACGCCCTAGTTGGTGCAGACAAATGAACCTGCCAAAGCCGGACCCCCGGGTCCCCCGATCTTGTTTCTGAAACCTTTTAAAACTTTTCAACATCACAGAAAGTGACTTATATCTAACTTTTCCCCCTTGTTGCGATTTATGGTTTTATCAATCTCCTCAGCAAACATGTGCCCTAACCACAAAAGAAAGCAAACTTATGTGGTAATGAAGAACTAGGGTGCTATTTGCGTTAGATTTTTTGCAATGCTTTGTAGAACACTTACATCTTCTATCATTTATAAGTGTGCTTGCCATTTACAATTCAATCGTAATCAGACGTGACTGTGATTGTTTCATTCATATACTATTCTATATATATATATATATGTTAAATTCATGAGGTGTCGTGTTAAATGATGTTTCATGTTTTGAATATACTTTTTTGTGTTTGTCAAAAATTCGAATACATGACAACTTGATTATTTGTTTGTCTTTCAATTTTCCAAATTTGTCAACAGAAGTAAAGTAAAGTAAAGTAAAGTAAATTTTATTTAAAGTCAGCACTATATACATTCAACATGTCAAACACAAGCTCTGTAGAACTTTTTAACCGACTATAGAAGGGGGTAAATATCAGAGAAATGAATAAATAGTAAAATCTGTAGCACCAAATTGCTATTTTGACACTTGACAGCTTATTTGTGTCGATGACGATATTGCATCAGGGGCCGTAACCCGTGTTAATACAGTTATGCTAGGAGTTACATCCTGTCTATTTTCCTATGTTATTTCTCTATGGCTGATTACAAAACTTCGATCCATCACTTCTGAGCCATTTCATTGGGTAAGCATTCATGTCGTTTATGTAAAGTTAAGAGTTTTATTTTCATTTGAGGGTGTCTAGAACTGAACTTGAGATCGGACTGGCGCCACAAAGCCATTCCTTCACTGTTTTTTAACGCAAGGTCTGATTCTTACAGTGATGTCAAAAAAGTTTGCGCAAGGGCAAATTGACATCAAGATCCACACTGGTCTGCCTGGCCGTTATATTTAAACACCACGTCTAAGAATCAGAACCATATTGAACCTTGCGGGGTCGTGTCGATAGTGTTACATTTTTATATTCTAGACATTTTCCAGACGTACAGTGTCGCGGTATAGCGCCAATTTAAAAACATTAGAATTTATTTGTTTCGTTTTGTTCAC
Source organism: Ostrea edulis (assembly GCF_947568905.1). Taxonomy (NCBI): domain Eukaryota; kingdom Metazoa; phylum Mollusca; class Bivalvia; order Ostreida; family Ostreidae; genus Ostrea; species Ostrea edulis. The sequence goes on from NC_079164.1 coordinate 42,759,861, forward strand.
ACATCGAGGGTATCGTGTGAAATTCTTGCAAATTTATCAACATACACTACGACCATGATGCATTAATAAATCCAATATCTGGCATTTTTTACATAATTAAAACATTGACTCTCACTGGAAACCATGCTATTGCAGCAAATGGTTTTGTAACGACACCACCATGTGCTTTTTGCATTATTTAGTTTCTCTCGCAAATTAATTATTTCAAATAAAATCTACTCCCTTATGATTTTAAATTTCGTGGGAAATTTTCTTTCATGAAAAATGGCTTACAAGTCTGAAATCATGCTGATTAACCTTTGTATACATATAATTGAAATTATGTTTTATAGTACGTGGATTCCCATTCACATCTGTGCGTGTGAAATTTTGTTTAAGAATAATGTAACTGTACTGAAAATTCACACCTTCTATAGTACAAGAATTTGCTGAATCGGTTACTTCTTGATCACAGTCAATGGACTATGAGTAAAACTTATGTAATACAAAACCCAGTTGGTATTCCAATGCAATGCGTGTCATCAATATTTAGTACTGTTGTTTTGAAATAAATAACTAAATATTGTTTTCTTAATGTGCATTTCATAACCCCTAAACAACAGCAAGTGTGACAGACGGGTGATACCAGGGGCAGATAACTTTCCCCGGAAATAGCTCCATGTCACTCCGCGTCAAATAATTTCTGTTCAATGATTAGTTAATGTAAATCTCTCGCAATGACAGCCAGCTCGTGGCCAATAACATTATTTTTGACACTTATTTGTAAATGTACAACTGTTGATGAGTTACTCAAGAAAATAAATGCTCACATAATAATTAGTGGTAAACATAGGACATATCGCAAGTTTCAGACTCCGGGCGCCAATTCTGTCAACTGTCGTCTGCTAAAATCTTGAAAAAGACCATCCTACATTGACCACAGAAATGGTATGAATGTATCTTATACAAATAATTCAAAATAAACTCAAATCTGAAATTTTATTAATGTAAAAGCTATGCATATTCATGTAGAATGCGGATTTGTTTTTCCACACAATTTTGATTTATCAATATATATATTTTGTGATAAAAAAAACCTGTTTCTTTTTTCCCCTTATCGTTTAAGGCTATGAACTTGCATAATACAATTTCCAATGCAATGCTAATTTTCCAACACGACAAATTTCAAATGACATATCAATAAATACAACTTCTAGATTTTCATATTCAGAGAGGAAAATGATAGCAGACATGCGGAGTGAATTATGGATTGAGTGCAGTTGTCTAAGATATTGTGGAGCGATACTTGAAAACATGATGATTCCCATATACCTATCTTTTGTAACCAGAAGTTACGTTCACTGATATCTGAGTTAGATGTTATGTTCCATGCACTAAACAACTTAGCACAGGACATTACAATACGCTCCTGATGTATTTTTATACGCATCTAGATACAAATCATTTGATGATCTACGAATCAGTGCTTTCATATAACAGCGTCATGTTGCGTGCGACATTGTTAATCTACGGGAACGCGGGAACATACATCATTTCACTCCGCAAGAGATGAAGTTGACACCTGATGCGAGATGGCCTGTACCGGTCATTATATATTTATTGGTGTTGTTTAGCCTTACTAATGCCTGTATCCATATTGACCGCAGAACAACAAATAAATCACGGGAAATTGTCAATCAATTTACATACGGCTCTGAGATATTGTGTAATTCCAAGAAAAGAATAAATTGCATTCATGAGTTTTCATAAATTTCAGATAGTGACATTATGTAGGGAAAGGCATGTGCTATGTAATATTAGGGATCCATATGGAACTCATTTCCGTTTGAATTTCAAAATAGATATCAAACCATGAAACCTTGTAAAGAGATAACTTTGTAAAAATACATAATGATGATCATGACTGTAAATGTACAATTAAGCAGATTTAGGGTTTCAGAAGGAAATGGCGAGTGTATGTTTTAAAATTTTGCATACAGTTTGTTTTGGAAAACGAAGTACGCGTTTGCCTCTGTATCATTTTCTACCAAAGTTGCAACTGAATATGTAAATCTGAGAGTTAGGTAAGTGTGTGCTTTATACATGTACATGTATTTTCTGAAGTAACATATCCTTCAATTTTTTATTATTATTTGTTTTTGGCCAAAATGAGAAAATTCGGGATTTTCATTAACTTTGTAACCTCCCTGTGAACTTAGAATATATAACAAGGAAAATCTGGTACTTAGTTTGAGATAGACATGACCTTACCTTCTCCTGTCTGCAATTACTTGTCCCCGGTAAACTAATACATTTTATTATATACATATGCTAGTAAATATCTAATTTAAGGTGCACGACAACTTTATATTTTCAAACCATTTATTAAGATAACGGACGAATGCCTTTGGCATAGCATATAAATCCGATATTCTTTCTTCCAGACTAAGAAAGAAAAGAAAAACATATGTACATTTAAACTATACTAATACATATCAAATTAATTGCGATTTATAGACCCATATTTATGTAATATTGTTCCTCTATACTTAACCCGTCAACAAATGATCATTAAATACAACATGGGACCCCAGGATACGCGATTGCGTATCAATCTGTTATCACATTAATTTCTTATTGTCTGCGCAAGCGCCGATCATTACCGGCAAAATTTAATGATTTTATCATTGATAGAACAAGTTGGTCAATCCATTGATATTCTATTTGGCGTTACCTTATTGATTTTCACGGATAGATCAATCATTGTAAAATCGGAAGTCTTTTTGTCGTCTCCGGGGTCCTGTTTTTATGTTTGGCTGTCAAAATTGGAGGTTAGAAACATACGTCATCTAGTACTTAAGAAAACTAAATTTACGTCATTAAAACAAAGATGTATACGATTAACATCACTTATTAGTTCTACTTAAGAAATAAATTTCACTTTTGAAAATACACGAGGGCATGAACTGCGACCCTACACACCAGCATACTTCATGCGTGAAACGCGTTAGCGCTTTAGGAAAAATATGTCGACGTGACGCGTTGCTAGATATACCCTCGTGCATGTATTTTCAAAAATAAGATTTATTTTTTTATATTAACAGTCCAATTTCACTTCTTTCGGAATACCCAGGCGATAGTATAGACATGCTGTATTTATCAAAATTCATACGCTCATTTTTCACCACTATTTCGCATGAGGAAATGGCTATCATTTACAACTAGTAAAGATGTCGCAGGCAATAATCACTGGAAATGTACATATTACCGTATATATTTATTTTTAATATTCCCATGTAAAAAAAAAAAAAAAAAAAAAAAAAGATACCGTTTAGTTCACAACTCTGCATGTTGCAAGACAGTGCAAAATCCATGCATATTGAACGTGCATCTCAATTTCATTCGCTTTAACTATTCAAATAAAGAACATAGAAAGCTGCAAGTCACTGTATGAAAAAAAATTGCGATAGAAATATTTGAATTTTGAAAAATAAGTAATTTTGAAGGTGAAATAATGAATTCACATGAATGAAATACTCGGTGTATTTTGTAGTTTGAGGCATTCTATTTCGAAAATGAATAATAAACTGTGTAATAAAAATAAGTCCGTATTTTATTTGTTATCTATATTTGACAACAATGGTCGTGATTCAACTCCAGATGACGGGGATAATCGCTGGTTCACGGATACAGCTATCGCTGCCTGGGTGTTCAGCGCGTTTTGGCGTTATCTTGGCATCGCTACGCATTCACATCTTTTCACTTCGACGTGAGACTCCCATTTAATTGGGCGACAAAATAACAGCCCAGTCTACCTGGACTGACCACAAGTGATGACCAAATCAGACTCTCGTCACCATACTAAGCCCTATCCTGTACACATCTCGGACTTTGCGACTCCCCCCTGTCCCAATCATTTTACATCAACACTCTACAGTCTCGTAGAGTGGACGGATTTTCCCACCAAGCCTCAAGAGTGGTCAGTACTGGCGACGGTTTTAATGAGGAACATGGTAGATGGCTGGAATTTCGTCACGGTTATGGGATTTAGCAGTTTCCGGAAAGACACACCAGTCGTTATCACGAGATGGCGCCACCTAAATACCCCCACTTACCCATTCTCCGAAGAAATCTGGAAACAAGCGGCAGATTGTGAAGATATATTGAAAGTACAGACAAACGTTCTCACAGTTAAAAGATAATTTTGCCTACTTTTGTAATCAAATGCTATAGTGGGGGCTTAATTACATAGTCAATCAACAAATGTTACGTCATATTTGTTTCTATAATGATGACCCCGCGCCTCCGTCACCAAAATTGTAGACACTCTTTTGATATAAATTATATTTTATAGTTTATGTATTGTTGCATTGATCATGTGTCTTCTAGAAGGTCAATGAAAATTCTCAGAATTTTTTATAATTTGTTTCAAGATTATACTGATACCGATGTTTAGATAGTTCTATTTAACTCTGCCGTAATGCGAAGTGAAGTTCATTTTCTACAGACACAAACCCCACACAATACGATATTTTATGCCTTTAAGAAATCACATTTTGATCACCACGATATCATATTTATTTACGAAACAATCATGGTGTTTTTATATATATAAATTGATGGAATTATCCTAAAAAGCTGACAAATCCCTACGGAAATATTAAATATTACACATGTGTAACCTCACAATTGTAATGTTAATGCAGTTAAGCCTCTCATATATTTTAATTGATTAAAATTGATGATGAATTTATCGCCGGGGTTTCCTCCTAGGCTGTGTATAGATGGGTGATAGAGATGATAAATCGGCGGGGTGGGAAGGGGGCAATTCAATATTTGTCAATCGTTCTCATTAGAACCAGTTCTTCACCCTTCCGGTTGAAACATGTTTATGATAATACTGACATTTTTAATACTTCCTCTATCTAGTTCGACTCAAGTCAATCTTATCGATGTGGCGATTGATGTAATTAGAGGGCCCGTTTATTACCCATCTACCGTGGGATTTTAATGTACCTACATCAGATAAATCCTCCACTCAAACAGTTTCCACTGTCTATATGTAAATACCAAATTATTATTTTATTATGGGCGATATACCAGACATTCCTTGTACCTTCTATGATAAAAGGCTTCAGATTTTTTGAAGAACCTTGTCGTCAAACTCGAGGCGTGATGGGTAGCAAAAGTGTCGCCGTTTGTATCAAAGTTACAACAGCGTTACCTAATCTCCAAGCCCGTCTTGGCACCACATTTGGGCCACATATTTATTCAGATTTTACCTCAAGATACCCTGGTGAAATTCCTCTATTTAGTATTAATTTATCTACCCACTAAGTAAAATATGCTGGCCATCATAAATAATTTCAAAGCAATAAAAACCAAACCTGTACTTCTAAATGACATGTAATATTTAACCTGTACAGCATTTTCCGTATATCTGGATGCCGTAGCGGGCATTGAGTAATGCATGAAAGAATGTAGGACTAGACAATACAAACGATGCACGATCTATTTCAAAATTTCTCCTGGCCATCTTCTCGACAAATTTGTCTGACCACCACAACATGGGGTCTTTTGCAGCTCTGATTCCACATATATTCATAGCTCCACATCGGGATCTGTTTATCGGAGCAGTAGGACCCCCTTACATATGGACAATATTCCCTAATCCGAACT